>NW_024096538.1:600000-1177500 GCF_016545835.1 Crotalus tigris | reverse complement strand
ATAATGTCAATTTGCCAAATACCTGTTTTTTGACTATTCAGTTTGATTCATGCCATTAGAATACATATGTTAAGATTTTCATTTGAAGGCTTTAAAAAATAGCAATGTATTAGCCAGGGCTTCATACAGTCATGTCAATCACATGGCAACTAAGGATCATTTATTTTCATTTTCATAGCAGCTTCTCGGACTTCAGATATCAACCTAAGAATTTTACAAAACTGGATTGCCTTCCATAACATCTTTGTTTATTATTTGCTTAAATTTACATCACAATATAGAAACAGAATTAAGTATTGAATTTAAGAACTTTTTCTAAAGATAGCATGTTGTATGTTAGAAAATGAACCTATTATTTTAAGAAATTGTTAGTGATATTAATTTACAAGGTAGACCTCATGCACATATTGTATCCATTATAAGAAAATTTCATAGTGCTACCAGAAGTTATTTCAATCATTGAGGCAGTTGAAAATGAAGGTTCTTAATAGAATGCTTATTAATTCACATTGTGAACTTGGATCATTCCCCAGAGAATACCCTTTGACTGCCCACTTACTAGGAATATGAATTACAGTTCATTACTGCTTTGTCATCTGATCCACTGAACAAATCTGGCATAATTTTTCAGCTGGGGATGCCTCTGCATGGCCAGAATATATTCAATGGAATTTGTATGTGAAGAGTACCCGTCACTTTGTGCAATGTATTTCAAAATCTAATTTATCTCTCATTTATACATATTAATAATATATCCATGGATAATGCAGTGTTTGTACATTAGATAAACTATAGTCTGATGAAAAAAGAATTCTGCAGCTAACCAAGCATTAAAAAGCAAAGGAAACAACTCTATGTATATTCCTTTGGTTCATATTATTTTATGCTGGAAGAATAGGAAATATAATGACCATTAAAATTTATCTGGATATATCAGAAAGCAGATATTCTAACTGCAGCATGATAATACCATTCTATATCATTATAAAAAGTTTTAAGTCATATTGTACATTTTTCAACATTAAATCCAGTGGTCATATATTTGAAAACCAAAACCAATGGTGAATATCTGCCATTTTGTAATGAAACACTATAGAAAGAAAGATCAAATAAACCATAGGCCACATTATGGTTTATGCTATAATCTTTCAATTTCAGTTTTCAGATCTTAATATTTTGTGATAATAAGTGTCATGAAATGTGTAACTAACATCAGAGAATGAGGGGAAGAGTTACAGAAAAAAAAACTAATGGAATAGGAAATTTGTACTTTTAGACTTACAAGATTCTGTTAATCTAAACTTACAATAGTAAGTTTCTAAACATGTCTCATTAATCTAATCATGTCTCCTGTCTTGTTTACCGGGAAGGGCTGATATTATCTTAGCATATTCCAATGAAATCAAATGAGGGTTATTCAGACAACTGGAACAGTTGTTAAAACAATAGTAATATTCCCCTGGACCAATTATAAAAGTTGTTAGTTGTCAGTGCTTTTCAAGCTGCTCACAGCAGGCTACAGATGATTTTATAAGTTCACAAATGGATACTGGTAGCTATAGGAGATTTTTTTAAAAACCTGAAAGAACTTCTGATTGCAAATTGCATCATGGCAATTCAGTATTAGTACAGAAGTTTGTAGATGCTCAGAATGGTGAAAGATACCAAAGTAATTTCAACAGGGAAGTGTTTTCAAGTAACAACTAAAACACAGGGAAGCATAGTAAACAGAAAAATAATTGATCAGCAGCATATTGCAGGCAATATTAACAAGTCTCTCTGAAAGCAACTGAAATTTCAAATGTCACTAGCATATTGTTTGTGTTTTCATGCTCCATCCTTTTATTTACATTCCATATTTTAATCATTAGTCATATAATAACATCAGCACAATTAAAATCAAAATTAATACTATTAAAATCAGTTTAACATTTAAGTGCTTTGGAAAGATGTGGCCTTCTATTATACTCCTAAATACTGGGAGACTAGAAGTCAAGCACATTTCCCTGGGTTAGCAAAAAAAAAAAAAATCTTTCCTATATACCAGATATGTTCGGACATTTGGGCTATCTTTGCCCCAGCCTGTCCATCTGCTTTAAATATCCAAGCAGGTTCAGAGCAAGAATACCACACTCTTGGAATATCATGTCTTAAACTATGAACTCTACATTATAAACAATCACTTAATTTAAAACCTGAAATGTCATGTCTTACTCTCTTAAACATATATATACTGTATATTTCAGGACATAAATATAAAATACATCTTCTCTTGATATACTGTACATATGAACTATTTATTTCAATGTATGTGTATTAAAAAACTGGAACAATTTTGCATGTTGTCTTTGCTTCTTGGATTTTATTTTAATTCTGCTACAGACAAGTTCATATTTTTTTTAGAATCCATTAATAAAACATCAATTAGAGATTTTGTCTCTGCTAACTTACTATTAATTAGAAATCTGTTTTCTTGATATTCTGTGAAATTCTTATTGGCTACTTAACAATATTTTTTTATAAAAAGAAAAAAGAAGGAGGCAGGGAAATGAAAAAAAAACCTTTAAGCAAGGACACATAATATGGTCAGGTAATGTGAAATCAGAAATAAGAAATGGGTGCAGTACATGAGAATCTCATGTAAAGAATGTGTAGTGTGTCCACTTCAACACTGCACTACACTTTCCAGAAACTAGCAGGTTGTGTGTCTAAAGAGGGGAATATCCAGGCCATCCTGTCTCTGTTAGAGCAAGATCAAGTGGGTGAGCAATGATGGACTGTGAAGTAAAGCTGAAATTTGAAATCTCTTAACAGCAGCTGGGCAGAAAAAGTTGGAAGAGGGAACAACTTGGATGCTACTAGTGAAGTAGGGCTGGGAAATATTGAGTAAGTATTATTTCCTGGAGAGAGGAGGTCCTTGGAAACAACTTGGGATGGGGACCTGGGATGCAGTTTCCTTTGCAGTCTTCAGAGTCCTTTCGCCCCCCCCCCTTCAGTGAAGTGGCAGATAGTCCCATGGGTTAGCCAAGGATGAGGAGGTGCTTCTAAGAGTTGTGAGGAGAGGAGAAAAAGTACCAGTCTGTATTATATGTGGAAAGAAGGATGACTCACGGAGTCATAACTTGTCTAATACAGTAAATACTAAAAGGCATATGTACCACGAGTAAACAATTTCAGACTTCTGCTACCATCTTTAGCAGTTTAAAACCAGATGACTTAACTGAAACTTTTGGAAGATGTGGTGGACTCTGCTGGGTATACTTGTCCATTTCCCTATATACCATCTTCTTTTTTATTGCTTTCATTCTTTTTTTTTTTTAAACTAACTTTAGGGACAAAATGGCAAGAGAATATATCAGTCACCTCATCATCTCTTAAATTAATATGTACAACTTGTTTTTTCATAGTTTTGTCATGAGGTTAACGATGCAGAATATTTGGAGATTAGTTTTAATGCGAATATGTCTTAAACTAAAACAAATGGCTCAAATGACCAAGTGCAAATTATTCCATTTCAGACCTATTATTCAAATACCTAAGTCTCTAGACTATCTTCCAAGAAAATAGGGAATGTTATGATCAACAACAAGGAGGATGGACTTAATTACAATGGATGCAGTGTTGGAAGATCTAAAGGATCAGATTAAGCACAGATCATCATGGAGAAAGATCATCTATGGCAGACATGTCAAACTCGTGACATCACCTGACGTCGCGCAACATATCGGAGCTTTTTCGCCATTGCTGGCAATGGGGTGGGCGCAGCTCCGGTATGATGAAACCGGCCTACTGGCTGGCAGTTTGACACCCCTGATCTATGGGTTCACTGAGATTCAACACTAACTTGATGACAAATAATCAAAACAAATGTTGAACAACCAGGAGATAACAGATCATTAACAAATCAAAGAGAACCAAAAAACCAAAGTTATCAGATATTATTTATACTATTTTATCTCTCGCATAAGGTTAATTTTAAAATAATTTTTAGAAAGTGTTCATTTTAAGTTGGAAAAGGACACTTTCTGCTTTAAGCACAATTTTACTAGAATTTGCTATAGACAATTAGTGCTTTTCTTTTGTCATTTCTGCTGTCTCTGCCTTAATAAAGATGCAGGTGGAATATTTCAAAATTGTACTGCTATGAAAATCTTGAAATTATCCAGCTGAAAAATTTCACGGTTAATGTCCTATGAAAGTCTATATCTTTGTATCTTATTCTGACAAAAAGAGAAACAGCTGCAGGTTTTACTATTACAACACTGTTTACAGAATTGCATATAAAATCAGGGTAAATATCTGGTTCTTTTCAAATTTTTATCATAATCAGATCTTGCCATCTTCAAGGCTCAGATTCAAACACAATAAGAAAAATCACAATAATAACAACATAACAATAACAGCAGTATCTCTAATAATGTAGCGTAGTGTATTTGGCATCTCCTGAATGTATAATAGTGGCATTTGTCAGGTGCCTCAGAGGCATCCTGCCATCAAAGGCTAAAAGGGTGGGGGAGGATAGATGGGCAATAAAGCTGTGTGTGTACATGATAGGAAATAGGAAGAGGGGAATGACAGGTGATGAAAACCAGAAAAAGTCGGAACCAGTTTGTACTAGCATCCAAGGCCAGGCACCCTGAGAAAGAATGTGAATTACCCTAAAACATCTTAGCATTCTCAAAACACTTTAGCGAGTTCCAATTGGCTGAAGATGGACTGTTCACAGAGAGAGGACTGGGATGAGGGGAAACCTTTCTGTATCTTTTGAGTGTGGGAAGCCAGAGCTAGCCTGACTTACTGCAGTCAACATCTTTTTAGTAAAAGAACCTTTTGCTTCAACCAAATGGAGTCAAGGGTCTTTCTTTCCTAAGGGATCAGATTGGGGCAGGTCTGACAGCAATGTCCATGTGTGTATTGACTTATCCATAATCCTCTGTGTTAAAATTCAGCAAATACTAGGGATACAATAAGCAAATCCAGATTGAGAGACGTTTTTTTATATGTTATAGTACTGTAATATATCATATTTACTAGTGAAAAATACCATTATGTTTCATTTCTGGTTTTATGCCATCAAATTTTAGTTGCTTCATTTGAATCAAATTTGAAGATGACAAGAAATCATCTCCCACAGTGCTTATATGCATAATCGGAGTGTGGATTTGGTTGCAAATATTAACTATATTTCTATGTGGAAACATGCTTGCATACATTATACATAATATTATTTTTATGGGTAATTAGTATTTCACTTGCAAATAATTTATAATTCATCTAGTAAACACACAACCCAAAACAGTTTTAATAATTTGACATCAATGTTGACCTAATTTACCAGATTCCCATGTCACCTTCATAATAATGTACTCAATAGCAATATATAAATATGAAATCAGATAAATATTTATATATAAATCAGAAAATATTGCTCTTGAACCTTATAATTTTATATCTACATAACAAAACTTATGCATTTCATCTATGATTCCAGAAAAGTGATATTAGAAAGGTTTATTTCCTACTGCAATTTGTTTATCATATGTTCTTAAGAATCTGATGTATCCCAGAAATTATAGATACTTAGTTATGTGGCAAATTTTGTTGGACCCAATTTTCACACATTAACAAACAGCATTTACTAAGCTACTGTATATAACAGATCAATAAGCATTTATAATTATGTCTATTATTATTTTGCATGGACAGGGAATTTTTTTCAGATGTAGAAAAGCATATTTAAAAAGCTGCTCTTTCTAGCTGTACTGCAACTGAAATTTTAATGGCAACAGTTCTGGAGTCCTTCTTGATGAACCCTTATTAATGGACCTTAGCAACATCATAGTAATTATGCATATCCTTGAATTACCCAGTAATACTATTTGAGTGCAGATTAATTTAAGTGCATCATACAAAGTAGTTAATGCAATTTCCAGTGTGAGCAGGACGTGGAGGATTGCAGTAAGTAGCGCCATCCTCAATATCACATTTCCTGCTTAGGTAATCATCTGGTGTCCATGCATACATCACAAGCATGAAAGAAACTTTACTTTTACAACTCATGAATATAATTGTTTTATTAGGTAGAACTCTGGTGACTAGTTCCGACTCCTGATCCCATTCCTTTGAAATAGTCAATGTAGCACCTTTAGTCATAATGAGAATAGGCTATTGATGAGCAAGAACTACTTAACCCAGCTCTCTTTCTAAGATATGTATTACTTCAACCATTTAGATAATACATCAATATGGGTTGTGAGGATGTCACCTCTGGAGACCAATAAATAAACAGGCAGAAGAGGAATTAAAGGCTGGTAATTTAGAGAAAGATGAATTGGCAACAGATCAGTGCCTATCAGGCACTGAGTAAGATGTATGAGGTCTATTCAGTTAGCTTGAGGTCCATCAGTAAGCATTGATTTTTAATGAAACCTAACCTTAAAATCATTATTAATGAACACAAAAACTCTGAATATAGAGAAAAAAACTTGCCTCCTTTCCTAAGAAGAAAGTGAGTAGAAATTAAGTATTTAATCATTTAAAGTCCCTTTGCATTGCTACCAATTTATAGAGAAAGATAGAGCAAATGCTGGTGAAGGAATGCAAGAACTGTTAGCAGGTGCAAGAAATAGTAAACAACATCTGATCCCTAGAAAAAGTAAAGGATGCGAAAAAGACTCAAAATAGCCCTGCTTTCATTTTGCATGATGTAACAGACAAAAAAGAGAAACTTTGGCACATACCCAAGATTATGTTTTTACACCTGCTAATAAGAAAGAAGAATTCCAATAATCCTGTTTCCTGATCTGGTTAACAAGTCAAAAATTGCTTTCAGGTCTCCATTGAAGAAACAGATTCTTAATTCTTAAAGGATAATTAAGGAGAAATATCCTGACAGTTATAAAAATTAATCAATGGAATGATTTGCCTCCAGAAGTTGTGGGTGCTCCAACACTGGAGTTTTTAATAGATTGGACAACCATTTGTCTGAAATGGTGTAGGGTTTTCTGCTTGAGCAGAGAGTTGGATTATAAGACTTCCATGGTCCCTTCCAACTCTGTTATTCTGTTATTCTGAACTTGCCATGATTGTTGTTGGTAGTAATGACATTTCTACTGTTGCCATGATCTTCATCATTGTTGTCACTGTAACTCTTGAGAACATTTGGATGAAAATAAATGAACACAAGAATAGAAGAAGCACTCTTGGTGTACACTTTGATCACCCAACCAATGAAAAGTTGAAATTTTCCGAAAGCAGATTTGCTGCTTGTCTTTCTAAGATGCTTGAAGCAATGTTGATGAAGTAGATTTGTTGGGAGGAATATTTTGTGAAGTGTGTTCTTAAAAAAAATTAATATAAAAACAATTTGAAACAAACAAAAAAGTCCTGCCATTTCTATCTATAACAATAAAGTTGGGGCCCTGATAAAACTTCCATCCATTAGCCTAACAAAATTTTGGTGAACCAGTTCTACTAGATACCTGGGAAATTATTTGGGTGAGGAATGTCAAATTTACGCAAGCCCAAAATTTAAGGGAGAATTTTTATAAAATGTTTTATAGATGGCACCTTGATCCACAAAAAATGTCTCGTATGTATCCTGACTTACAGCCTAAATGTTGGAGATGTGGATGTTTGGATGCTACTTACTATCATATCTGGTGGTCGTGTAAAAATATAAAAGCTTTTTGAATTAAGATATGGTGGAATATTCAAAGAATTTTTAGAAGGAGGGTAAAATTTACCCCACAATTGTTTTTGTTAGGTATTGTTACTGATTGTGATACTAAAGAGACTACATTGATGTTAAATTTAATTACAGCAGCAAGGTTGTTAGTAGGGCAATGTTGGAAGAAGGAATCTTTGCCTACTTTGCAAGAGTGGTTTTTTAAAGTTTCGTATTTGGCGGAAATGGCAAAGATTTCGGCTTTCTTGAAGGATCAATCGCAAGAGAAGTATTTTGTGGTATGGAAAAAATGGATAGACTTTATACAATATAAGTTGGATATAAAAATATTATTTAGCTTTTCAATAACTTATATTTAAAAATTTAAAATATTTTATAGACCTTATTTTTTTATACATATTTCTTTTATCTTTTTCTTTTTTCTTTTTTCCTATTTTTCTTCTTTTTAATTATTTTTTTGTATTTATGTTTTATATATATATATATTATTGTTAAGTATCTTATAATCTGTTTAATTAATGTATTTAGATTTATTTATGGTTTAAATCTTTTTTAAGATTTTTTGAAGAAATTTCAATTAAGCCTATATTCAGCTCTGGGAAGGTCGGGGGAGGGAATGGGAGGGTTGGGGAGGTTCAGGGAAGGGTTGTATTGTTTTGTAAAATTTAAAAACTTTCAATAAAAAAAAAAACCTTCTATCCATTAGCCTGGGGCAAAATAATAATGTTCTGTTTTCAATAGTGTGTTCAGTTCCAGGCTCCACACATTAAGAAATATTAAAGGAAGAAATGCAAAGGAAGTTGATTTAGGGATATAATCTGGGCAAGAAAAGGGAATTACTCAAAACATGACAAATGAGGAACAGATGCACGTTAAGAGTCTTATCTCTTAAGTGAGACTTCAGTCTATCAGTTACAGAATCCATGTGGAAGATACTCAAACAGCTGATTGAGACTTGCTTTAATGTGTTCATTAATAAATGAAGACTGCTGTTTTATTACTTAGTTTACAATATACTGTAATTGAACCTCCTTCTTTGTGACATTAAATCTAATTAATGGGACTAACTGAATCTTGCTTCCTGGAGAGGACCACCGAGATGACCTTGGTGCAGGAATATAGTAACAGGAGTTAGCAAAACATGGAAAAGAAAGAGTGCATTGAAAAAAATGTTATAATGAGCCAAACTTTACTCTGTTTGGTATAAGAGAGAAGGGAAGGAAAATAATTTAAGGTTCTTACCCCTCACGCTAGTATTTTGAAGAACCTTACATACCTGGCTTTTCACTCAGGCCTTTGGAGAAGTTGATTGATGCCCTTACTTCTTTTTGTTTCCCTCTGGGTTTGTCTTCTTTGCCATTGTTATTACTTTGTTGTGCTGTTTTTGTACTTTTTGTCTCATTCTCTGTTTTTAAATATTATTTTTAACAATTGTAAACTACTCAGAATCACGTATAGTCAGGTGATGTGTAAATATAAAATGTGAAGTTATAGCGGCCAGTTCCAGGGACTTGACATAATGAGGTTTTTAATTAAGAAAATAGAAAGTAAAATTAATAAAGAAAGACTAAGGGAAATTGGGAATATTTAGCCTCAGCCTTTACCATGTGATTGAGTACGGAGATGATAGCACTCTTTAATAAACTTAACTTTTATGTAAGTAGTGTCACATAAGATTAAAATCTGTCCTTTCTTGGTCCTATAGTGCAGGACATTTTTACATTAATTAGAAGTTTGACTTGATGTCTTTGGTATGTAATAAGACACACAATAAAATTACATACAGCCCTTCACTTAACTTTGTATAATTTTAACATAATTTTTTTAAAAAAATTCAAATCAGAAGTTTGGTAACAATTGTCTTCTTCTCTAGCAACGTGATGTGATGATAAATAAAAGAGGTTAAAGAGAAAAAGAAAATATGCAAATGATGGCAATTTCATGTTTTATGTGATCTTTTAGGCACATACCTACGTCCATAAAATTCACTGGTCTACAAATTTTGGAAAATTATCAATCATTGAATAAAATGTATTAATTCTTACGTATTTTGATCAGATGAATTAGAAAACAGGCAGAAAACGTGCTGGTTGGCTAAAGTTTTCAAGATATTTCACAATAAAGATTTACACACAGGCGAGTATATTTACCTACAAGGGGGGAGGTGTCTAATGATCATGATGCCTGATAACTTCTCGACAAAGTATGGTAGAAGAATGAAAATGGTACCACATGGAAGTGTATAAATTTATCTTCACTTTGAGACTAAAGGTTATTACCTAATTGTAATTGTTCTTTTATTGCAAGGCACATTTGTCTTGGTAAGATCTATGCATCACATAGTTATATCTGATGGCTTGTTAAAGTGTTATTGCCTAACTATTCCAAGGAGCAGTTGCATGATATTTTCTCTCAGAAACCAAGATGCCTCGATATCTCCTGCTACGGTTGTGGTGAGGATACATTTGCATCTCAAAAGTGCAGTATGATGGCAGTGGTAAAAAAGGCATACCACCTATATTTTAGATGCAAAATAGGGGATCAGGACAAGAGTTGGGCCCTCATTATTGTTGCATTACATGTGCAATTTATCTGTATCATTGGCTAAACAACAAAAAAAAGTCCATGCCTTTCACAGTCCCAATGGTGTGGAGGGAACCCACCAATCATAGTAGCAACTGCTATTTTTGCATGGTTCCCCCCCAGTTGCAAAAGGGATCTCAAGAAAGAAGAAGTGGACAATGGAATATCCAAACATTCCATCTATGGTGAGGCTTTCCCAATTCCAGATTCACCAGAATCCTACTCTCTAGACTCAGTGATAAAGATGATGAGCAGGATGCAGCTTACCCAGGGCTATCTATGACAGTGGACCCAAACTTTAGCCCACCATTTGCTCCTCCTGAACCACATCTAATTTCATAGTGAACTAAATGACCTGGTCAAGGATTTGGAATTGTCTAAGAATAAGACAGAGCTACTGGCCTCCAGATTACAACAGTGGAACCTCTTGCAGAGTGAAAAAGCACAAAAATGTTACATGGAAAACCAATAAGTGAATGGAAAGTTATGTTATTGGTGTCAATAAAAAGATAAATTTATAATGATTGATGTGTCACCATTCTCATTGCTAAATCACATTTTGTAGAAAAGTTATGTAGCATAACTGCACATCCCCCTCGTAATTTTTAATTATTTCGATGCAATTTTGACCTGAAGTTGTATCTTGGAAACTGGAGCCAATGAATACTCAGGACTTAATTTTCCTTTATTAGTGACCTAATTCTGGTTAAATTTAGCTATTTTCATTCCCAAGGCTTTTTCCTTTTAGACCAGTGATTTTTGGGACCTACAAACATCTATAATTTATAGATCTCAAAATTAAATGTATTTCAGATATATTTAGTACTTTATTGTGTTATTCCCAGAAATTTATTGAAAAACCTAAGTCCAGAAATACCTTTAAAACCTTACATGATGTTATCTACTGTACTAGAAAGTAAAGCAGATTTGTGTTTCAGGGTTCTTTACTGGGATGATAAATTACAAATATTCCAAGAACACCATTGGTCTGTTCTAAATATTAGAAATTATCTGTATATTGTACATAATAAAATATATGGTTAGTTGAAAAAAATCTTCTTGCATTCCATTTCATTGGAATGGATTTGGGATAGTATCCTATGTGCCTTTTGCAAACACTAGAAACACACATTTTAAGTTTGAAAGGGAATTAGTAGCTTTTCAAATATTTCAGAAAAGTTTAAGTGAACTACTATGGTATAGGTAGATGTTCAATTTAATAATATAATGAATTTTTATTCAAAAGACACTGTGATCCTGCTTTTCTTCATCGTTATTAATATTAGTTTATATTTCATATAAGAACTACATGATAAGTTAAAGGTCAAAGTAGCTTTCTTCATTTTAAAAACCTTAATCTTAATGTTTAACTGAAAGATGACTTTGCAATGACTTACAGAACCATTAACTTTATAATTGCAGCATCAATCATGATTGTTCAACATTCTGCAATACACAGCAGGAATATAGCTATATGATGTCCTTTGTAACCTGTGAAAGGTTAATAATAGGTTCTATATGGCAATTACTCTAAAAAATTAAGTAAAAAGTTGTGTGTGCATGTGTATATGTGTGTATACATATCCTAGTCATCATTTATAGCATATTTATATATGTTAGCAAAATTACATAATAGTTAAATGGCAAACATTAATCTGTCTATGCAGTTTAGAGAGTTGCTCCAAAACAATGCCAGGATGCCCTAATTTTCTTAGAGTTATACACATACATGACATTTATTCTTTTAGGAAGGGAAAAGTATATCAATTTTTACATTATCCTAGTTTCTCAGTCCCTATAAAACTGAAGCTTCATCAAGATTGCAATTGTAAAGAATGCACATTTCAAAGACTCCTTTATTCTGGTTAACATTCCTTCCTTCCTGTGCTTTCCGCCTTTTTATATTTTTTAATTATGATAGTTTTTAATATATTTACAGTTTTTTAAAAGTTAGTGTTTTATGCCATTAATAAGGTGACCAACTGTCCTCCTTTAGGGAGGACAGTCCTCCTTTTGTAAGTTCTGTCCTCTCTCGAAAAGTGTCCTCCTACATGTCCTCCTTTTTGATATTTGAAGGCTAAAATATATAAATCTCCATATTCGATCGATGCCGAGCCCATCTGTTGCGTGTGATGTGACGTATTTGTATTTGACGATTTGTCAAGGCTCGGTACAGTGCGGCGAGACGCGACTATGAGACGTATGCGCTTCACACAGGAGAATTGTTTTGAGAGAGCGCACTGCGCGCAAGAGTGCGCCGCATGCAAGTGGCTTTGTTTACTTCTTACTGAAACACGACACGGCACACACACACGCATTAGACTCACTTTTTTTCTTCAATTTATTTGTGTCCTCCTTCTCATTATAAAAAAGTTGGTCACCTTACCATTAAATCAATTTGATAAATAGATAAAATTGCATTCAATGTAGAATCATAACATATCATATCAAAAACTGTTAGAATGACTACAGTTTGAGACTATTTCTTGGAATTATAGCTTGATTTTCTTACAATGGACTTAAATTGATTGCAAGCTTAACAAAATTTCAATCTGAGTGCTTTATCAAAGCATTCTGAAAAAGAGAAATGCCATCAACCCTGTTTCAAAACAATAAATTGAGTTGGCTTCTCTTGGTCTATGTAGTATATCTTAGTATAGTATAATTTCTTTTAAATGTGTATAGTATTTTGTCATATTACACTGAGTCATTTACTAATTGCATTCGTTTGGATAATCTGGGTTTTTTGGCAATCACCAAATCATTCTCTAGCAAACTGTCCAAGTAATTACTTTTTGGCTTTATTGAATATAAATATTACCTTAAACCTCTGATAATACTTCAACTAAGCATTCAATATGATTGCTTTTTTAATGCTATTTATTTCAGTTTTCAAAATATGGGTTAACTGACAAAAATAGAAGTAAGATACTTCTTACCATTTGTTTTTTTTGCCCATATATTTTCTAGTTATTATATTTATGTCCAAAACTATATGAAAGAAGATAAGGGCAAATATATATTATTTTATTAATAAATGGTTTAAAAATAATGCAAGTTCCTGACTTTAGATGTTGCTTACAATTTGATCTATAGAGAATATTGTGCAATATCAATAAATGAATCAGTGTGGTACAGTGGTCAGAGTTGAAATAAAAACAAGGAACACCAACATTCAGGTCACATTTGACCATGAAATACACTTAATGACATTTTCTCTCAGGCAAAGAAATCTAATAAAGTTGTCATGAGGATAAAATGAAACAGAAGAGTCATGGTGTTATCATGTGCCCTTTAGAGGAAGACAGAAGTGTAATATGGGAATGCCAAAGAAATCCACCTGAATTTAATTTCAGTCGAAGTGGCTTGATCTACCAAAAATCATGTTGCTGAAAGTAACCACATTTTTTATGAGCCTAAAAAGAATGAATAACAGATGCTAAAGTGAAAGTAATAAACTCTCATGTCCTTATGAAATAATAAATAATCAGAAATACCATTTACTTGTATTAATAACAATAATATTAACAGAAGCAATATACACTTCAGGGAAGCTTTTGTCCTATTCAGCTATAATGGCTAGAGGCAGCAAAGGCAACCGATTGTGACTTATTCTTAAAGGTTTTTAGAACATATGTTTTCAGTAGTAAACTTTCCCAGGTAACCAGAAAACAGTAGTGTAGCAATCAGTCACAAAGTTGATATTTGGTTATTAATACCAGCAAAATATGTGTATGGCAACAGGGGGCAATTCCTGCTTTCCAAGCCAAGTGTGGGAAATTGATCAGGGAGGACAGAAAGCTGATGATGTGCCTAGCAAGAACAAATATCAATTACATTGTTAGAACTGAGCAGTTACCTTGTTAGTAGGTGGAAAGGTTATAATGGGAACCTGTTAACTCTATCAGAACTTCACAATGCAGAGAGGTACTCCACAGCTTCCTTGCAGAAAAACAAGAAAGTAAAATATTATAGCCCTTGTACATTGATTCCCCAACTAAAACAATTCAAAGGGGAAAGTGGATGTCTTAACAAGCTAAGTAAACATACTCAAGTAAGATTTAAGATGATAAATGGATTTGAAAAGAATGTTTACCATGTTACTAAGGGTGCTAAAATGATGTAAAAATTATTCTGTGTGATATGCCGGAATGGGATAACTTGCCATGGCCAACTTGCCGCACCAACTTGCCATGGAACAACTCACCATGGCCAGCTTCCCCTTTGAATTGTTTTAGTTGGGAATCAATGCACAAGGGCTATAATATTTGGCAGTTACCAAAACAACTAATACTGTAAATGTGAACTTTTTGTCCTCACAAAAAAGAATGCTTCTAACCGTTTACATAGCTCAGATAGGAGAAGAGGTCATAAAAATTTTGAACACTGACTTCGCCACAATTAGAACCCCCTTTAAATATATACTAGCTACTGGAATATTTTCATGATCATAATTAGAAGGATATAGTTGTCAAAGGTTTTCCCATATTTAGCTATGGATAAAAAGATTAATGGCATGGAGCAAAGTAAATGAGAATTTAAAATACAATTATGTACTGTAACGGATGAATGTCTGATTGCTAAAATGTACAAAATTTTGTTGACATTTGAACAGAGGAAGAACAGGCAAAATAATGCAAGATAAAGTGGGTAAGAATTTTGGCTATAATGTACAGGTCAATCAATGGAAATATATGTGATTAAAAGGATTGAAAGTTATGATGTATTATGATCTCAAAGAGAATTTTTATCCCAAAAAATTATTAGAATGAATAAAGGAACTTCAAATATATCCTGGAAATATGTACAACATGAAATGACATTTTATTATTCTTGGTGGACATGTAAAAAAAGGTAAAAAAAATGAATTCAAATATATACCTTGATATCAAGGGTTTTAAAAGTCAATATTCAATTGAATTCCAGTATTCAATTGGAACTTTCCTTTGAAAGCCTAATGGATAATTACTAGAAAAAAATATGTAGGGATTATTTCAATATATGACCACTGTGGCAAGATTACTATATGTGCAGAGATGAAAAGATTTGATATTACCCACTTTGGAGTAATGGCTGGTGAAGTTGATAGATTTGAAATTGATAAATTGACTTTTTTGATTAGAAAAATAGACATAATGTTCATTTATGAGCAGCATAAAGTCTCTTATCGGCTTTTTGAGTAAAACTGAAAAAAATGAACTTGTGATTTTTGGTTTTGATGATTAGGTAGATTATACAAGGAAGAGTAATATAACTTTAGACCAAGAGATTAAAATATATTTGTGAAACCAGTTCTTTATATATTCTTTTTCATATTTTTTCTTCCACTTGTTTTTTTTCTTGCATTTCTTGCTTTTTTAATCTTTCTTTTTCTTTCTTTTACCTAATTTTATATCAATTTATTTTTTGTTTTTATCTTCTTGTTTAATTTTTAGCATAAATTATATATAAACAAAAAGAGTATTTTTATAATGGCTTCTTAACTTTTCCACAATAGATGTTGCTTATCAAAAGTTCTTACGTGCCTGATTAACAAGGCTGATAGAAGAAGCCACACAATTATAGGTATGCACTTAATTGTGGTCCAAAATAATTATATATATTATATTATATATATTATATAAGATATAAAGCTGTGGTACAATGAATTACACACACATACACACACACACACACGTATATGTATATGTATATGTATATGTACATGTACACATACTAGGCAAATGACCGATGACCTCTGGCGAGCCCGGGATAGTGGTTATTCCTCTATCCTGGTGCTTCTTGACCTCTCAGCGGCTTTCGATACCATCGACCATGATATCCTTCTGCGTCGTCTCGGAGAAGTGGGGGTGGGCGGCACTGTATTGCGGTGGTTCTCCTCCTACCTCTCTGACAGGTCGCAGTCAGTGTTGGCATGCGGACAGAGATCGACCCCTAGGCGCCTCGATCATGGGGTTCCTCAGGGCTCGATCCTGTCCCCCCTCCTTTTTAACATCTACATGAAACCGCTGGGTGAGATCATTCAGCAACACGGGGTGAGGTATCATCAGTACGTGGATGATACCCAATTATATATCTCCACCCCGTGTCCTTTCAGTGAAGCAGTCGATGTGATGTGCCGGTGCCTGGAAGATGTGAGGGTCTGGATGGGGGTGAACAGGCTTAGACGCAACCCTGACAAGACCGAGTGGCTCTGGGTCTTGCCTCCCAAAGGCCAACTGGATGGTCCATCATTAGTCCTGGGGGGGGGCAAATTTACCTCCCTCAGTGCAGGCACGCAACTTGGGTGTCCTCCTGGACTCACATCTAAATTTGGAACAACATCTATCGGCTGTGGCCAGGGGGACCTTTGCACAGGTTCGCCTAGTGCACCAGTTGTGGCCTTATTTGGACCGGGAGGCTTTACTCACAGTCACTCATGCCCTTGTCGCCTCAAGACTGGATTACTGTAACGCGCTCTACATGGGGCTACCCTTGAAGGGCGTTCGGAGGCTGCAGTTGGTTCAGAACGCAGCCGCGAGAGCGATTGTGGGCGCGCCAAGGTACGCCCACGTGTCACCTATCCTCCGCGAGCTGCACTGGCTTCCTGTGGGTCTCCCGACACAATTCAAGGTGTTGGTTATCACCTTTAAAGCCCTTCATGGCATAGGGCCATGTTACTTACAGGACCGCATTCTGCCGTACAGTTCCCAGAGACCGGTGAGGTCCCATAGATTGGGCCTCCTTCAGGTCCCGTCGGCCAGACAATGTCAGCTGGCGGGCCCTCGGGGAAGGGCCTTTTCTGTGGTGGCTCCGACCTGGTGGGATCAACTTCCCCCCGAGGTTCGAACTACTCCCACCCTGCCGGCCTTTAAGAAAGCCGTTAAGATTCTCCTGTTCTGGCAGGCCTGGGGCTGATGTCCAGAGGGGGGGCTGGGATATGATCGGACTCGCGGTATGACTGTATTATTTTATTGTTTTATGATTGTTTTAACTCTGTACGCCGCCCTGAGTCCTTTGGGATTGGGCGGCATATAAATAAAATTAAATACAAAATATAAAATACAAATTAAGGATGGATTTCCTCAGGATATGCTAAAAGAAGAGGAAGGTTTCAAAAAACTTTCTGAAAATAAAGTAGTGAGGTGATGTCTAAAACTAAAACTAATTATAAAATAATAAAACTAAGAAGAAGAAGAATTGATTACATAAAAGTCTTAAAGGAATATTGTCTTTGCATTATTGATTATTGACTATGTGTCTTTAATAATTTTGAATATTGGAATCCCAGGTATGGACATTTAAAGTCAATCAGATAAAAATAAAGAGCTCTGGGATGTAAGATAAAAGGCTTTTTTTATTAATTGCTGAGCAAAGGGCTAAATGAGAAGGGGGAGTATGTGCATAAATTTATATAACAGTAAATGCCTTTAAGAGCTTCTTAAGCACGTTATGTGCACATGCCTCACTGCAACCATTTTTAACTGTTATGTAAATTTATGCACATACGCCCCCTTTTCATTAGCCCTTTGCTCTGAGGATGTTAACAGGTTGTTAACGAAAGCTCAGCAATTAATAAAAAAAGCCTTTTTTTCTTACATCCCAGAGCTCTTTATTTTTATCTGATTAACTTTAAATTATTGACTATATAAAATTTTTGACTGTTTATCTCATATCAGAATGTAGAACATTAAAGGCATGAATCAAGTATGTTCATATTACTATATCTGTTTAATATACAACAAATGCATTTTAAATAATATTAAAGCTGATGGCAACTAGAATCAAAACTGGATACCAAAACAACATTTTAACTTTAGCAGATGATACCATTTCATTACTCCACTAAAAAGAAGATTTAATAAAGCTTTGTATGGAACTAAACTGCAAAGGAAAAAAAATTATATTAAAGTTAAATATTAAGAATACAAAGGTAACAGCATGCTTCATGGACTGATGGTTGTTAGCAAATAAATGAAGATGACAGATAATTTTGTTTTCTTGGATTCAAGAATAGATAAAGATGGACAGTGTGTTAAAGGAATAATGAGCAGATTAATCATAAGGACAAGGCAGTGACAAATTTAGATATATATTTGAAAGATAAGGACTTTTAAATGACAACAGAATGCAGAATAGCTGAAGCAATGGCCTTTACAGTGGTGTTATAAGGTTGTGGAAATTGGTAATAAGAAAAGATGAAAAGAGATAAATACTTTAGAAATGTGGATTTGAAAACATTACTATGAAATACAAGAAAACCCATTGAATGAGATGATAAGGAGAATCTTCACATTTGGACATTTAATGCAAACAGTTAATAGATCAGAAAAAATAATTATTACTGACAAGAGTGAAGTAGTAGTAGTAGTAAAAGCCAATGGATAAATGGAAGTGCAAGTAGCAAGCAGATTATTGGATAACCTTGGAAGAATTATAGGTTATATCTGGAACAGGCTGAGATGTCAAGAAAATAGTTGCTAGGAATGAAGTATAATTAAATGAAAATTAATTGTTAAAATGTAGGACTTGGCCAGCTGAAACATTGTTTCCCTGATTAAAAACATGTGGTAGTTTTGAGGAAAATTTCATTTTGAATTGAGCCATGTATTTGGCAGGAATCATCTCATGATATGTAACTGAGATCTTTTCATTAAAGATTATTTAAAAGCTATTCAGAAACAGGTTGGATTTTTACAGAGAAACAAAAAAGTGAAAAATATTGGTGGACATAATGATGAAGAAGAAAGTAACAATCACTGAAAAGTATAAATCAAATGGAAACAGTATTTAAAATAATTATTTGGGTTAAAGAAATAGCAGTGAAAACATGAATACAAAGCATTCAAACAGTCGATGGAAAATATCAATGAAGAGGAAAGAAACTATTGTTGAATAATTCAAGAATTCAGTGGGGAAATTCATTTAATCTGGAAGGGTAGGCAACAGTGAAGAACCCCTGACAGCTAGCAGTGGGACAGCGTATGCAGTGTAGTTTTTAGCAATGTAGTATATGCTCTATACAAGGCTTTTGTTCACCTTAGACAAAGTAAGGACTAGATAAGTGGAATACTATTAGCATATAGACCTTAGCTTTGGAAATTACAAATTAAATGAAATAAGAAAGAAAAAGAGAGAATAAAAGCCAGTCTATACATAAAGGAAGGAAGACTGGTGTACTTTTCATTGTATGGTGCTGGTTATTGAAGACTGGTAGTAGAAAGAGCTCCCAAGATTCATGCAAGAAGGGGAACATTAAGCTCACCAGTGCTTTTGAACTGAATCAGTTCAGTGCACACTAATGATCCCCTAAAACCGTGGTGCCGAACCTATGGCATGCCTGCCACCTGTGGCATGCAAAGCCCTCTCTGTGGGCACGCACACCATTGCCCCAGTCCTAGGCCTTCAGCTGGGTTTTATAAAACCTTTTCGCTTTAGGCCTCCGCCGCCGTGTGCAAAAAAAAAAAAAAGGTTCAATCAATCAATTACAACTTCTCGCAGGAAAAAAAAGATTTTGCAAAGTTGGAATTGATTGATTGAACTTTTTAGTCTCACCCAGTCTGCCATTACCACCACAGCCACACCCACCCAATGGGACATGTCCACCCAATTGGCCACACTCACCCAGTGGGCCATACCCACCCAGTGGGCCATACCCACCCAGCACCCAACAATACATAAGTGGGTTTTGGGTTGCAGTTTGGGCACTTGGTCTCTAAATGGTTCACCATCACTGCCCTAAACCATATTCTCTTGGAATTGGGATTCATACAAATTCAGAGAATGAGCATTAGTATTGAGCATTAGTATGCTGCTTCTTTATCTGAACTCTGCTGACAAGATAAAACAAACTGGGTCTTCCAGATACTGAAATCCAGCTTAAATGAGTTGCTCAAGGGACCAAGAAAGCTATGCTTCTGACATCTAAGAAAGAAATATCCTGGAGGAGGTAAGTCTTAGAAGGTCCAACAACATGCTTTGGGCTGTAACAACAAATGGAGAATCCTGACAGGCCACTTCCCATTTCATGGTCATACTGGCCTTAGTCTTGTGGATGGGTTGGCTTCACCTATATTAAAAATTTCTTACTGAGATGCATAAGGTAGAGCATGGGGAATGGGCTCCTAACTATGTAGTTCTTCCTTGAGGGCTTAAGCTATGGACAGAAGAATTTAGACCATGGGTTCTAGTCCAAACAGTTAGTGTCAAATTTATAACAGACTTCCTTGGCTGACTTAAATTTGTCTTTAAAATATCTCCTTGCTCTTACATTCAAGGGGACCAGGACTAATGAGATTTGTAATCCAATTAAACTTTCAACATATATGTTAGCTCCATCACTGCACAAAGCAAGTTTTATCCCTATAGGCAGTACTGACATTAAATCTTAGCAAAAGGTCATATTTGAAAGTTGGGGCAGGATAGAAAGTAAAAATTCTCTCATAATTTGTGCTGTGAAATAACCCCATGCCTTCTGTCATTTTATCAAGTTTTTTCACCTTCATAAACCTAAAGCACCTTTTTTTTTACAAAAAAGCACTGCATGCTGACTTTTGTCTTTATTATGACAAGGGGAATACAGTAATAGCAGCATTGTAATTAAAAACTATAAAATACAATACTATTTTGAAACAACATTATTTTGATTACTTTATATTGGATGTTTTATATTGGATCAACAGAATGTCTTGAGGCTTAAGAAATGGGACATTTTCTCATGACAAGCTAAGTTCTTGTCTCCTATGCTGTTCCTGGCTCAGCAGTTCCATTCAGGATTTCTATTCACTGGCAACTAGATTGGGCTGGTGGTCAGTCCAAACTAGGGGAAATGCAGGATCTGATAGGTCATTCTCATGCTACTGTCCTGCCCATGGCCATGCTATTCATCTACCTTTCCTTTCAGAAATTGGTCCTGCCTCACTAGTCCTTTCTGTTTGCTCTCCCCTTGCTTACCTGCATTACTCTGCTATAACATTATATAACCTTTGTTTTGCCTTCATGTCTTTTTGTAGTTTTTTTTAAACTTCCTACCAACATTGCACTAATGCAGTGAGGCTGTGGATTGATCCAATGTTGCTTTAAAAATACATTTGCGGGAATCTTTTCATTTTTCTATCCTTTCACTACTAGCAGCACTGTCTTTATGAATTTGAGGCTATGTTCTTCTCTTGTTCCTGGTGTCCAAAGAGGAAAGGAGAGCAAGTTTCAGAAAATATGTGGAGAAACTGAAAGAAGCTTACTGCAAATAATAAGTTTAGTACAGTGGCAGTTTTTACCGCTTTGGCTGGGAAATTAGTAACCAACCATAAAGTCAACTGCTAGGTGAGAGAGAGAGAGAGAGAGAGAGAGAGAGAGAGCAAAAAGGAGGGAGGGAGCGGGAGGGAAGGAGGGAGGGAAGGAGGAAAGGAGGGAGAGAGAGATTTAGCATTAGTTTCAAATCAGACTACTTTTACAATGGGTTTGGGGTGGGAGAAATACTATGTCACCTGTTTCTGCTTCCATAAGAAGTGAGTGACTCGTATTGCAGTGGTTAGGCAGGATGTTCAGAAGTGTCCTAGGTCTATGATATGAAATTGCTTTTATTTTAGTTATAGTTTAATTTTCATTTTGAAAAAAAAGAATAATGGAGTTCATGAAAATGAATACATGGAACAGAAACAAGACTTTTGTCAATAAGAAATTCTGATAATTATCTATATAAGATAAGCAAGTTGTGTTTCTTTTCCACAATATGTTGAATAATTTCATCATTTTGTATGATGTACTACAAAAATATCACTTCTTTTCCTTCAAAAATAATTGTCCTTATTGAGATAAAATGGAATAATTCATCATAACTGGGCTCAACAAGAAATGTTAGATACTGATCTGGATATAGTCATCATTCTGAATATCCTACAGTGAGATGTGTATCAATACTGTGGGAAACAAAAGCATACTGTTCCATTAACCAGAAATATAAAATTGTAGCATACATCTCCAGCTTGTTTTATAGTATTGAGATAAACCTCATAAATCATCTCTAGGACTGTCAATTATTAGGGATTATGGAAATTGTGATCCAGCAGATCTGGAGGAAACCAGGTATTCTAATAGTTAGCTTTAGTAAAATAGATTTCTAAAATTGTGTATCATCTGGCTATTCTCCTAGTAGGAAAGACTAAAGATATACTTTTTATTGCAGAATTATAAGCACCTGCACAGCAAAAGAACAGATACCATAGTTCATAAAACTCAAACTCCTAAGTGGGACAATTTGTAGCATTTGGCCTAAAAATTGTGTGAGCAACACTTAAGCAGGAGAAAAAAATAACTTGTTAGGAGTGGTTATCCTCCAAATGATGTAAGTAATAAAGTGCTTTTGGATTCCACAAGAGTGTCTATAAGCACTTGACCAATGGATTTGACATTTATGCAAATAAGAATATGTATTGTTGGAAGGAGATCATTTGTATTGTAGAATAATATTATTGGATACAAGATATATTTAAAATTCTGTACAAGCTAAATTGTGTCTTTTTTGCATTTTTTGTTTTCATTATCTTATTGAAATGAAGATCAAACAAAGTAGCTGATCATAAGAATAATTAATTGCATATAATACCATTCACAGTTCAATACAACTAAAGTGATCAAGTCATATCCAAAGCTTTAAACCAAAAAGAAAAATAAATAGATTGCTATTAAGAGACCCTGGAAAACATTCTTTCTGATAGATTCCTTATTATTTTAGAATCACTTAAAGGTGGAAGGCAACAGCCACGCTATAGAATAACTACAAACATTCAATTTTCCAGTCCTGCCACAGAATATTTGATATATTAGAGATTCTATGGTATTCTGAAAAATTTAAAAAGTTGCTCACAGACCTAAATGGCAAGCATGGATGAGGCAGACCAGGAAATTGCTCTAGAGTGTCAGGTTCCTATGCAACAGTGACAGAGATGTAAATCAGCTAACTAAAAAATGAAATTAGAAACTGATTCTCCATGGGAAATGTCATTCAAAGGTGGGAAATACTTTTAGTATTCTTGTTTTGAAACCTGAGATAACAGTTCATAAAACTTACTGGTAATCTACCTAAAGGTCTATGTTCCTATCTGTCTGAAGACAATGTTCCTTTCCTATCTTCATTATAATTCAAGATTGTTGAAATGCCATCGTCATATTTATCTATTTTCAGAATATTCTTATTCAGCCACAAACTAAAATATGCCCCTTTTCCAGTAAGTTGTGACAGCTCACAAGCACACTGAATTAAAAATATAATGGTAAGGCTACAGTATATTCCATTTCTTCTCCCTCTCGCCTTATGATGTAATAGTAGAGTCATTCTTAGTATATTCTGTACTGCAAGCCTTGGCAATAAATTCTGTATGAAAAGGCTGACTTTTTCAGCTATATTAAGTGAATTAATGAGTTAATTCACTGATTTTTAATTTCTTAAAACTTATCTTTCTTCTCTGATCCAGTGTTGGAAGAGGCACTGAGTGAAGAGAGTGCAATTGTTTACTTAAATTGAAAATATAGTATAAAATATATTAACTTGTTGAACATTTTTAAATAATATTACTGATCAGGGACCATTAAAAATATTTTGGAGACTAAAGAACTGCACTGTAATTACTTCTTTAGATAAATTAACCAAGCCATTTATATTTTCTGAAAAGGCTCTTTGGGCTACAGAGGAAATATTATGTATCTATCTCATGGACATAACTGACAGATATATAATAATACATATAGCAAGAAAAAAACCCCAAACTTACTGATATTTAAAAAACAGTCTTAAAAGGCTTAGAAAGTATATAGAGTAATCTATTTATTATTCTGTATGTTAACAGCATTTCAATAACACTATCTGCAAAGAAATAATTTCTATTTGTTCTTATTTTCTGTTTTCTAATCAATGCATCCCTTTGTATATTTTACTTCTTATTTCAATTGATTGATTTTTTTGTTATTGTTTTTAGTTTGAACCTTATTTTAAGAATAATGTGCTTTTCTTCTTGGATTTTTTTTAATCCAATGATGTATTTCTCTGCAATATTTTTCAGGATATCACTCTGGGCTGTTGTCCTTGCAATTTTCCTGTACTCCTCCTGCTTGATTTTCTTCACAATCCTTGTAAGAATGTGAAGGTCAAATTTCACGTGCAGTCAGCAATGCTCATATTCCACTTTATAAAAGGAGAAATCGATAGCATTCATTAAATCAGATCTTGGAGGGAAATATTCATCTCAGCCCCTAAGTAAATCAAAAGCAAACTTTAACATCATAATTTTGATTGATTTTTCTTTTACCATGAATAGGAACAGAAGCTTTTAAGCTTCTGTCCAAAAAAACTCTTTACTGGTTTCTGAAGTTAGGATCAAACAGGGTTTAAATACAACATATTTAAATAAATTATGACAGGTTTGATAACTAATAATTTAATAATAATTCTATGAACAAATTAACCAGTCTATCCTTTGGAAATAGTTAAGGATACCTATGGATATTAGAAAAAATAGAAAAGCATAAAAGTTAATTGATATGCAGCATTCAAATCTGTGATAATATGAGGCTATTCCAAATATATGTGGAAGTGGATCCAATTTCTATAATTTCAGGTAATGGAGATCAAGTTATATTTGTGCTATTTCCCTTGACTTTGAATAATGTAAAATTATGTTTAAAATCGATTTAGGAGAAATAACATTGCAAATACAGTATATATAAGTCAGACCTTCTCAAACCTAAACTAGGAAGTTGAAAAATATCTAGCTACCAGTTTGCACCGGATCAGTGTGATAGATTATACTTTATGACCATCAGTGAATAAAACTTCCTCTTGAAGTAAATTGGGTTGGACTTAAAATAATATTTAGTCTTTAATTATGATTTAATTAATTAAATATGGTTAATCTGATCACTTGTCATTCCTTTAAAAGCACCTCTTTCTTAACAGATTGGAAACTGTGCTTGTTTTGGAGAAGCCAATGGTGGTTGGGCCATTGGGCTACTATCTCATGTTATGCAGATCTTCTCTCTCTCTCTCTCTCTCTCTCTCTCTCTCTCTCTCTCTCTCTCTCTCTCTCTCTCTCTCTCTCTCTCTCTCTCTCTCTCTCTCTCTCTCCCTCCCTCCCTCCCTCCCTCTCCCTCTTACACAAAGAGAGTCAGACATTCTATTTTAGCATCACTTTAGCTATGATCTCATTTTTATTTCTTTATAGTTATAAAATACTCCCCTGTTGATAGATTTTCTTCACTTTGGTTAATATGCATTAACAACTTGTAACCTTAACTTACAAATTCTTAATTTAATTTCTGAGAGAATGAACATATTTGCAGAAATAATTGAAGCTTTTTATTTCCATTTCCTAAAGCACCTCAGAAATATACAATTATGTTCTTTCCAAAAACCTTTAATTACTTAATATGACAGGTTGTGGTTACAAAATAGTTAAATGATTTAGTTTAAAATATGGTTTTCAATAACCTGGTATCCTATTTTTCAGCAGAGAATATACCATATACTAGGCATTTTGTAAACAAAATGGCACAGTTCATACATAAAAAGAAATATTTCCAAAGGATTGGACAAGACATAATGTACTAATATTATTATTATGGTCAATCTTCAGTTCAATTCACAGTCTGGGACTGGTAAAAACTTAACAGTTCTAGTCCTAGCCAAGGACCTAAGAGCTGTTAAGATAGCATCTGAGTATATGGGCAGTTCCAAGTAGGATATATAGGTCTAATAAATTCAACATTTCCATGTATCTAAGGAACCCTTTGCTCCAAGGACTCCTAATACTATTGATAATATTATCACCATCATCATCATCATCATCATCATCATCATCATCATTATATGGGGTTGTTACAGTAGTCAGGAGAGCACAGTTATATTGCAGAGTAGTAGTTTGGCTTATCAAGGTACCAGCCCTGTTATAGAACATGTTTGCGTGTTTCCCAAGGTGTGCCACAGGAAGGTGAACTGGCTTTACACCAGAAAGAAACATGAGCAGCTCTTTCTGCAGCGTCATCCAAGGCCAACTCTCTTCCTGAAGCTGCCTTGCAAATGGACAGTGAACTGGGAAGTTGCAGACCTGTCAGGAATCTGACGCCGGCACAGAGCACCAGCTCGTCTCCCCACCGAAGTGGTACATATCTATTTACTTGCATAGAACATGCTTTCAAACTGTTAGGTGGACAGAAGTTGAGGTGAGTTACATTGGTTACAGCTGAGAGACCATCACCAGCATCATTAAGCCACTGAGCCACTACACCATCTTCAGCCATAAGTTAAGCAACCCATAGTCCTCAAGCTACAGGCAATCTCCTCTTTTCCAAGTTTTGTTTCACCAAGGGTAAAAATTAAGTAGGACTAATGGCTTTTAAATACATGATAGTTATTTTATCAGCTGACAATACTAAGATTTTATTTATAGGAAACTATAATTTCATATGCTTTACTTGGATGCAGTGATTAATACTTCCAGTTGCTATTTTTTACTCAAGGAAGTTAAAAAGAGAATAGATATATGTAATGAAGCAAACCTAATGTAAAATGACTGATATAACCTGTTTTCACAGAGCATTGCCTCCTATAAACAGCATTTGAATAGATTTCAGCAAAGATAGCATTAAAAGATTCATTCTGACAAAGTATATAAGAGATAAGATAAGATAAGATAAGATAAGATAAGATAAGATAAGATAAGATAAGATAACCTTTATTGCCATTTTTATGCTGTGGGTGTTGTGTCCTGAGCCTGCAAATGCAGGCTCGGGACATTGCAATGGTCCAGGGCTTTGCAAAAGCTGCCCGTGACCAGACTGAATGGTGCCAGCTTTGCGTGCATGTGTAAAATTGCTGTCCAGTTATAAGGGGTACTACCCTTAAGAATACTGTAATAATGTATTTTGTTTTTATTATGATTTAAGTGCCTTGTAATAAAAAAAAGGATAGGAAGTGTGAGTAGTGGCAACAGTAAGAAATCCCTTCCATGCTTGAATGTCAGGGTGTTCCAAGCTAGGGAGGAGGGGTGTTGTGTCCTGAGCCTGCAAATGCAGGCTCGGGACATTGCAAGGGTCCAGGGCTTTGCAAAAGCTGCCCAGGACCAGACTGAGTGGTGCCGGCTTTGCGCGCATGCGCAAGGCGCAAAAAGTGCCTTATTATGTAACCATGTTGTCCGGGGATCTGGGTATATAAAAGGAGGCCTGCGTGCCTCTGTGGTTGTTGGAGCTTTGAATGAAATAAAGAGAGTTGTTATACAAGAGATGTGTCCTATTCCTTCACCTTCGTTTCAAGGACTTAACAGTGGGCACAATGCACACATCAAAAATGAAATTTAGTTGCCCGCTCTCAAAGTGAAACACATACATGACACAAACCTAAACATACTATGAACAACATATGTATAGACTCACATCCTATATAAACGTAGCAATAAATATTAAATATTGTCCATCTTGAATATATAATGGAAGGAGGAAGCTTGAGAATTCACAAGGTTAATGCTGTATGGAATGAAACTCTGGCTGAATCTGGATGTTCTGCTTCGGATACCACGAAGCCTTCTCCCAGAAGGTAACAAGGAAAACAGGTCGTGAATAGGATGTGTAGCGTCCCAGATAATCTTATGGACCCTGCTCAAGCAGCGCTTCTGTGCTATGTCTGTTTTTATCTGAATAGGAAAAAACAGAATGCACAAATAATTTCAATATTTAGGATAATCTCAATGAAAATTCACTGAAATCCATGTTATGTTCAAAGGCTTAGCATTATTAGAAAAAATATAAATTCAGATTAGGTTTAATAAAGACTATTTTAAAAACAACTTCTGAAGTCTTTTTTTTAGAGATAATTACTATTACTATATCTAGTCCTTACAGGGGATAGAAGGGGAAACTAACAAGTCATGAGTTTAATATTGGACTGCCAATGATTTCATCTCCTATTCTTGTTTATTCTCTTTGTTGGTTTATTCCATCTCTTCCTGTAAAGGTAAAGCTTCCTCTGTCCAGTTCTGTCTGACTCTAGAGAGGAGTGCTCATCTCCATCTCTTAGCCAACAAAGCCAGTGTTGTCTGAAAATCCTTTCCATGATCCTGTGGCCAACATGACTATACCCCAAGGGGCATAGATGTTGTTCTCTTCTCACCAAAGTGGTACCCATTTATCTACCTGCATTTGCATGTTTCAAACTGTTTCGTGGGCAGGAGCTGGGGCAAAAATGGAAACTCACTCTATCATGCAGCATTCAGCTTTCAAACCTGGACTGTCGATTTTCCAGCCAGCAAGCCCAGAATCTAGAAGAGATTGGACAATGACTTGTCTGAAATGGGTTCCTGCCTGAGCAGTGGATTAGATTAGAAGACCTCCAAAGTTCCTTTCCAAGTCTGTTATTCTTTTATGTTGTATCTGTTATCAGTGCAGTCACACCACTTTCATCTCTTCCTTTAGCAGTGTGTAATGTTGCTTTAACTGCTGCAATTTTTCTACTTGCCCTTCCAACATTCTTCTTTTATATCACAAAACTATACATTTATAATCAGAACTAAGTTCAGGGGGTATGAAAGAGACTTTATGTTTTGAATCCTCACCAAATATAATAGTCAATTCTGAGCAAGTATGTAGATTTCTAATATAAACAATCTACCATTTTATTATTTGAAACAATTTCAACTATATCCAGGCACGATAGTTTTAAAAATCAGTTAAAAATATTGAAAAGGCATTGAAATATTGCAAAATAAATCAGTTAAGATAATCATGCAAAATGTGGTTTCCAGAATTCTTTCCAATTCCTTAACAATAGCTGCATTTTGGGTCACATGACAAGTAAGCAACATCATTGGTTAGAATACAGGTATCAAACTTGCCACCTCACGTGACGTGTCACGATGTATCATGACTTTTTTGTATTGCTGGAGCTGGGGTGGGTGCAGCCTCTGTATGATGCAACTGGCCCACCGGCTGGCAGTTTGACATCCCTGGCTTAGAATGATGGAATCAGCAACACTGAATTTGATACCCAACTGCCTCTCCTACAAAAATGCTTTTGGAAAAATATATGAATGTTTTCTCTTAGTTTTAGCCTGAACTTGATCCTTTTTTGGTTATTGTCTCTTGGACTGTGGTTGGGCTGTGTCCAATTTTTAGACATTTTTGTGGTGATGGGCAGACAGATAGAATCCCAAAGTTCTTCCTAACATTCTGCTAAATCATAAAAATATTTAGAAGTAAGAAAAAAGGTAATGGAATTGCTGGCCAGTTACAATCCCAAGCAATCTATTGTCTGGCTTGTTTTCTTGTCTAGTGTAGCTTGTAGCCTTTTCTCAACACTTAGTCCATTAAAAGATTGAACAATAGCCTTTTCTGGGTTAATATAGTTCAATAATATTGCTGTTTAAAATACAGAATAAATCCATCTGAAGTTCAACAACCCACAAGGGTTTTAGGAAAAGAAGAAATGAAGAAACTGAGAAATGATATTTCTCTCCTGTAAATGTTAAACTTTACTGTCTTTTACTCTTTTGTTTACAATAAGACCATGCAAGTAATTAAAAGAAATGGTCTGGGAGAATTTCATTCTCTAGTGATCATTCCTTTTCTAAACATGGTAGTGTTATCAAAACTGAGGAAAATGCAACCTGGCACTTTTTTATTTGGTGACTCTGAGTGTACTCAGTTTAATGTTTTCCCATTACTTACCATCTGTTCTTTGTTTAGCCAAATAGATTTTCTTCATAGCTTGTTTGGACACTTGAGACAAATAAAGCATTCTTGTCAATGTTTATGATTCTCCTGCAGAATATTTGAAGCAAACTATTTTATTAGAATAAACTGCATTTTCCCTAACATAATAAATGGTTTGGATAATAACTGCTCATTTTATTGCTTTTTTGAAAAGATAAAAAAAATATTTACCATATATTTCCAAGGTGTCACCTTTAGGAGCCCTTTAGTAATTCATCAGGTCAGACTTTTTGTATAAATATACAAACATCCCAAATGTACATACAAAAGAATTCATGAACATGATAAAATGCATGTTTCTTAAACTGTGACAGGTTTTGTTCTTAAAAGGTGCATGTATAGTGTGTGAATGTGGAATATGCAAATAAGGTAATTGCAAATATTAATGTGCTTTTTAAAAAATAAATCAAACACGTAATCTAAGGAAGAAACAAAAATGTGGCCACTGGTCATATCAGGAATCAGTCTTGAGGATTGTGTCACCTTTTTGTGATATACGTATGTATGTATGTATGTATGTATGTATGTATGTATGTATGTATGTATGCCTGAAAAGTAGACCAGGACTAATGATCTTCATCCTATAATATTCTTTTTGCAGAAAGTTTGCAAAACAAATAACCATTAGTCACTTGTGTCAATCATTCATTCAGGCTAAAGATTGAATACACAGACCTAAATATATAAATATTCATATTATACATTGACCCAGTGGTCCAAATCTTGGAGAGGCCAACAGGAGTTTTGAAAATGTGTTGTGGACATAAAGTAGCTGTGAACAGAACTTATCCATTCACAAGCTACATGTCACGGGAAATGTGATCATTTGCAAAGATTGGTTGCCAAAACATCTCCTATCCTCAAGGGATATCCCATATTCTCTTTGCTTTTCTTAATTCTTTTTGGACAAATATACCCAAAAAAATTTCAGTTGGACACTAGTGTTTATATACATCCTACGAGGTCTTGGGTGAGGTCTTGTGCTGTTTTCTGAGAATGGTTTGAACCTGTTGGCCTGGAGGAAGTGGACAAAGTCCTTAAGACTGTAAACTTAGCCACCTAAGTGGCTTTAGATCCATGTCCTTTCTCACTGGCAAGACTGGCCAGGAGGTGATGGTTGAGTTGATTCTGGCATTCATTCTTGAGGGATATATTTGTCTCTCCATGCTTTAAAGAGGCATTGGTACATCTTCTCCTCAAGAAACTACCACTGAATCTCACATACTGGACAATTTTCATCCACTATCCACCCTTCCCTTTTTTAGAAATATTGTACAGAAAGTGGTTGTACAACAACTTAGAAAATTCTGCATGAAATGGATTATCTGAACCAGTTCCAATAAGGATTTAGGCATAAATATGAAATGGAAATGCCATAGGTCATGCTTTTGGATAACCTCTGTTAGAAGTAGGATGGAGGTAGGGCTTCCATCCTTGTTCTACTGACCTCTTAGTAGTTTTTAATACTATTGACCATAGTGGACCACTTCAGGGTTAGAAATGAATGGCACTTCCGTCTTCTTAGGCCAGCTTCCATCAGTATTCATTGGGAACAAGAGGTCATGACAAGATGGACCTTTGCAGAGTTCCCTGCTGTGCACCAGTTGGACTCATTATTGGATGGGGAGCCTCTATTTTCAGTCATTCATGCCCTATTCACTCCTAAAAGATAACTGGAATGCATTCCACATGGGACTAGTTTTGAAGAATATTTTGAAGCTTCAGCTTGGGCAAAATGCAATGGCAGGGGCAGTTATGTGTTTCATTGATTGATAGTTTGCTTTCACAGTGTTGGTTAGGACTTTTGAAGTCCTACATGGCATAGGATGATTATTTGAGAGATCACCCTTAACCACTTAAATCTTCACCAGATCTTCAAAAATAGTCTTACATTTTCATCCAGAATTACTAGCAACTGACCTGGTTTAGACCAGGAGCTTTAGATTGAAAAGTCTACATCTCTGTCACCTACACATTTTTGTTAGATTAAAGCATGAAGAAAAGAGAGGCGAACCACTATTGTTGTAGGAATATTTCACTGAATATATTTGAAAACTCTGCACCTTTTTGCAAATAGTATCTAATTTCACTGAGACACTTCATTTAAACTCAATTCCTAAGCTTCTTTTTATCTCTAAAATTTAATTGATTTTTTAAAACTATTGGACATTGGCAGTATGTTCAAAATTGTAAGCATTATACCAAATTCAGTGCACAATTCATCATTTCTCAATTTCAGAGAGATACAACTGCAAATATAGTTGAATAAATGCCTGGTGTTTGTGTTTACTTGCTGGATTTTACAAATGATGCAAAGTCTGTGCAAGTATAAACCAACAATTCTCAATCTGATTCAGTTTTTGAAAAATATATGCCTATGATCCCTGAAAAATCACTGAACAAAAGATTAGAAATGGCATCCAGAAGCAGATGGGGAATTTTATTATACATGCACTTTATGCCAAAGCATGGTTTAGATAGCTGGTGATCTGTCACTAGGTAGAATTTACCATGTTCCTGTTTACCAAGCATAAGATATTAAAAACTAAGGAAAGATATATCCATCTTATTTTCAGGCTTTCATAGATTTTCAGTACATCTCTTCATTTTTCAACATTTTTCAAATTATTAGCAAGAATTATCTCAGAGATTTAAAAATATCTAATACTAACATGAAGCAGTATTTCACTGAAAATGTCAAGTAAAACTGAATCTTCTACATAATGAGCTTCTAAAACCATCCTCCTCCTCCACCACCAACACTATCCCCCTACCCCCACCCTCACCAATAAATACATCCTGATATTTGCATCAAAGAGTTTTCTCCTGCTCTGCCAAAATTTGAATTAATAATTCAAGAATTCTCTTAAAAATGAAATATACAAAAACATTCACCTGTCTGGACAGTGTAGGTTCTCTTGTTTGGGGGCTGGACTAGGAGACCTCCAAGGTACCTTCCAAGTCTATTCTATTCTATTCTATTCTATTCTATTCTATTCTATTCTGTTCTGTTCTGTTCTGTTCTGTTCTGTTCTGTTCTGTTGTATTCTATTCTATTCTATTCTATTCTATCTCAAAAAAATGAAAAAATGCTTGCTTTTAGATGTCGAAGGAAACTGGCATAGAATAGTAATCTTCTTTATTAAGAAGATAGATTCTGTGGTTTTAATCTCACATTGATTCTGTTTATTATGTTCCTGGAAGACTTCCCTATAACTAATTAATTTTTATTTACTTATCTTTCAGATTTCTGTTTTGCCCATCTCCCTCATTTGCTTCTATTTAGAAATAGAAGTGATGAGCTTCAGTAAATTTCAAGTTGCATAGATGTACACGTCCAAGCAAAAGAAGCAAAAATTATAGCTTATTTTTGCTTTTCTGGACCAAAGTCTTCCCATTCTTTCTAAAGGCATCTTACATCTAAAATAGATGTAAGCAAACTGGACTGACTTGATTTTTTTCCTATACTGGTTGAACATATATATTGTACAATAGTAACGTGGAGTCTTATTGCATTTTTGTGTATGTATGTATGTATGTATGTATGTATGTATGTATGTATATGTGTAAGAGAAAAAAATAGCAGGAAAAGAAAAAAAAGAAAGGAAAAGAAAAAAGAAAATTTAGCAAGTGTACTCTACAAAGCTGAAGATAGATGTTCTACACACTTCAGAAACTACTAGTGCCCTTTCTGACCTTTAAGCATTGGTCTTAAAGTAAATACATCATTTGGGCTTATTTTGAAATAGCTTTGATCCTCAAAACATTTTATTTTATTGGCAATTCTGTACTGATTCTGATGAAAGTAGAACTATCCCATATGTGTGGAATACATGTGACTGATATGACAATATTAGATGTAGAAAGAGTTTTGTCATTAATTCTTTCCTTAGAAGAATCACAAACAAAAAACATGAGAAATCTTTCTTCTGATTTTTGTGATCAAATTTAATACTGTATATTCTTCTATTTTCAACTGCTGTCAACCATTGATGGAGAAAATTAGGGGCCTGTGTAACTATTGATGATGCTGTTATAGAGTAACAATATTATATTCCATTTAGCAATAGGACATAAATTTGTGAGCCCATCTTAATTTCAATGATTTTATACATTAGAGACTGATGTGTAAGAGAAATAATTTGTATCATAAAAATTGTTTATCAGTTAAATGAATGTGAATATTAGGGAATGTAACAGTATTTAAAGAAATTATCAACAAAGTTATATAAAGTGTGATGTACTTAAACATATTATATAAAATAAATGTAAATTAATATGTAAGAAAGATTGAGAAAGTGTATGTATATGTAAGCTGATCTATCAAAAATAAATGAATATATAAATTTTTATAGCACCATTTGCAACTAATCTTAAAAATATTGCCTGGGGAGGGAAAATTAATTGACAATCAAGTAGATATGAAATATTTCAACTATCTGCTATATTAATATAGCAGATAGAGTTGAATATTGGCTTATTTGCTTACAGGATTATAATCATACATATAATTTATTCAACATTGCATATTCTGTTTAATATATGTTCCAAATTTAGAAGCAGGTTCTTTAGACAAAATGCTACTTTTTGACTAACCTACTTTTCATTCAATCTAAATAAACTCTGAATGGGAAAAGATAACAAGAGATTCGTATTCATTACAGTTGTCAGCTTTGTGCTTATAAAATAAATTTCAAGAATATACATTTAAACACTGAGTTTTCAAACTGATATACTTATTATTTGGTGCAGAAGACACTATGTTTAGTTCTCATTTTTATCATGCATCAGTTTTGCTTCTGGTATTATATTTAATGTCATATTTCATTTCTTGGCATTACCTTAGTCAAGAATCATTTTTATATGTATCACAATCTTCTTGTGCTTTACCTAGGTGTGATAACTTTTTTGATAATAACATATTGTCATAAATATCTGACAATCTACTTAGTAATAGATGCAATTGGTTTATATCCAGACATGATATCCTGAGATTAAATATTTTATGTCCTCCACCTGATTTTCAAAGTAGTTCAATATTGGTGAAAGAAAATATAAAGATATGAGAAAATACAGGACAAATAGTTTCAAAATATTTTCCTTTAGCTTGTGACTAATTCTAGGCATCTATATACTTTAGTTGTTCAGGATGTAGGGAATTCATGCAAAACTGACAATGTAACTTATAAAATCATTAACCATATAGTATCCAGCTGATTATGGCTTCTTACAAAGCAAATATTTGTGAAAAACTGAATTTAACTAATCCTTTTTAAAAGGATATGTTATTATTTGGAATGTTATCTTCTTATTACAGCTAGATTTCCTATTTTGCATAACTTCAAAAATTTAAGCATTGCAAAGAAGATAAGTCTAATGGCTAAACCAGCAATCCAACAAGATATCCTATTCTAGCCATACCCTTTCAAAATAGCATGTCATATGGTGTGCTTTCCAGAGTTAAACTGAAAGAAGATCTTCTCTAACTGAGGAAGCGACAAGGTATGCTGTCATGAATCATTTTATTCTATTTGGCACCAGAACTGAAGAGTTATTGAACTAGTTGCTATAAATGGCAGACAAGCCCAACATGGATTTGCAATTTCCAGGATATGCTTCCTTGCACAGAACCCTTTTCTACATAGACTGATCCACTGTTATGTAAGAAAGTATAGCACCTATTGGGCTATAGCACCTGACTTGGGCCTAAATACTGAAAACTAATCTGTAAAGTAGTATAGAATCCAAACAGAACTTCTAGTTTTTAAAATTGAAAAATGAAAAGACTAATTTAGACACTACTCTTAATAAAAGCAACAGGGTGTGATAACCTCATGCTTTTGTAATGAGACAGAAAGTGTTTATTTCATTATTTTTATTATGCATTTTCTGGATGAATGGTTGACTAATGATTCCTTTTGATTTTAATGTAGTCATTGCCACTAATTAATTCTGCTAGCATTTAATGAGGGATGCCTCTTTCTTCTGAATGCTGTATTTTTCCAGAAATTAAAAGAAGAACAAAGAGCCTGAAAACCAAGAACTAGAACAGATCATTTCTTTTTAAAGGTCCAGAAGAGAGATTTTATGTGTTTGTTTTAATGCACTCTACACAAAAATGATTCCATACTTTCATTATTCCATGTCATCTAAACTAAGGATAATCTGTTATATTTTATTGAACTCTCAAGTTTCTGAAAAAGAAATAAGTTTTTAAAAAAGGGATAGTATGTATAAATAGGTGGTAGTATACATGTGTGTGTATATATATTTTAACTTGTATTCTGTAATTATAGTACTATGCACATTGTTCAAGATACTGTATGGAACCGTCTTTTTGAATTCTTAAATCAATTGCTTTTTTAGTGTCAAAAGAATAAAAATGTAAGTGGGTTAGGAAAATAAACAAATACAACATATTTTCCATTTTTATGCAGATGTTTCAGCAACTGCTATTGGCTATCTCTACCTCTATGTGCATGCAAAGCAGCTTCCATTCCAAACATGGTATATTGTCTATACTTCTGCATATTCCAGACCTTTTATTTCAAAGAATTTGCACAGACTAACTAATTATCCCATGAATGTGCCTTCTGTAGAAGTTATCCCTTATACAGAAAAATATTCTCTGACTCTGTTAAAGAGTGTCATTGAGGATCCAAAAACTCACTTTGACAACATGATAATATTGCACTATATAAAGGGATATCCACATAAATTTGAGTTCTGGCGTAATGATTCAGGAAAAAACAACAACAACAACAATATTTAGAATTTGTTTTCTACTTTATCTTACCACACAATTTTGTAGTATTGTACCATGTTGTTTTTAAATTAAATTGAAATTAGGTAATATACGTATTGCTGTTATTAGCTGGCATGGGATTTTTGTTAGTATGTTCTTTAAATATAAAGAAAAATGATAGTACTGTATCATCTCTCCATAAACTGCTTTTTATATGCAGACTAATAACATAATTAATATTATTCTATTTTATATGCAGATTAATTAATGTGTGTACATTACTATAGTCCTGTATATAAACACACAAGTACAACTAAATAGCTCACACCATTTGAAGCCAATAAATCTATGATTTGAACTCAAAATCTTGAGAAAAACAGAGCAAAAGAGACATTTTGCCCCAAAGTTTATTTCAATTTTATCTTATCTTAGAAGTTTCTTAACAGTTTCAAAATGGTATCTTCAAAGTGATCTCTTTCCATCAAACTGCTTCTAATTATTTCATTTATGCTTGTTTCTATCAGCTCATAGCTCTTTAGGCTTTGGAAAAGAAGAATCAAAACACCATCACTGAAAAAAATAGTTGTACAAATTAAGATCACTTTTATTGCGACCTTTATTTTTCTTCTTTTTTCTTCTCCACAATCTCATCTTAAAAATAATTCCATCAAATCATTAAAATGGCATTGCAGGTTTTGAACCTTCATCAGTCTTTGACATTTAAGAGGAGTGTTCAAAGCTTTCACTAGCCTACTTTGTAAATCCCACAAAGAGGCATTATCCAGAATTTCTAGTCTCAGCTGATCCATGTTCTGCTTCTTTTCTTGTTTCCTCTTTTATATTCCCATTTTGGTGATCTCAATTTTGTTGTCTTTCTTGACTTCCAATGTATAAAGCCTATATCAGCTAAAAGCTTTTTTTAAGTGTTTTCATATAATCTAAACAATTATCCATTGAAATCTGTATCTTTTCTGAGATTTTAGTTATTAATATGTCAATCCAGTTATATATAAAAAACCTCTTTAAGATAAGAAAAGATTATAGTTGGCTTAGCCATTTTAATCCATCTTTTCTATCTGGTCTTTTAGTTCCCAAGTTCACTTCCAATTCTCACAAGCTTGTCTGCTGGTGACAGGGGATCAAGCTTTCTCTAATGGTGCCTCTATACTTCAGAACTCTTTCTCTCTGAAAAGCAAAGAGGCTTGATATCTTTTAAGGAATTATGTACTAAGTAAGATAGCTTCTGCTTGATTTAGAGAAAAGCATTTGAAAAAAAAAAGATTACAGGGGGGAAAAAGATTTCAAAAAACCCTGCTTGATGCATAAAATCCCTTTTTCAGCCCATTTGTCACAGTTCAGATGCACAAATGTCTTCCTTCCTCCCTTCCTCCCTCCCTCCCTCTTAGGAAAGATGTGATTCAAATGGATTTTGTACCTCATCACTCCATTTCTTTAATTTATTTATTTTTATCATTAAAACCATTCACACAGTGGCTTTCCAATTGCCTAGATTGCTATCTGATCAGTTAGGACAGCTCTGTTAAGGGTCAGAGACTGCATTACTCTACAATGGCATCATCCATCATTACTTTTGGGCATTCTAAGATTTTTCAGGGCATTCAGATTTTTTTTCTCCCTTATAAGGCACTGGCCTTCAGACCAAATTTGAATGGACATATAAGGGACAGAAATAGAATAAAAGATGAGAGAATATTCTTGTATATTAAGTAAATTATAAGAGAAATTAGTGAAATTTAGAGGTGTAAAGCCTGTTGACCACTACAAGAGTAACAGCCAGAATATCAATCCTTAAGATGAAGCAAATTTTTGAAATGATCAGCTGCATATCATTTATTTATTCACGTATGTATGTATGTATGTATGTATGTATTTATTTATTTATTATTTATAGTTTCCCTTCTCACATGAAAATAACTTATTATGTAATACTCAGACATGCTATGAATGCTGTTGTGCATTTATATCCTTCTTAAAAGAATCATAGAGTCATATATGAATTGAATGGTGCATTAGTCATTATGTGGACCAAGTTGAAATTATCTTTATTTCATTAGTTTCCAAGATTTTTTCCTCACTATTATTTAAAAAAGAAGTCACAATTACCTACAGCTAGATTTCAGTGCCTAGTCTTTTTTTTATTGAAAAGTTTTATACACATTTTCCATTTTATTACAATACAATATCCCTCCCTAGTCTTCTTACTGTGTCTTATGTGGAAATTTATTGATATGATTTCTGAAAGGACCAGGAAGAGAAATTCTTTTTGAGGGAGACAATGATATTATGTGGTTGGCTATTTTTTTCTGATTTAAAAACAAGAAAACAAATACCCTGAAATCTAAAATGTAATATATAGATTTGGGATTACAGTAAGTGCTCAAAACACCTACGAGCAAGCTTTAGCCACTCTGACATTTTATTTGGTGATTGTTCCAGTCTGTTGATTCTTTTCTGTTAAGTAGAAAGTTAAGGCTAAATCCCGTAGATTTTGTGTCTTTTCTTTTTATCCATCATCTGAACTGTCAGGAAATCTGCCAGTTTCTGTCACTGTCAGAAGTAACATCTGAATTTTCAGCTAGCAGAACACAGTGGCCAGGACAGAATCTAGATGAAATATCTTAGTGTTCACCTTTGAAATGTCAGTTGTTTTTTTACTCACATTATTCAGATGATCTTTGCAGCAAAAAGGACTTGTCAGTATCTCCATGATGTATGCAAGATAATATTTAAAGGACAGCTATATACATTTGACTGCAATGATAGTCAAGTTAGGCTAAATGCTGCAGTTTCAATATTAGTAAGTAGTATTTCCCATATTTCAAGAACAGGTTTTAATAAGTTCAGAGTGGTTTTCATTTTTCTATGAATAAAATAGAAAAAGATAAATAGAAGTACACACAATTTTGACATTTAGAGGAATTCACTTTTATTTTTAAAATACATGATGGGCATCTTTTGAAAGCAAAATTTGATTTCTCTTATAGAAATTGATTTTTCTTCATATCCTTCCTAACAATATTGTTGTTAACATAAATAAACAAACCTCATCAATGTATTACTTATTAAAAAATGTATATAGATTGCAAAGTTTCTTTTCTTTCCTTTGTAAAGAAAAAAAAAAATCAAGAAGGGTATAGAATGTATATGTACATTTAAAGTTGATCAAGAAATACTATAATCTCTTAGAACCTAACATTGTCATGTTTGTCTAGATTAAAATTGTTTTTATTGCATTACATATATATATGCATGTAGTATTGCATTATCTCAGTAATGACTCTATATATATATAAATTTTCAAATATACACATTGAAAATGAAGAATTTAATTCTTACCATGGTCAAAAATTGCACAAATATTTAAGAAATATGAAATGTGATGAACAGAAAGGCAGTCCATAAAGTATGCACAGTTGATTTATACTGAAATTCACTAAAATTAATTTGCCCAACCATCCATATTAAGTTCCAGCAATCATTTTTATTTTGGTAAAGAATTTTATCCTATCAATATTGTGGAAATCATTGTTTAATTTGCTTCGATAATACAGAGATCAGAATAGAACCTTTCCTTTGGCAAGCTGGAAATTTCAAAGCATTTAATACTGCTACAGTCTTCTTTTAATTTATTGTCTTAAATATATTTGATTTCTTGCTATGAAAATAACATCTGACTCTAATTATTTTATAAGCTAACTTTATTCTAGTAATACTTTCAGCTTGAGAGACTACATAACACTCTTCCTTTAGATAAAAATTATTGTTGCCTTGTAGAATGGTGGACATGCTGTTAAAAGATTAGATAAATTTGTGTTGGAACAGTTAACCTTAAGCCAATTTAGACTCTGTTACCATTGGGCATACCACATGCAGGTGTGCAGGATACAAATGGAAAAACTCTTGTGGCATATCAGTCTAAACATGGATAGCTTATTTTCAGTGATTTGGCTATAGATTGGTCTTCTCTGCCTCCATTGCACCTGAACAGAACAAGCGTAGTAGCCATCTTTCATCAATGCAAGAAATGGAAACACAGCTTGTTTAATTACTCTTGCCAGGTGGAATTGTCCACATAATTAAGGAAGGTGGGCAATGCCCTTTTGACCATGCAACATTTTTCTTATGTTTAGGTATAGTTATATAAATTTAATTTAAAAAATCTTTGATGCAGAAGATCTTTATTCATTCATAAGAAAACCTATGAATTTGAGTTGAAGGCCTTCTCAAAGAAAAGGAAATTGGGTGACCCTGATTGGAGAAATTATCTATAGTGGAATGCAGAATATTCCAGCTCTCATCAGATGATAAACTGAATGTGAAGAGTACTGAAAAATAGTGAAGCCCCGCTTTTATTCTCTTAGAGCTCCATGCATTAGCAAGAGCTCTAAATAAGATTTGTACTTATGCTTTCTTGTAATCTAGGACAGCGGTTCTCAACCTTTGTGTGACGGCGACCCCCGTCACACGGATGCGCCGCGCATGCGCGGTGCAGCGCAGCGCGCATGTGCGGCGACACCCCATGCACAGCGCGCGTGCGCGGCGCCGCCCCCTGAGGGGGAAAAATGGCGTATCGCATTGTTTGGCAACTCCCGAAAAATGGTCGTTCGACCCCAAATGGGGTTGCGACCCATAGGTTGAGAACCACTGATCTAGGAAATTAATGGCCTGAAGCAGTTTATGTAGGCGGCTCATGCAAACATGGGTACAGTTTCCCCATTTCCGGATTTTCAGGTGAAAGTGTGTAAGTTGGAGAAAGAAACCGATGGAGTTAGTATATATGAGTACAAATCACAGGGTGTTATCCTAATCTATGACAGCTTTATCACATTTAAAATGTTGAACTATGATTAGTAGAAGTGATGTTGTACTTCCTCTCAAATATTGCACTCACAATTTAGCTTAATTTGAGGCTGATTTGGTGAAAGAATCTCATTCCAATTCAACTTTTGAGAAATAGAAAGTCTTCACTTTCAGTATATTTCTGGAAGGTTGTATGGTGCCACAATATATGGCAAAGTCCAAGAAAATCTCATGTGCAAAATGCAAAAGAAGTTTTAACTGAATTACTCTAAGTGAATAACATGAATATCTAACTTTACATTTTTTTAAAAAAAATGTCTTTTCTTTTGGCTTTTGAGACTTAGCTTTCCTCACTTCACCTTGGCAGGCATGGGCTATTTGCTGATATTCTGCTTAGTTACATTCCCCTCATTCCACTTTTTATACTTGTCCTTTTTGTCTTTCAATTTAACAGAGTTCTTTATGTAGCCATGCTGGTTTCTTTTGAGAGCTGTTATTTTTCTTCTTCATTGGTATTATGCTAGACTGGACTTTTATAATCTCACTTTCAAAGTTTCCCAAGCTTCTGGGGTTGTTTCGCATCATTCCCAAGCTCTCTCTAAGTTTATTGAAATCAGCTCTCCTAAAGGCCAAGACTCTGGTTTGACTTTGTTCTATTGCTTGTGCTTGCATAATGTTGAATTCCAGTATCCAATATCTATCATCTATCTATCCTTCCATCCATCCACACATACATACAATTCACATAGTGAAATAAATTTAAATTGTAAGTTGAAATGCAAATCATTAAACCTAGCTGTCTAAGACATTGCATAAATATAAGTTGACATGGGTCAAATTTATTTGTGTGCAATTTTCAAAGACTATGTGAATAGGTTGTTTTATATGTTTAGCAGCCTTTCAGAAGGATTAGTGCTATCAGCACTTTCTATTTGGACAAAAAATAAATGGATGAATGTTAATGGTATGGTCTTATCACATAGTTAGATACATCATGAGAACCATGTAATGTGACAGTTGTTATGTTACAATGTATTTTTTAAAAAAATTTAGATAATTATGTTAGTATAGTAATTAACTATAGAAAACTTGGATAAATTGTCAGTTTGCAGTTGCTGCTGCTTCTTGCACAGTAAATTACATATGTTCTCCCCCCCCAATCTTTCCTTTAATGAATAATGCATCTCTTCACCTCATAAATCCATAAGGCTTCGTATTTGTCATTCATGGATCACCTCCTTTTGGAATTAGAGAAGCAGAAATGTCTAAATAACAAGGAACCATTTGCATTGATGTAATTAATAGAGGGAGAAATTACTTGAGTGTGACGCTTATATGAAAGTATTCAAATCCATTCATGTTTAAATACTAAAGGAAAAGGAAATGCAAGGATTTATTTCATCTGAAAAAGTATTCAACAAAATGTTAGTTTATCAAGGCCAAGTCTGATCTATCTACAACATTTTGTTGTAAGATATAAAAAAGAAAACTGGTGTCAGATTGGTCTTTCAACATTGCAATGGAACATCATTTCCGTTATTCCATTATACTTGCATATAAATAAGGAAGATGACCTTGACAGAAATATGTGAGCTCCCTTACAAAATCAATGAGTAAAAAAATATCCGAAGTCCATAATAGACACATAATATTAATGGCTCAGAGTTACCTCACTAATTCATAAGAATATAAAAAAGGGAAAGAGATAGGTCCCAGTCAGAGTTGTACATGGTTATTATAGTCAATCTCAATAAAAATGTCAAATTTATGCCTCTTGAGGTGAGATCCACCCCCACCCGCTGGCCTTCCAAAAGGACCTGAAAATCTGACTCTGCCTTGGGGCCCTGGTGGGAGCTGTTGAAATAGGTTGATTTGGCAAGCTCATGCTAAGGTGAAGAAAATTATCATTGTGTCATCGTTATGTGGAAAGGAATGAAAGAGAAACTTTCACCATTTTGCAGATGTTTCAAGCACTGTCTTTTTTCAATTAGACAAAATTAATCAAGTTGATGAAAGTTGATGCAAAATGTATATAATATTAACCATAACTATAATAATTTAAATGGAATCATATTACAAGTATTGTAACTACTTACTTAATAAAGTGAAGAGTGTATCAAGAAATATTTGTTTAGTTCATACAAAATTCAGAATGCTAAACTGGATTAATATTTAGTCAAATCTAGCAAAGGTCTCCAACATGTTATATTAATCAGCAATGTTTAACAATCTGACAACTATCCTAGGAAGTGTAGTTGTCCTATAGCTGTCATTATTTTTGATACTGGTAGTTTATTTTATTAATTAATTTATCAGTAAGGGATATTTAAATAAATTAGGACTGCCTCAAGTAGGTTTGAAAGGTAACCTTATTTTAGAAATTACAAAATACTTGAATATGAATTTATATATATATTTTTATTATATATATATATATATATATATATATATATATATATATATGTATGTATGTATGTATGTATGTATGTATGTATGTATGTATGAATAAAAGAATATATATATGTATGAATAAAAGAATAAAATACGATCACCGGGAGGGTTGAACGCCTGCCGTATCGGGGGGAGGATTCAATCTGATGTTTCTTGTGTCTTATGATGGGGATAGGGTTCCACTAACTGTGGGTTAATATCCCTTCCTCCTTTGTCGTGTCAACAGCTCTTATCTGAGTATGGTATGCCTCAGCAATCATGTCTTTATTCACCACCCCAGTCCTCCTTACATCCGTTCCCTCCCGTTGTTTGGCACTCAAACCGCTCTCAATACTCCTCCCCTTACTGATCGAGCGGGTTGTCATTCTATGCTTTCTCTCCCCTCTCCATGTGGGACGCTGCTCCTCATTGCTATGGGCAACCGCACACTCCGAGATTTTAACGTTAAGTCTTTTAGGTATTCCGGCTCCACTGGTATCACTTCCTCCCTCCTGGGGGAGTGTGAGCCTCACATGGGGTTGTTGGGCAGTGCGTAGATCGTCCATATCGGGTGCCCCCTCCCTTTCTTTCTCCATGCGCGGGGAGTCCGTGGCCTCTATTCCAGCGTCCACATGTCGGGGTGGGAGACTCTCTTGCTGCACCTGGCAAGGGGGTGTTGATGGTATAGTATGCAGGCGTTCCCGGCGGTGGGGGGATGCGGCTTTCTGTCCATAACGCCGCAAGTGTTGGTATGATCACTTGCGATGTAATACCAACGGCAGGCGTTGGTATTATCGGAAGAGGAGGGGATGCAAGGTTACTAAAGCCTCCAAAGATCAATAGTGGAGGGATAGGGAGGGGCATCTGAAGAAAAGAACATAACATTATAGACACATCTTGGTTATCAGCTGGCCAATCAGGGCCAGTAACACGGTCTAGGAGCCGTGCGCAAACGTTACTTGAACCTACTTAAACCACCTTTATTGTAATGGCCTTTTAGCCCTGACGATGCTGGGGAGTTCCCCCAGTAAAAGTTTGGCAACTTTTTAGTTTTAGTATACGTATAAGTATATTTTTAGTAAAGTATTCTTACTTCAACCCTCCCAGTGATCGTATTTTATTCTTTTATTCATAATTATGCCTGGGAGTCGCATTTTTACCAATATTCTTGAATATATATATATATATATATATATATATATATATATATATATATGTATGAATAAAAGAATATATATATGTATGAATATATATATATAAGACATAGAACAAATTTAACAACAACCTTAGAGGAGCTTTTTTTGCTCAATGCTTTCCAATCTCTCAGACAGTTCAATCAGTGGAATGGCACAAAAATTGTATCTGCTTTTGTTTACAATATCTGTTGTAAGCAATTTTATTGGATCATCTCCCTGTCACTTTTTCCACAATGAAATTGCACAATGAATTTGTTATACTTTACTAAGAACAAATAGTTATTTGTTAGGAAGACAATTCTACAAACATCCACTGATATATGAGAAATCTTAAATATTATTTTCAGACATATTCCAAATATATGTTTGTTAAGATTGCACATATATCTTAGTAGGTATATGTACTTGCATATGTATTCATTATGGTCCTGTAGATATATACTAATATTGTATAATGTGAATATATAAATAATTGAATTGTGAAAAAAGTAGCTTCCAAGTTTTGATTCTAGGAGGAAGATTCTAATTTGTACAGCAAATGAAAATGATTATTCATGCAATATTTTAAAACAGTTTTTTGAAAAGAAAAACTACATGTATAAGTCAACAATAAAATGCTATGCTATTGTAGTGGGGATGGCTGAAAGAGAGGGAAGTAGGAAGCTTGGATAGCTGCTGCCGGTTTGGGCACGGTGGGCATGGATTGGGCGGAAGGAAAGAAAAGAGGAAGAAGAAAGGGAGGAGGGCTGATTGCTGTTGTTATCAGGGAGAGACCAGGTGAAGCCGAAGAGAAGTTTGGAGTTTTATGTGATTCTTTTCCTCTGAAATAGAGGGAAAGAGAGAGGAAAGGAGAAAGCAGAGTTTTATTGCTTTCTTTCACAGGGGGATATCCCAAGCGAAGGGAAGAGTGACAGTGAGAAGAGGGAAAGCTTGGTGGGTTTTTGATTTCAGGTTTTAACTAGAAAGAAAGGGGGGATGGCATAGAAAGACCTGGGAGAGGATGGTCGCTACTGCTTCGGAGATCAGCAGCCATCCAAACTTTGATCATTATCACCTGTGAAAGCTGTAGACATTGTGGGGAGCTCCCTCATGGGGCGAGCTGTTGCTATGGAGCACTGATTATCTCTGCTCCTGCTTTTCGGTGCTGCCCAGAGTCGGAGGGCGTCCCCTGTTTTTCCTAGAGGCTGCTACAAGCCATTGACTATTATTGTCATGACTGTTATGGGGTTGATAAACACTGTGACACACTGACTGCTGTGTTAGGGGTTGGTCATCTTTGTTCCTGTAAACCTCTTTGACGACGAAAACTTGCACTCTTTCACTCCGCATGAGTTCCCGCTAAAAAGGACATTCTATCAATGCCTTGAGAGCACAGCTGCTGAGTGTAACTGAGGGGGAGGGCTAGGAGGGTCTGGGCTTTGGCGGCCTCTGAGGGGGTTATGCTTCACTACTTATTTAATAATAAGTATGTATGCATATATGTTTACTATGTTGAATAGTATTTATAATCTGTGTAAATTTATATGCTTATGTACATACTCATCATAATTTTGTTTTTCAGGATAAACATCAGAACACAGAAAATGAACAAAAATAATTATCTAAACAAACTCATGAGATAAGAAAAAAAGCTGAAATAGTTTACACAAACATTGTCCACTATATTCTTCATACCTTTATATTCTTTCACAGCAACATTATTTCTACCATATCCACCTACCTTTTCACATTTTTTGCTATTTAAATGTATTTCTCTCTTTTTGAGGATCTCATCTTCTCCAGCATAATTGGATGGAGAACCACGGATGGGTTGTCTTAATCTATCTGCTCCAATTAGACTAAGTCTGAAATTTAGTACTGCCCCCTCTGTGCCAACTGCACCCCAGTTTTAGACTTAGTCTCTTTGCTCTAAGACGCGTTTTTTCTTCGCTCCTGGAGCAGAAGACTGTGTATTCCTATTTTATTTCATCCCAACCTGTAGCCTAGCAGGCTGACAGGCTGACAAAACCTCCCTTTGGGGGGGGGGAACTTTCCCTTTCTCCCTTTGAGAGCCTTTCAGCTTCACAATCAGCTTGAAAATTGGATTCCCAGAAGCAAGAGAAATCTCCTACCAGGGGCCGTTCCTCTGCATCAGAGGCTCCATTCTTCTAACCAGAGCCTGGAGGCCTTAGAGGCAGGGGTAAGCTTGCCAATTGACTGGGGGGCTCCGCAAGGGACGACAAGGCTCATCAGGCCTGGAGGGAGCCTTTTCTAGGTCCCTCGGCCTCAGCAGACTGCCTCAGCAGCAGGAGAAAGTTTTTGGCACCGATCCAATTTTCAGAGCCTGGAGGTCTTACTAGGCCTCAGCCTGCCTCAGCCTCTCTCAGCTCACCTAATTGTAATCCATTCGCTACGTTAGGAGCCCAAGCGGAACGAGGGCTCATTGCAGCTTAGGCCATAGGCCTCAAGGCCTTCTTCTTCTAATGGCCTTTTTTTTGGGGAATCCATTCGCTGCGTTAGGAGCCCAAGCGATTCCTCGGAACGAGGGCTCATCGCAGCTTAGGCCTCAGGCCTCAAGGCCTTCTTCTAACTGCCGTTTTTTTGGCGCGAACTCTGCAGCCGCCATTTTGAATTGACTCACGGTGGCCATTTTGTGTGTGACTGAGGCCCAGACTGCCTGGAGTTTCTCCTGAAGGCAGTGTTCATCACCGGTGACAGAGGCTTTGAGACTACAGCGTTGAACCGGGGAGGGCCTGTTCGCTCCCAAGGGACGCGGTGCCCATTAATTCCCCGCCCACCCCCCTCACGGGCTGAATCATCTCTGCAGGCTCCCTTGGTGAGTTACAGCGCCGAGGGGGGGTGTTTTGCCAAGCCCAGAGCAACTCATCATGGCAGAGAAAATCAGCGAGCCGGCCAAGAGGAAACGCCAAACAGAGGCAAGTGGAAAGAACACCACCAAGCGAGCCCGGCCAAGCAGGGAGCCACAGAGGGAGGAGGAGTCCCAAAGCCTGAGAGCGGCCTCCCCAGATCTGACAGGCACGATGGGAAGGTCCATTTCTGAACCCCTTTCCTCACATTGTGCCTCAGCCCCAGGGGCCTGGTCTTCCCCCAGGGGAATTCCCCAATTAGATTTAACCACAAGAGTGGACCCAGGGAGGGGCACAACCAACCAGGACACTCCAGGACCCCAGGCCATGTTCACCCCCACTGCAGCAGGGCTTCGCCCTCCTGAGAACCAGGCCTTGAACCCGGACCTCCTTCAGTCCACGATAGCCCAGGCTGTGGCTCAGTTTATGGCCTCCAACACCCCACAGCCACCCCCCCAGGCCACGTATCATCCACAATCTCCAGATTTGATGGAGGATCCCTCATCGGATTTGGAATCTACAGGGGCTGAACAATCTGGCCTGATTTTGTTTGAGGACGAGGGCATCACTCCCTCTGACCCCACCCCTCCTGTCGGTCTCTTTGACCATTCATTCTTTAATTCCCTGCTACTCAGGGCCTGCACTACTGCAAACCTCCCTCAAGAACAGGAGACCCCACCTACAACGTCCAAGGGTCCCCACGCCATATACACCAAGCCCTCAGTCTCGCAGAACAATATTCCCTGCCCTCCCCTTTTTCTGAATATAGTTCAAGAACAATGGGAGAACTTAGGATCCTTCTTAAGCCCCGGTGCAGTAGAGGGAACATTATTCAATGTTGCCCGTTCTCTGGCCTCCCTATTGGAGATTCCTGAGATTGATGAGCCTTGAACTCATTGTTTCCCAATGCTAACATCCCTGGGGACATAAATGAGGCACTTAGGGCGGAGGATAAAAAGATTGACTCCGCATTGCGTAGTTCCCATCTGGCATCAGCCTGGGCAACAAAGGCGGCAACGTCCATGGCCTTCTTCGCCAGGGCTTCAGCCCTTGGGTTACGTGAGCTCCAGGACAGGATCCCTCCAGACCAGCTCAGAGCTCACCAAAATCTGGGTAAGTTAGTGGCTACATCCCAGTACCTAGCCGACGCTTCTCTGCACATGGCTAGATACACTGCCAGACCATCGCTGCAGACATCTCAGCACGAAGGCTCCTTTGGCCCAGTAATTGGCGAGCAGACACCAAGACCAAGTGGCGTCTGGCCTCTAAACCTTACACAGGTGGACATCTCTTTGGTAAGGCACTAGAACCATACTTAACTGAAGGTAAGGACAAACGTAAAACTCTGGTTAACTCATGTCACAGAGCAGTTACAGGAGGCTGCCTTTCGACCAGCTCCATCCTGGGACTGGGCCCAGGCATCCCTCTATTCCTTTCAGAGACAAGAACGACAGCAGGATTGTTCAGCATGCAGAAGCAGACCACAGATCCAGGCCAAGCGGCCCCTTCAAGGCCGAGGGGCCGTTCCTCTAAACGAGGCAAGTGATCTCACAGTCTCACTTCCCATAGGAAGCCAGCTGGCCCCTTATTCCAGCACTTGGGCAGTCACCACTACAGATGCCGGCTGGCCCCTTATTCCAGCACTTGGACAGCCATCACTACAGATGCATGGGTGTTAGACACTGTCACGCAAGGTTTGAGACTAGAATTTTGTTCTCAACCACCTGACAAATTCCGCTCTTGCCCTATCCCAACGAGCAGGTCCAGGGCTGACTTTATGTCAGAGGCCATAGCTCATTTATTACAAATACGAGCAATTGAACCAGTACACAAGACCAAGAAGGACGAAGGTTTTACTCAAACCTCTTCGTCATCCCTAAGACTTGGGGGGCTGGAGGGCAATCTTAGACTTGAAAGATCTAAACCTTACTTGAGGTATAAGAAGTTTAAGATGCAACCACTTCAATCAATCCTGGCCAGCATCAGGCAAGGTGACTTTCTTACCTCAATAGACCTAACTGAGACATGTTTCCTAACCACCGCAAATTCCTCAGATTCAGCTATGCCCACTACCAGTACAGAACCCTACCATTTGGCCTCTCATCGACACCGAGGGTATTTACAAGGTACTGGCAGTGCTCGCAGCCCACCTTAGACAAATTCCAATCAGAATTCAATGCTATTTAGATGACATACTAATTCAGTCATCATCATTCCGAAACGCTCAGTCAGACCTCGCCCTAGCCATCAAGGTCTTTCAGGAGCACAGGTTTTCTGTTAATTTCCAGAAAAGTCATACAACAACCCGGCTCCTCCATTTGGGCGCTGTTATAGACACGGACAATTGTACGGTCTACCTATTTCAGGACCGAAGGAACTCTATTCAGACTCTTGTACGTCGGATCCAAAGGGCCAGAGTAGTCACATTGGCCTCCCTATCACAGCTACTGGGAAAGACGGTGTCCTACGTGCAAATTGTGCCATGGGCATGCCTCCACACCAGAGAATTACATGGCTTCTCCTTCCATTTCAGAGACTTGAACTCCCTTCAATGGTGGGACTCCCCGGCGCTGTCACGGGGAGCAGTATTAGAACCAGACAGGATTACCATTACCACAGATGCAAGCCTATTTGGGTGGGGGGCACACCTCCACACGCACTGGGCTCAAGGTCGGTGGTCCAAACAGGACCTAAAGAACAATATAAATTGGCTGGAACTCAGAGCCATACATATGGCCCTAAAGGGATTCACCGATATAGTACAGGGCCAACATGTCCTGATTTTAACCGACAACATTACAGCCAAGGCCCACGTCAACAGACAAGGGGGGACAAGGTCCAGGCCTCTCATGCAGGAGGCCAAATTGCTGGGGTCCTGGGCGGAACTGAATCTTGCCTCCATCAGGGCAGAGCACATATCCGGAGTGACCAACCAGCAGGTGGACTCACTGAACTGAGCAACCATGGACCATTCCGAATGGCAGCTGGATCCGAAGGTGTTCAGAGAGATCGTGGACAGGTTTGGTTCCCCAACCTTAGACCTTTTGCCTCCCCCACCAACTCACAACTTCCCAGATTCCTTTCCGGGTTCCCACCTCCATCAGCGGAGGGAACAGATGCGCTCTGCAGTCCCTGGCCCAGGGAACTGCTCTATGCCTTCCCTCCTCTGCCGTTTCTTCCTGCCACGATCAGGAAGATCCTTCGCGAACAAGCAGAGGTCCTCCTGGTTGCGCCGCATTGGCCGAGACGCTCTTGGTCACCGACCTGATGGAGCTCTCCGCATCATCTCCATGGAGGATCCCAGCAAATCGCATCTCCCACATTCAGGGGGAACTACGCCATCCAGACCCTCAATGACTCCAGTTAACCGTCTGGCACTTGAGAGGCAGGCCTTAGGCTGAGACTCATATTCGTCAAGGGTCATAGCTATGATTCAGCAATCCAGGCGACCCTCGACGAATAGAATATACGATGCCACATGGAGAGACTCCTGTAATTGGTGTTCAGTTCTAAAAATTGACCTTTTGGCGGTTTCAATGCCAGTTATCTTGGAGTTCCTGAGGGATGGTCTAGACAAAGGGCTTTCCACAAGCACCATCCACAGGCAGGTAGCAGCACTTGCCACAGTTATTTCCTGTGGCAATGAATCCTTAACACATTACCCTATGATACGCTCCTTCCTAAAAGGAGCTAACAACGTCAGACCATCAACTATACATAGATACCCCTCGTGGGATCTTCATCAGGTTTATAGGCTCTTGTTTCGCACCCTTTGAACTATTGACACTGGTTTGTTTAAACAGTTATCAATGAAGGTGGAATTTCTTGTTGCTGTAACTTCAGCGAGAAGGATATCTGAACTGGCTACTCTTCAGTGAGGAAGGACCTGTGTACGTTCCATAAGGACAGGGTAAACCTTAGGCTAGGCCCCTCCTTCGTGCCTAAGGTCAAATCCTTGTATCCTAGATCTCAGGAAATAGTTTTGCCGGACTTCTGTCCTAACCCATCTAATGACATAGAGGTTCAGTGGAACAAATTGGATGTGCGCAGGGCTTATATTGTTATATACAGAGAACCTCATCTTTCCACAGAACAGAGGCTCTGTTTGTGTCCTATCACCCTTCATCACTAGGTCAGAAGGTTTCTTCAACCACAATACGCAGGTGGATTAGAGTTTGTATTTCTCTGGCATACCAGTCTCAGTCACTGCGAGATCCCAGGCATATCACGGCCCATTCCACCGGGGCGCAGCTACTACAGCTGCCTGGTCTACTCAGGCCTCCGTAGAGGGAATTTGTAGAGCAGCAACATGGGCATCGCCCTCTTCCTTTGTCTGTCACTACAAGAGGGATGTATATGCATCTTCTACGGCTTCATTTGGCCGCAAGGTTCTAGAACACGCATTAACGTTGGATGGGACCCAGGCCCAATCTAATTCCCCACCCTAGGGACACAGGGCTTTGGTATGTCCCATCCGTGGGTTCTCCATCCAATCATGCTGGAGAAAGGGGCGTTGTCTTACCTGAACGCCTTTTCTCAGCATGATGATGGAGAATCCACTCCCTGCCATTAGGTCAGTTGGCCTGGTTCCCATATTGTTCAGACGCGTCGGACTAAAGTCTGAGTATCGCCTTAGCCTAAAACTGGGGTGCAGTTGGCACAGAAGGGGCGGTACTAAATTTCAGACTTAGTCTGATTGGAGCAGATAGATTAAGACAACCCATCCGTGGATTCTCCATCATCATGCTGAGAAAAGGCGTTCAGGTAAGACAACGCCCCTATTTCTGTACATGATTTCCTCAGCCTTCCCCTTCTCTAGCCTTTCATTATTTCATTTGTTCCTCAATTCAGTTCAATTCATTGTCTCAGTAAGACCCTCTCTCTCAATGAGCTTCTTTCATACTAGTCAGTCACTTTTATATTCAGCTCACCTATATATTGTTTTCCCTATCTCTTCTCCTTTTTCTCAAGTAAACCTTTTACTTTGCATTCAGCTTTTATGTTTCTCCTGACATACCCAATTCTCACTTTGTTGTAACAAAGATTTTATAAAAGACAAGACATTGTCACTTCCTTCAGCAAACATTCATTTCTCACTATCAGCTACATACTGCCTATGATCTTTGCATTACCATTTGCATGTCTTAAAATGTCTTCATTTATTTTTCACCTCTAATTTTGCCCTGGACTCATTAATTTCAGATCTAAATTTAAATACAATCTATTGACATTCATGGCAAATCATTCTGGTTCTCAGCCAACAATACATAATCTACATAGAAATAAGTGGTATATCTTATAGTACATCCTTTAACAAATGAGCTCCAGCATTGCTACAATGCTGTATTATCCATAAATTGATTAAATAATCAAGTGGGCACTGTACACCCTTCCCTTACTTCCTGCTCAATGTTGAACTGTTTGCTAATATTCCATTTATTTTCACACTTGCTTAAATTCTATTATATACCACTTTTAATACTTCTCCAAATCTGTACAAAATATTCCATAATTAAATTCTTACTTTATCATACATGATCTCTAAACTAACAAACATCCTGGAAATTTTCTCATATGAATGAGAAAATTATCAGTGATCTGAAGAAGAGTAAAAATCTGGTCTGTAGCACTCTGCCCAATGTAAAATCATACAGTACTTCCTAAAATTTATTCATTGTTAATTTTTGTACGTTTTGATTAGAATTTTCTAAATCCTTTCCCAGACACACTTACTTAACAAGCTAATTCTCTTTCTGTTTTTGCATTCATGTTGATTTCCTTCCTTTTTGTAGCCATTCTTCCAATCTTTAGGCATATATCCAGTCTTCACATCAGATATGTAAGAGTGACTTACTCATGGGAAGTAAAACTATCAATAACTATTATTTAGCATGTCTCTAAATTCTAATATATCCAAACAGCAGTTAAGAAAAAGCTACTCTAGGAACTTTTTAAAATATGTTGTTTTATTTTTGTTTTGTTTTGTTTTGTTTTTAACCAAATAATGTAATACCCAAATCCTATCACAGCCCAAAACAGTTCATAATTTATAATACCCATTGGGAATCCAGTGCTGCCTTGCCAAAACATACATATATTTGAGGATGCTATGCACCAGAAGTCTGATTTCATTTATTATTAATAAATAACAACAACAACAATTCATTTGTAAAAGTTATAAGGAAACAAAATGTTTTAGGGAAAGTGATTGAGTAATTATGTTAGAGAATTTTGCATAAAATGTGCATATATTAGGAAAATATATTTGGGTGTATCTTGACTGCAATGCAATTCGAATGTAAATTCAGTGCCGGTTGTCAAAGCAATTCTATTTGAGTCAAAGCACTGAAGAAAATTGATTTACTTAGATCATCCATTTCAATCTAGAGAAAATAATTTGGAACATACATAGGCATTTGTGAAGAATAGATCTTTTATCATCCCTCCAAGGCTCCACACATCCCATAACTAATAGAAGCATGAATATATTAGGGGAGATTGTTATATGTTGTGTGTGTGAGTGTGTAGAGAAAGGAAGGGTGGGGAAGAATGTGTGCATTTGAGAAAATAGACATACTTGAATAGGGACAGATTTGAGCTGATTCTGTTCCTTTTCAGTTATTGCCCTAATGTCCTAAATGGAAAATGCCAAATAGCTAGGTAACCTTAGTGGAAATATGATGCTGCACTCTGAAAACTTAAATCCAAGCCCATAAAACTTTAATTGGGAATCAAATCCTTTACATCAAACATTATTCAGGCAACCAGAAGGTAAAGTGTGAGAATCAAACTGAGGAACTGCAGTTTCAGTACCAGCAGTAGTGTTATGCTTATCAAGATAAGGCATGGCTATATGAAAGAGAGCTATAAATAGGCACAAATATAAATCTAGAACAATGAACAATATGGATTTGTTGTTGTTGTTAGTTGCGAAGTCATGTCCGACCCATCGCGACCCCATGGACAACGTTCCTCCAGGTCTTCCTGTCCTCTACCATCTTCTAGAGTCCATTTAAGTTCACACCTACTGCTTCAGTGACTCCATCCAGCCATCTCATTCTCTTTCGTCCCCTTCTTCTATTGCCCTCAATCTTTCCCAGCATTAGGCCCTTTTCCAGTGAGTCCTTACTTCTCATTAGGTGGACAAAGTACTTCAGTTTCAACTTCAGGATCTGGCCTTCAGGATCTGGCAGTCAGGGTTTATCTTTTCTAGGACTGACCGGTTTGAATGCCTTGCAGTCCAAGGGACTCGCAGGAGTCTTCTCCAGCACCATAGTTCAAAGGCCTCAATTCTTTTACGCTCAGCCTTTCGTATGGTCCAACTTTCACAGCCATACATTGCAACTGGAAAAACCATGGCCTGGACTATACGCACTTTTGTTGGCAGGGTGATGTCTCTGCTTTTTAGTATGCTGTCTAGATTTGCCATAGCTTTCCTCCCCAGGAGCAAGCGTCTTTTAATTTCTTGGCTGCAGTCCCCATCTGAGGTGATCTTGAGCCCAGAAAAATAAAATCTGTCACTACCTCCATTTCTTCCCCATCTATTTGCCAGGAATTGAGAGGGCCGGATGCCATGATTTTGGTTTTCTTAATGTTGAGTTTCAAGCCAACTTTTGCACTCTCCTTCTTCACCCGCATCAAGAGGCTATTTAGTTCCTCTTCACTTTCTGCCATTAGAGTGGTATCATCTGCATATCTTAGGTTGTTGATATTTCTCCCGGCAATCTTAATTCCAACTTTTGATTCATCTAGCCCTGCCTTTCTCATGATGTGCTCTGCATATAAGTTAAATAGGCAGGGTGACAGTATACAGCCTTGCCGGACTCCTTTTCCAATTTTGAACCAATCAGTGGTTCCGTGTTCGGTTCTCACTGTTGCTTCTTGACCCGCATATAGGTTTCTCAAGAGACAAATGAGATGGTCTGGTACTCCCATCTCTTTAAGAACTTGCCACAATTTGTTGTGATCCACACAATCAAAGGCTTTTGCATAGTCAATGAAGCAGAAGTAGATGTTTTTCTGGAACTCCCTAGCTTTCTCCATGATCCAGCATATGTTGGCAATTTGATCTCTAGTTCCTCTGCCTCTTCGAAATCCTGCCTGTACTTCTGGTAGTTCTCGATCCACATACTGCTGGAGTCTAGCTTGTAGGATTTTAAGCATAACTTTACTAGCATGTGAAATGAATGCAATGGTGCGATAGTTTGAACATTCTTTGGCATTGCCTTTCTTTGGAATTGGAATGTAAACTGACCTTTTCCAATCCTGTGGCCACTGTTGAGTTTTCCAAATTTGCTGGCAAATTGAGTGTAGCACTTTTACTGCATCGTCTTTTAAGATTTTGAATAGCTCAGCTGGAATACTGTCACCTCCACTAGCTTTGTTGTTGCTCAGATTTTCTAAGGCCCATTTCACTTCACATTCTAGGATGTCTGGTTCGAGGTCAGTGACCATCTCATTGTGGTTATCTGGGATGTTAAGCTCATTCTTGTATAGTTCTTCTGTGTAGTTTTGCCATCTCTTCTTAATCTCTTCTGCCTCTGTTAGGTCTCTGCCATTTTGGTCCTTTATCATGCCCATCTTTGCATGAAACGTTCCCTTCATATCTCCAATTTTCTTGAAGAGATCTCTGGTCCTCCCTATTCTGTTATTTTCTTCTATTTATTTGTACTGTTCATTTAAGAAGGCATTCTTATCTCTTCTAGCTACTCTCTGGAATTCTGCATTCAGTTGGGTGTATCTTTTTCTTTCTCCCTTGCCTTTCACTTCCCTTCTTTCCTCAGCTATTTGCAAAGCTTCCTCAGACAGCCATTTTGCTTTCTTGCATTTCTTTTTCTTTGGGATGGTTTTAGTTGCTACCTCTTGTACAATGTTGCGAACTTCCATCCATAGTTCTTCAGGCACTCTGTCTATCAGATCTAATTCCTTAAATCTATTTGTCACCTCTACTGTATATTCATCAGGAATATGATTTAGTTCATACCTGAGTGGCCTAGTGCTTTTCCCTACTTTTTTCAATTTAAGCCTAAATTTTGCAATGAGAAGCTCATGATCTGAGCCACAGTCAGCTCCTGGTCTTGTTTTTACTGACTGTATAGAGCTTCTCCATCTTTGGCTGCAGAGCACATAGTCAATCTGATTTCTATGTTGACCGTCTGGTGATGTCCATGTGTAGAGCCGTCTCTTGGGTTGTTGGAAAAGAGTGTTTGTTATGACCATCGTATTCTCTTGACAAAATTCTATTAGCCTGTGCCCTGCTTCATTTTGTACTCCAAGGCCAAACTTGCCTGTTATTCCGGTTATCTTTTGGCTTCCTATCCCCAATGATTGGATTGGCATTCCAATCCCCCATGATGATAAGGACATCATTTTTTGGTGTTAATTCTATAAGGTGCTGTAGAGCTTCATAAAACTGGTCAATTTCATCCTCTTCAGCACCAGTGATTGGGGCATAGATTTGGACTATTGTGATATGTAACATTATTTAAATTAGGACTTTAATTTTTACACACACAAAATCTTAATCAAATTATATATTTATATACATCCTCTCATGGACTGCAGACTCATTTTTTACATTTTTATTTATGAAACTTTTATTGAATATTTAAAATCAACTAAAAAAACTAATACTCAACTTCCTGAGGTTGTGTCTGGTGAATGGCAGAAGGAATGATGAGAAGCATGGTCATTCCAGTAGTTCTGATCAATGCCCTTTGCAGAAATCCATCTTGGGCACCAATGGTAGCCTTACCTGGATAGGGAAGTCCTTCACATAGTTGCTCACACTTTGACCACATCATACTAGATTGTTGCAATGCATATGGGGCAGTCCTTTAAAACTATTTGTAAGCTACAGGTAATCCAAAACACGGAGACTTGGAGAATTATGGCCATATCTTTTCAGTCCCATATCACATACTAGTGAACTTCAATGGACAATTCAAAGTGCTGGTTATTAGTAAAAAAGCTCTTCATGACACAGAGCCTAGTAATCTAATGGAGTACATGTTATCCATGTTTACTGCCTAGTCTCTACAATCAGGCAGAGTTGGTATTCTCCAGGTAGTGTCACTTGATGGAACCTACAAATTTATTCTTCTCTGACATAACCTCTATTAAGCACCCTTGTAGTGTTTAAAATGGCTCTGAAAGCCTTGGATTACAGTAGGAAGTAGTCATGTAGAGTTGATTATATATTTATTGAGGGTTTTTTTATCTGGATTTTCATGGATTTTTTTTCATTGCTTTACATGTTCGTTTTAGTGTGCACCACCCAAAGACATTGTAGAGTTGGGTATTCTTATATACTTCTAATAATATAATTACCAAGTCTTACCTTTTCATCCTCACTCTCCATCTGTTTTTTTACTGTGTGCAAGCAAATAAAGGCATTAAATTAATATTAATCCAATATAGAATATTATTTTTTGCCTGAAGAGCAGGATGAAAACAATCACAACAGGTAATAATATCTAGCAACCTTGGCTGATTCCAAAAAAGTTAAATACCATAAGAAAGACCACCAAAAAATTCCCAAATATAGTCTAGACAGATTTTAAAAAAAGACGGTGTGTCACAAAAATGACTTTTTGATTGCTGCTAAGAAGATATCTCGAATCTGTCCAAGTAGCAGTTATCATATCTGTTCTTACAGTTCTAACTGCTGACGTTTTTGCTTTATTACTTTTAGAAAGTTGGTAGTGATATAAATTATTTAAATAGACAAATGTTATTAGAGAATGCTAGGAACTTTATATTTTGTTTTAACTATGTATTTGTTTAAAAGAGACTTTTCTTTGCAGAAGTAAATCTATATCTTCTTAGAGATTGACTTCTTAAAAACAAGCTCATATCCAAAAATGAGTACTGTACTATGGGAAGCATGCCTGAAGAGGACAAAGTTAGATAGCTATGGATAAAAACAGATATTAGCATTTTAGATGTCATCTGAAACTTGATTATGGGCCACTAAATCAGCCCATAATCAAGTTTCAGTGGTGGTTCAGATGGAATCTAAAATGCTCATATCTATTTATAAAACAATTGAGAACATTTTTTTCATTTGTGAGTTTGCTTTTCAGAATTGCCACCTCTGCTGTTTTGGTAGATGTGTGTGTCCTGCTGTTGTTTCTTTCATCTTATGAGCTTATGCTGCTTTTTTTCATCTCAAACCTGGGAAATTCAATTTAGTAACTTTTAAAATAAATAACAGCATTCAAGTTTTTAAGGCTTTGGTGAGTAACTTATAATTATCTGCCTATTTGGATAACATTAACCAGCATCACATTCACAGTTATATGCATCATACATGATTCTCAATCTATCAGGCTGACTTTTTCTATACATATAAGTTTAGCTTTGTTGGCAGGAGTTAAATTGGGATTTAAGTTCTAGCTGGACTGCATTTAAATGTAAATGCCTTTAGCCTTCCGCTTGCAAGATTAGATTTGAGAACTTTGTATCAAAAATGTGCATTTGATCAAAACACCACACAATTTCCTGTGCAAAATAATCATGAAAACCAACTATTTTCACTTGGTGCAAATGTCTCAGAGTAGGTCGCCTACACGGACAGGGTTGAAAATAACTCTGTCAGTGTGGCTTCTTTACAACAAATAACACTTGCAAAGATTTTAGTTGAGAATATTCTTAAACCACTGTAAAGTAAATTGATACAACAATAAGCATTAAACTAAACTATATATTTAGTATGTTTAAATAGTGCAAATAATTTATCTGTCTTTAATGAAAAATGAAAAATAATGGGTTTGCTTGCAATTTTATTGTTAACCAATCTAATCCACTGAATTAGCAATCAGTGTGATTCTCTCTCTCTCTCTCTCTCCTCTCCTCTCCTCCTCCTCCTCCCTCCCTCCCTCCCTCCCTCTCTCTCTCTCTCTCTCTCTCTCTCTCTCTCTCTCTCTCTCTCTCTGTATAAAAAGAACATAACAGGTAAACCCAGCAGGGTGATCCAGGTTGTGAAGTTCATTCCAACAGCCCAGATAAAGCAGTTAGTCATGTTAGCTCTCTGTGCATTGTCCCCAACTTCACACATATCCAAAACCGCCACAAAACCTTCTTGACTTGTGCCAGCCTCTGTGCACCTTACCCAACCAATGCAGTATCCTACATACAGGATCCTTAAACTACAGACCTAAGATATTTACACTTACATGAAAACACAAATGCATATCAATGCTGATTACATTTTAATATGTGCTGTGATTGAAGAATTTGCTCTCTGCAGTTTCTTACAATTGTTTTCAATAAATACAGAAAGATCTTGACAGTCTTGAACATTGGGCCCTATCTAACAAAATGAAAATCAATGGTGAAAAAAGTAAGGTTCTATGTTAGGCAAAAAAAAAAAACACCAAATGCACAAGTATAAGATAGATGATAGATAGATAGATAGATAGATAGATAGATAGATAGATAGATAGATAGACAGACAGACAGACAGACAACCTTTATTGTCATTTTTTTTACTGTGGGCACAATGGCACACATTAAAAATGAAATTTAGTTGCTTGCTCTCAAAGTGTACACATACATAACACACATTTAAACATACTATAAACAACATATGTATAGACCTACACCCTTACATATGAGTAACTTATAAATATTAATCATTTAATATTTATTAATTAATTAATAGTATAGGTCTTACCTGGCTCAATAGTAATAATTGTGAGAGGGATCTTGGAATCCTAGTGGACAATCACTTAAATATGAGCCAGCAATGTGCCGCAGCTGCCAAAAAAGCCAACACAGTCATGGGCCACATTAACAGAAGGATAGACCAAGATCACATCAAGTGCTGATAATGCCTTCATAAGATCACACTTGGAATACTGCATCCAGTTTGGATCACCACAATGTAAAAAAAAATGTTGAGGCACTAGAAAGAGGGCAGAGAAGAGCAACAAAGATGATTAGAGGACTGGAGGATAAAGGACAGTTGCTGGAATTGGGTATGTCTAGTTTAATAAAAAGAAGGTTGAGGGGTGACATGATAACACTGTTCCAATATCTAAGGGTTGCCACAAAGAAGAGGGAGTCAAGCTCTTCTCCAAAGCAGATGGAAACTAATCAAGGAATGAAGCAACCTAGAACTAACGAGAACTTTCCTGACAGGTAGAACAATTAATCAGTGGGACAATTTGTCTCCAGAAGTTGTGAATGCTTCAATTTTTTAAGAAGAGATTGGATAACTATTTGTCTAAAATGGTATAGGGTTTCCTGCCTGGGTGGTTGGTTGGACTAGAAGACCTCCAAGGTCCCTTCCAACTCTGTTATTCTGTATTCTGTAACAGTACAGCAGAATAATCCAAGAAGCCTAAGTGGCTGAACTGAATTTTGCAAGTGTTTTCCTTTTTTCTTTAGCAGGTTTTTCTCATTTCATTATGAACATTTATGAGCAGAGCCTAACCTACTTAGTGTGCCTTCTGTATAGTTACATTAGTATTAATAGGTAAAAGGGACTGAAGGGCAATAGGTTAACTGAAAATAGGTGAAGAACTATATTGTCAAGATTTTCTCAATAATGCATCTCAGAGATGCATTATCTCTGTCAGAGTGATTTTAATGATGTCTTTAATAAATATTATACTATAGTCACATGACATACAATTATTCTTGGTCACAATAACATATAATAATCAGATTATATGCTGAATAATTATTGCATGTGTCAAAGCAACATTTTATTCATTTTCCAATGCAAGGAAAGAGATAATTCAATGCTTTTTATCTATTTGACAAAAACTTATTTAAAGCTCTACCATGATAATAGACAGAGTTTAGTATGGCACAGAATTTGAAGTAACTGAAGTAAGTAACTGAAGTAACTGAATTCATACAGGGTAAGCTTCAGTAACTTTGATCCACTTTGAGACGGGGTTGAAAATGGTTCAGGCAATTTTTCTTTTTCTTTTGTTCAGGGTGTAGTAGATTGAAATTTTTGCATATAAGCAACCTTGATATCTTTCACCTTTGTATAGATAAGGTTTGTAATGCATTCATCCTTTTTCTCTATTCCAGGTACCATAGCAGCCATGCATACATCATATAAGGAAAAAGTGACATATGGTACTGTCTGCAATTTCTCTGTCTATCAGAATGAAAGGAGTCATAAATCACATATTTAATATCAGTTGTATTTGTTCATTGCTGGGTGTTTTTTTTATCTAATGAGAATACTTGTCTGTTTTTCATGTAATTATCATTCTCTTAGATGATTACATGTTACATTGTAGCAATTGATGTTATTATTTATAAATAATATGCTTTCCTCCTTATTTGCTATTTTGTAACCGTATGCATCAAATTCTATCTATGTAGCTTGTACAAAAAAAAAAAGATAGGATTTTATCTCTGCTGGGAAACATTTCATTTAGAACAGATTGGTTTGTTATATCATTCACAGACTGTCACCTAAAAATCCTGTGAATTTGAGGTGAACAGAGTCAAGTCCAGATCATCAGCTTCTTCATAAAAGAAAAGCCTTAAGTGCTAGCAGATGTGGAATGAGGACAGGTAAAATGATCAAATGGTTGACAGTCCAACAAGGAAAGGGCTAGCTTGATATGAGGGTAGAATGAAAAACATATCAAACCTAATCCTTTCAACATTGTACTTTGTGACAGAAATCTATCTAGTCAGCATTTTTATATAGCGGGAAGTCTTGAGGGTTAAATAATTCTGTTACATGCTGGTCACCATTTTATATTTTGACTTTATATATTATAATGGCTTTTTATTATAAGATGACAATTTTCTTTCTTTTTGATTTATTGTTTGTTTTTATTCATATGCCACCAGAGTAATATTGTTTGAACTGAGTAGCATTAGAAATCTTGAAAATAAATACAATTAAATAATTTAAAAGTCCTAAATCAGTATGAACAATTCTGACTTTTATCCTTTTCATTTATCTCTAACATTGATATTTCACAATTGTTATACTTAACTAGATAATCCTTTTTGGTAAAATCTTGTGTTAGTTTTTCCTGTTTATTAAAGATTGATCCTAGAAAATACATCAGGAAATTTAATTCATGAAGATAATTAGGATGGCCAAAAATGTACCATCATTATTTCAGGTCAATAAGCAACCCATTACTTGGGTTCCATAGGTGCTGTGGTGATACAGTGGTTAGAATGCAGTGTTGCAGGCTAATTCTACAGTTCTAGCAGTTTGATTCTTACCGGCTCAAGGTTGACTCAGCCTTCCATCTTTCCAAGCTTGGTAAAGTGAGGATCCAGATTGTTGGAGGCAATATGCTGACTTTGTAAACCACTTAGAGAAAACTTTAAAGCACTATGAAGTGGTATATGAGTCTAAGTGCTATGACTGTGTTTCCCTGAAAGTAAGACCTACCTCGAAAATAAGCCCTAGCCTGATTTTGGGGGTGGACCTAATATAAGTCCTACCCTCCCAAAAAATAATCTCTAGTTTTGGGTGAGGCACACACCTAAAAATCAAACTAGGGTGAGGTGGAGGGTAGAGCTACCCCACGTGCCCTGCACCCACTTAACTTGCCGGCCCACATCTTCTGAAGCATCCACAGGCCTGCATTTTGCAGTCAGGCCTTTCCAGAAGGCCTCTGCAGCTCAGAACTGAGCTGCAGATTCAATCCGTAGCATAGTTCTTGGCTGCAGAGACCTTTCTGAGTGCAAAATGCAGGCCCAAGCTCCATTATTGGCTGCAGAATGAAGCTGCTCCCTTGGCCACAGAAGAAGTGGGCTGGCTGGGTGGGGCTGTCAGTGCTGGAGATGAGTGGAAAAGCCACACACACACCCCAAAATAAGCCCTGCTGCTTCTTTTGGAGGGGAAAAAAATAAGACCTGGTCTTATTTTGGGGAAAACACAGTACTATTGCTATTTGAAAGTCTGGGCTTACTACTAAAACCCACAATATTGATTAGCCTTAGATAGTAGTGGGCAAAATTGTGGAAAACCTTTGGGAAAAGTGTATTTTTGAGGTCTGATGGCTAATAACACCACTTTTTGGGAGTAGTACCATAAAAATTATATATCAATGGAAAGATAATTTAATCAAGAATGTAATGCAACAAGGTTTGTTCAATTATCTGTACTGGTGTCATCTTGTTTTGGCAATGAGCCAATCAGATCACAGTAGGAATCAGTTATTGATGTCATGTATTAAAGCTAGAGGAGGACATTTGTTAGTGTGTTATGTGATCGCTATCAAGTTGGTTGGGGCTTTTGTGTTCTTTCATTTAGTGAGCTTGTAATAAAATTAAAGTAATGATGCAAAGAGTTGGCTGGTTGCCCAGAAAATGATGTAAAATAGTATTATTAAGTGAACAAGGCTACAGTTATAAAGAAATTAGAAGAAAAATTGGTGGAAACTTAACCAAAGGTGGCATTTCTACTGTACACTTTGCCCAAAAGGTTTACACAATTTTGGCCATTACTGTACTTGGGCTTTTGAATTTACATACATAATCTCTTCCACTTCTGCTTAACAAGTTAAATAAAATGTTTAAAGGTCAAATATTGTTAATTGTCCCATTCATCTAAATCATGACAAATATAGTAACTTTTGAGTTGCTCCAATAAATAACAATATAGTCTTGAGTTTATTGGAAAAGAGAAAGAAGGACAGAAACTTAATAATTATAACAATTTGGAAAAGTAAACTATAATGTTTACATTATGTAAAGAAGAGTGTTCGTATGTTTTATTGCTTATTTTGTGTATTTTTATTAAATATTTTTTTACAGACTGAATAGGCATATAGTACCAATATATTATAAGAATGTATTTCTGTGAACTTAACTACTTTTTCCCCATCATATCTAAAGATTGTGATTCTTGGAAGAATGTAACCCATTCCTCATACAGTATCTGTGACTCATTTTTCACAAGCAGTAAATCCTTCTGAATCAAATAAAAGACTTTTCCTTTCAAAAGAAATTTTCTTCTTGACTAGTACCCAGTTAATTGCTATTACTAGGATATTCCCAACTGATTATAGCTTTTTGACCCACAGAGCAGATGTGAGATTCAAGTTGTGAGTCAAATGGAATCCATTTGAAGGAGAATACTTGTAGCTCAAGGTTGAAATGAGGGGTCTTTGGTGCTCTCTGAACTTGCTTGTTTTCTTGCAGACATTTCATTACCCTAACCAGGTAACATCATCAGTGCTAGTAGTAGAATCATTACTGCTGAACCTTATTTGCTTCTTCCTAAAATTGCAACAAAATATTATGGAGAATCTACTTGCTCAGCAAGTAATTTCACTTTGCTACTTTAGCTATAGAGAAGCAAAATACCTCCCTGCTGCCTTCTTGAGGTCTATCAGATTTTTGTTGCCTAAATTTAGTAGCCTTATACTACCAAAGATAATCCTGCATCAGACATGTTATAGCATGACGTGTCACAACCTATCATGACTTTTTTCCATTGCCGCAATGGGATGGGCATGGTTTCGGCATGACACATCCTTCCCATGGGCTGGCAGTTTGACACTGCTATGATACAGCAACTTAGTCTAAAAAATAGAATAAGCATGAGCTTTCATAATTTGTTTAGCAATAGTAACAAGCTGAAATAACTTTTTATCACATGAAATTTGTTTTAATTTAATTGTTTAAATTTGAATTCATTGTATTAAATATTACAATTAAAATTAAATTACATAAATAAAAGAATAAAATTAAAAATAGGAATTTCAGTAAAGAAATAACAATACAAAAGGAAAAAATAAGAATATACTAAAGAAAAAGAAAATAAATATATAAAGAAATGACTCCACCTTCATCATATATATAAACAATTTTAATAACTTACCAAATTTTCTTAAAATGTAAAATAATCTCTTCTTCCTATATCTCATATCCAATTTATAAAAAAATCTTTAAAACTTTGTCATTAATCCTTATCAGCAATGGTACATTAAAGAGATAACATATCTATTTCAGCCTCGATCAAATAAACCAAATTTATATTTCTTTCTTTTACTTTTAACAATCTTGATCCTTTGAATAATGTCCTAGAACTTGATATCTTTTCATTTTTTGTCTTTTCACAAACTTATTCAAAACATTGTTGTTGTTGTTGTTAGTTGCGAAATTGTGTCCAACTTATCGCGACCCCATGGACAATGTTCTTCCAGGCCTTCCTGTCCTCTACCATCTTCTGGAGTCCATTTAATCTCATGCCCACTGCTTCAGTGACTCCATCCAGCCATCTCATTCTCTGTTGTCCCCTTCTTCTATTGCCCTCAATCTTTTCCGGCATTAGGCTCTTCTCCAGTGAGTCCTTCCTTCTCATTAGGTGGACAAAGTACTTCAGTTTCAACTTCAGGATCTGGCCTTCTAAAGAGCAGTCAGGGTTGATCTCCTCTAGGACTGACCGGTTTGATCACCTTGCAGTCCAGGGGACTTGCAGGAGTCTTCTCCAGCACCATAGTTCAAAGGTCTCAATTCTTTTCCACTCAGCCTTTCTTATAGTCTAACTTTCACAGCCATATATTGCAACTGGGAAAACCATGGCCTTGACTATATGTACTTTTGTTGGCAGGGTGATGTCTCTGCTTTTTAGTATGCTGTCTAGATTTGCCATAGCTTTTCCCCAGGAGCAAGTGTCTTTTAATTTCTTGGCTGCAGTCCCCATCTGTGGTGATTTTGGAGCCTAGGAAGATAAAATCTGTCACCACTTCCATTTCTTCCCCATCTATTTGCCAGGAATTGAGAGGGCTGGATGCCATGATCTTGGTTTTCTTAATATTGAGTTTCAAGCCAACTTTTGCACTCTTCTTCTTCACCCGCATGAAGAGGCTATTTAGTTCCTTTTCACTTTCTGCCATTAGAGTGGTATCATCTGCATATCTTAGGTTGCTGATATTTCTCCCAGCAAACATAATTTCAACTTTTGGTTCATCTAGCCCTGCCTTTATCATAATGTGCTCTGCATATAAGTTAAATAGGCAGGGCGACAGAATACAGCTTTGCCAGATGTCTTTCCCAATTTTGAACCAATCAGTGGTTCCGTGTCCACTTTCTCACTGTTGTTTCTTGACCCGCATATAGGTTTCTCAAGAGACAAATAAGATGATCTAGTACTCCCATCTCTTTAATAACTTGCCACAATTTGTTGTGATCCACACAATCAAAGGCTTTAGCATAATCAATGAAGCAGAAGTAAATGTTTTTCTGGAACTCCCTAGCTTTCTCCATGATCCAGCGTATGTTGGCAGTTTGATCTTTAGTTCCTCTGCCTCTTCGAAATCCTGCCTGTACTTCTGGTAGTTCTCGATCCACATACTGCTGGAGTCTAGCTTGTAGGATTTAAGCATAACTTTACTTGCATGTGAAATGAGTGCAATGGTGTGATAGTTTGAACATTCTTTGGCATTGCCTTTCTTTGGAATTGGAATTTAAACTGACCTTTTCCAATCTTGTGGCCACTGTTGAATTTTTCCAAATTTGCTGGCAAATTGAGTGTAGCACTTTTACTGCATTGTCTTTTAAGATTTTGAATAGCTCAGCTGGAATACTGTCACCTCCACTAGCATTGTTGTTGCTCAGATTTCCTAAGGCCCATTTTCCTTCACATTCTATGTCTGGCTCGAGGACAGTGACCATCCCATCATGGTTATCAGGGATGCTAAGCTCATTCTTGTATAGTTCTTCTGTGTAAGTTCTTCTTTGTAATTTCTTAATCTCTTCTGCCTCTGTTAGGTCTCTGCCATTTTGGTCCTTTATCATGCCCATCTTTGCATGAAATGTTCCCTTCATATCTCCAATTTTCTTGAAGAGATCTCTGGTCCTCCCTATTCTGTTGTTTTCTTCTATTTCTTTGCACTGTTCATTTAAGAGGGAATTCTTATCTCTTCTAGCTATTCTCTAGAATTCTGCATTCAGTTGGGTGTATCTTTCTCTTTCTCCCTTGCCTTTAGCTTCCCTTCTTTCCTCAGCTATGTGCAAAGCATCCTCAAACAGCCATTTTGCTTTCTTGCATTTCTTTTTCTTTGGGGTGTTTTTAGTTGCTACCTTTTGTACAATGTTGTGAACCTCCATCCATAGTTCTTCAGGCACTCTGTCTATCAGATCTACTTCCTTAAATCTATTTGTCACCTCTACTGTATATTCATCAGGGATATGATTTAGTTCATACCTGAATGGCCTAGTGTTTTTCTCTACTTTCTTAAATTTAAGCCTAAATTTTGCAACAAGAAGCTCATGATCTGAGCCACAGTCAGCTCCTGGTCTTGTTTTTACTGACTATATAGAGCGTCTCCATCTTTGGCTGCAGAGCACATAGTCAATCTGATATCTGTATTGACTGTCTGGTGATGTCCATGTGTAGAGCTGTCTCTTGGGTTGTTGGAAAAGAGTGTTTGCTATGACCATCGTATTTTCTTGACAAAATTCTATCAGCCTGTGCCCTGCTTCATTTTGTACTCCAAGGTCAAACATGCCTGTTATTCCAGTTATCTTTTGGCTTCCTACTTTAGTTGCTATTTGTAAATGCAATGTATAGTAAAAGAATTAATCCGATCATTATTTTGATTTGTTACTTGAATAATTCTTTTAATATATCGGACAGTCTCATTTTTCCATATCATTCTTATAGCCTGTAATTTTTAGATCCACTTTCATATCAGTCTGTCTTTTCCAGTAAAACTTGTTTCTTTCCCATAGCTGTTAAATAGAGCACATCAATAATGGTGGGCATTGTTAAAATTAACTTCTGAGTCTATTGTTCATAAAGACCATTTAATATGTCCAATGTTAAATTATTTTGCTCCATTAGGTATTATTTAAATTTAAGAGCTTTTCTCCTTAAATTATAAGTTTTACTTCCTTCTTATTCCCTTTAGCATCCATCCTATTTTTGTAAAAATAAAAAATCAAAACAACAGTATTTTCCCACTGGCAGGATTATTATAATTAATTAAAATATCATTTCAAATCCATCTGGACCCTTAGTCCATGTGTAACATTCCAAAATCAATATTTTAATCACCATTTTGCTATTTATTCAAAAAAATTAAATTCTTAAACTTATATTTAAAACTTATTTTGCTAAGGATTGAAGTAAACTCACCCAAAACTATCAAATTTGTCTACCCAAAGGTTCTTAATAGTTGAAAAGCAATTAAAAAGTAATTTCCAAAAACAATTAAAAATGAGGCTTGATGCATCTTATGTCCATATAGGCTATATTATAGCTATAAACATGATTGAAATATCTTCACTTCCAGCTGCCTGACTTACCAGTTGACCACAAAACCTTGAGTTTCTGCAATCTACTCATAATGAGTAGTTTTCCATTGACAAATGATGATCTCACAATCTCTCTTTTTTCTAGAGTGACATTGCTAGCCACAATTTGCCCTCTGGCCACAATGCCATCCCTGTTCCTTCACAGGTATCTAGTTCATCATGAATCCTCACCATAAACAGAAATGAGTTTTTTTTGTTTTTTTTTTTGTTTGTGTGTGTGTGTGTGAGAGAGAGAGAGAGAGAGAGAGAGAAAGAGAGAGAGATTTTCCTTGCATGCTATTGATTCATAAGTTATTGGAGAAAATCCATTGCAGAGGTTGCATAAAATATAAATGCTAGATTGTTAGATTAGGATTTCATTTTTCATTCATTCATTCATTCAGGTTTCATTTAATGAACACAACTTCCAGTTTATCATTATGCACGGATTAATCATGGTAATGATGACTTCAATTCACCATGATTTTCTCTGTGTAATCTAAAAAAAATTTATAAGAAGTGCCTTCTCCATGATAGCTTCCTCTTTGTGAAACATTATCTCTGGAGAGTTAAGATAGGCCGTCACTTTCACACTCTTTTGCAAAGCCATGATAATATGATTTTGCCAATGGGCCTGGCGACTCAAGAATGATTTGGTATCCATCAAGTGGTTCATCTGATTGTTGTCATCATGGGGTGTGGGGGGGGGGTGTGCTTTTTATATTGGAGTTTTAGCCTTGGAAGCTTTCTGGAGTCACCGTAAATTGGGTGGCCATATACATTTTCTTAAATAAATAAATAGTGAAATAAAAAAAATGTTTGTAAAGGATCAGACGATAAGATCAGGTACTGAAAATTGTTATACTAATACTGATTCACTTAAAACTATTTAGATCCAAAAAGTATTATCTTGCCTAATTGACTTGTGGAAGTGTATATTATAAGGCTCACCTAAAAAAATTAACTAATCAATTTGTCAGCCTCCATGTGGGATGATTTAAAAACCTCTTTCTGACAGCTAGCAAAGACACTGTAAATTTGGAGAAATTTTAATGATTTATTAGGAAGACAAACAGCAAACTGACTGATGATATGTAGAAGAAAAATATCCTTTTTCATACCAAGAAGAAGAATATGTATATTTGCAACATGACAAATTTCTTATTTGGCAGAAATATGGGTCTATCTATGCATGTTTGTTTTTATTAAACCACAAGTGAAATAATTCATCAAAGCAAGCAGCTTTGATTTTATAGGAAATTTCACATTTGTATAGGAAATATCCCACATATATTTTATTTTAATAACTTTCAAATTATTTCTTCTTTTGAATAAAATATCCAAGACTCATATGATTACAAATAGTAAATTATATAGTCTTATTTGTTTATTTATTTATTTAAAAATCCTGATGAGTATTCCATGGATAAATAAGAAACAAACAAAAACAAACAAAAAGGCTCAAAGAAAAAAAACAACTGAGAGTTTTTACTCAAAGTCAAATGACCAGGCTCAAATTATTATCCATTCCAGTTCCCTGGATATTTTTCCTTCAGTGGCCTATTTCATGTCCAGCTGCTTCACTGATTTGCATACAATTAAATTGGCACCTGAAAGCTGAAATGGGAAAATATCATGTCTGATTTGTTAAACAGTATTGTCTCAAGACATTTTGCTAGCTGAAAAGAGCCCATAACTACTCTTGCTTGAATTTTTCACAGAACTGTCCATTCAGACACCAATTCTTGACCCAGAGAGTTATAACTTTGGATGGGAAAAGGCACTTGACTTTGACTAGCATATCTGGAATTACATTCCATAATATAAGAAAGGCAAAGAAAAAAATAGTTTGGCTATAAAGTAATGTACCTGATTAAATATAGTTTAATGAAAAGACCAAAACAAAGAATGGTTGTGCTTATTAATACTATTATTAGTAGTAAGAATATTAGTATTAGTAATAGTAGTAGTAGTAGTAGTAGTCTGGTTTGTGGCACAGTCAACCAGATATTCAGCCTGGATTTGGCATTTTGGTCTACCTACTGAATTCTTTCTAAGAACCTGGGTTAGGCAGATCTAGATGTTTTCTGATGTTAAAGATATTGTTGCAGAATGGAAGCTGTTTCAAGTAAAGCAGCGATTGGCAATTGACTGATGGTGAATTTGTCAATGCTGATGGTGTTCAAGTAGTGCTCCACTTGCTTTGGGATTCCACCCAAGGCACCTATTACTATTGGGACTACCTTTGCTTGCTTCTGCCACAGTTTTTCTATTTCTATTTGCGGGTCTTTTTATTTTGTGATTTTCTCTGAATCAAGAATTGGTGTCCAAATGGACAGCTCTTCTATTCTGGTGTCTCCAGGTACTGCCATGTCCATTATCCAGATTTTTTTGTCTTTCTTATCAATAGTAGCTAGGTCGGGGGGACCATTTTTTTAGAATTTAAATTTCATTTTTTTAATATATTGTAAGCTGCCCAGAATTGCTATATCAGTGGATGGATGGCATAGAAATTTAATAAATAAATAATAAATGCATTAAGGGAATCTCTGATCAGCAAATCTTCTAGATGAAATATCTGCTTGTATTACTTCTGCAGAATATGTGAAAGAAAAGTTCCCTGAGGATGGACTCCAGCACAAGTCCAAAGTTTGGAAGACTAAATATCTGGTCCCAGTGATGGGTCCAGATTGGATCCTGAAAATAAATAAATAAGACACTATTAGAAATTGTTCATTTCTCATCCATTATGAGAAATTCATGAAGATGCATCCTTGGAATCTATTACTTGATTATGCAAGAGAATGAAACAGCTATTTCATAACTGAGGTAATTTCTAATTTCATTTCTCAAAGATTGGACCTATTATTAGACACTTTTTATATTACCCGGGCACAAAGTAACAAGTTATTAAGGAGGTCAAGCAAGAAGGAAGTTTGGACTGGTCACTTAAACTATTTTCTAAGATAATTTCAATTACAATAGATAACAATATAAATTACCAAATTATAAAGCACAAAGATATAATTATTCTTCCTACAAAAATCTAATAGTATTTGAATTTCACTGTTACAAATCAGATTCCTTTCCACCAATTTATCATTACATTGTACAGTATAATATTCAACTAAAGAAATAAAGCATTTCACCAAGATAATTTGTAGATTTCTCTGTACCTATTTTTGAAATGATTGCATTACAAGAATGTCATTATGTTATTTGTCATTTTAAGAGTTCAATAGGGAATCTATCATTCAAGTAATCTATCATTCAAGTGTTTAAATTAGAATATTGTATATATATTTGACTATCGTATATTCTGCTGCAAACATTTGAAACAAAACTGAAAATCATTTGACAAATATGTAATCAAATTAAACTTGAAGCAAAAAGTAATAATTATTAAACAAAAGCAGCAAAGTATTTCAAAATATCCATCATATTTTGTCTTGTTAACTCCTTCTAGAAAGTAATAACACTGTTTCTAATATTCCTCAGCTGATATTAAAGTAGAAATTTAAGAAGAAAAAAAACATTTAAGCCAACCTTCATTCCTTCATTGCTGTGTGCATAGATTTATTTAAAAAGCAAAGAGTCTATTATTTTTATTTATTTATTTAAAACATTTATATAACTGCCCAACTTATACCAAACTTTGGGCAGTTTTCAATCAAGAATTAAAACAATATAAGTAATAAAATAACACAAAAACCATGTTAGAACTGTTAAAACCTAAACATTAAGAGCAAGGACATAAGCTAAAATTTTGTTTTCCATGTAGGTTAGTCAGCACCTCCCCTTTTTCAAGGTAATTCTGCACTGTTTGTAATGGCTCATTAACAGCTACTAAATGATAAACTATGTTGTCAAATTACCAACATAAGAAGTGGAATGATGTTCCCTATATGCATCTACCCTTGTTTTGTTTTATCCATAAACTTTTTAAATATTAACAATGTGCTGGTAATAGATGAAATCTATATGAAACCCAACATTTTAGTTTAAATGGAATGATCCCCGAGTCTTGTTATCAAGGTATCAGTGAAGATTCCTATGGTTTGGAGAGATGTGATGTGAAACATGGTGATGAAGGAGGAAACCTGCTAGCTAGCTTCTGGCACCCTCACTCATAATGTTCTTCCATTAAAATCTAAGCTGGCATTGATATTATCTGCTCTTTGATTCCAAGTAGAGACTTTTTTTTCTCACTGTCATTTAGGACTTGGCTCCTGCAGTCTGACCATCCCTTCACCTATTAAATGCCTCTTTATCAATTTTATATTGTTCGTTTCATTTGTTTTCTGTTTTACTTGTTTATTTTATGGATTGTATCTTGCCACAAACTGTCCTGAGCTATTAATATTTTTAATTAAGTAAATCATACAAAAAGGTAAATGTTTGAAGGTGGTATTAAATGCAAAGTGTGTGACTGAGCCACGTAGAGTATTTATTTCTCTTTAGTTCATCATTTGGTCACCAATCCTAATACAATAAAGCCTGGTTAGATGCTTGCATTCTTTCTCTTTCTTTAAAAATTCAGAAATGGGGCTAGAATTAGTTATTTTCAATGTTTGTACTTAGAATAAACTGCCCAAAATGTGAAATAAAGAAATTGCCTCTGGCAGGTGTCTATTTAGCTGTATAAGACCATACTATTTAAGTCCTTTCTTGTGATTTGATTTTTTTTTTTTTAACAGAAAAAATTAGTTTATCTCTGTAATGGGAATATGCACCAATGTATACAGAAAGTTGGGAGATAAAAGTTCCTGAAAATTTAATGCAATCTATAGTTAGTTGGGGATTTATTAAATCTTTGCTTCAAGCAAGTCATTTCATTTTCAGAAATCCAATCTTAATGAAATAAAGAAGGTTGACCATTGGAACCCTTTACGTTAGTCTGTATTTTTATCCTGCACAATTATACCTTGTTTTCCCAATTTCACTGGAATGGCATTTTTATCATTCTTGGGGAGATAGTTTTACCTTAAGCTGCAAATGTTTGCTTCAATGGGAAGGGGTATAAGTGACCTGTTTGATAAGGAGCATAGCTAATATTTTGCTGAAAAATTAGAATCTTTTTTTTTTTTTTTAGAAAATCAGGGTCATATCCAGTTCTTTCAGTGCTGCTTAATGATGCCTTTAAAAAACACCCAGGAGAAATTATCAAAGCAGCTCATAAGCTAAAATGAACTTTGTTTTCTATATAGGACAGTTGGCGTTTCCCCCATCTAAGTGCATTTCCTCCATCTCAGTGCAATTTATTAATAGGTACTGAACAATAAACTGTGTTGTCAGATTACAAACATTAAAACTAAAGTGATGCCTCCCTCTGTGTATTTAACAGCATAATCAATTTTGGAGAGAAGGAGGGCTTACATTAAAAGAATCTTTTTAAAATAAATTTTAAAAAATCAATTAAATAATATAATGGCATTTTTAGTTTTGGTATTTTTGAGCTACACATTCTGTCTATTATTTTTTATTTGGAGCATTATGTATGTTTTGCCCATAGATGAATAATTTGCATTTTGTTATTAAACCTGTTCAGATACCTTCCTTATGAAAAGAGATATTCAAGATGTTGTATATTTTTTATGGTAGGTTGTTGGATTTTAATTTTGGGAAAGGGCTGTGCAAAGCATTAAAAAAACATTCTGGAGGTATGGGAATAATGTGTGGGACTGTCAAATTATAACATGGTCTCCAAACTTCGGAAACTACTCAATGCCACTTTTTGCATTTTTGTGTAGAATAACAAGCAAGAGCCCATTCAAAGCAGCCATACAAGCCTTGCAAAAGTCACAGCCAATTTAATGGTACAAGAGAGGCAGTTCATCCATATTGTTGCATATTGGACAATAAGTCTTTTGAATGTTTTGCATAATCCTCTTAATGTTACTGTAAGTGTTTATTTGTGCATCTAGATATAATCTGAATTCCTGCCCCCTCATTTTTGTAAACTGTCTTAATATTTTAAGAATAAAAAGTAAGTAGGGTTTCAATTTAGGTAATGTAAAGAATACCTGACTTCTGGCAAGTGTATGAAGATATGCATTAATTTTCTTGGCAACACTATGGAAGCAGTTTGTCACTGCTGCTTTCTCTCTTTCAATTTCTCGGCTGGCAAGTAGCCTTAGGATATCTCTGTTCTTTCATCTAAACTCCAGTCTACTTTTTAACGATTTGCGAAAGCATGGTAATGTTATCTGTTATGGTTTCAAAAGAGAGAGAAGGAAACTGTATCACCAAAAAGTAGGAAAACAATACTTTACATAATTTATGTAATTTGATTTATATGTAAAGTCTAAAATGCATTGATTTATTTATATTTAGTATTACTAATGATATGATACACAATTACAAAAGGACTCTAGGCAGTTTTTATAATGCTTCTTCAGTTGTGGAGTCCTTGCTGTTCTCTGGACTTGGTTGTTTTCTTGCAAATGGTTTGTTACTAAATTAGGTAACATCATCAATGCAAGAAGGGAGTGCGGTTTGGTCTCGTTTTATATACTGTACTAGTGGTTTGCCCTGTCAGTGTTGGTAGGACTCATCTTGGTGATTCCTTGATTAGGCTGCTGTTTACCATTAGCTTGTTTGTCTGAGTTGGTGCTTTCTTGATTGGAATGTTGTTTACTTCTTGATTGTTGATCTAATGTTAATCTCTGTTCATGTTGGTATTGCTTGCTGGTGAGGAGATATTTTGATCATTTATAGCTCCAGAATCCCCAAAATAAAAAGACTACTAAATTATTTGGTTGATTTCTCCAAAATGGCCAGAACATCTTGGAAAGACTAGAAGCTTAGAGGATACTTTGAATGTACCAGTTTTCTAAAATATTATGTCACTAGAATGAGATTCTTGTTGAAATGCTCTCAGTATCAGCGAAGAGACCATAGTTAGTGTTGAGTCCTTGGCGCAAAGCAGACACGAGAAGCAGTTGGAGTTCTCAGTTTTCTTTATTCTGCGTTCAGCTTACAAGTAGATGGCTTCTTAGCTTCCCAAACGCTCGCAGCCTCTTATATAGGCAACTCCCAGGTAAATGTGTTACTTTTCCCGCGCCAGCACCCGCGCATGCGCACGGCGCTGGCGACAGCCTGTCTGGTCCCGGGCAGCCTTGCACCTGCCCGGGACTGCCTGCAAACGCCCGAGCCGTTTGCTAGGCTCGGGACATAACACCCCTTTCCCCCGGGCTGAAACTACTACCAACATATAATCATTTGTTCTATACAGCGTTCCACTCCCCAGTGCTTCCACTGTTTGCTGGCTTTTGCCTTGCCAGCAATGTTATATAATCCTCTAGGTACTTAGGAGATTTCTTTGCTCTCTGTGACCTTCTCAGCTCTGGGTTACTAGTAGGAGTTCCCTCACTGGAGGGAGATGTGAGCCTGTTCTCCTTATTTTGTCTTGGTGCCTTCCAAGGGCTGTGCCCTGATGCCTGGCCTGCTTGCTTGCCCACCGGGCTCGTCAGGCCAGGACTTCTGTCACTTTGTGACCTGGTTGACCTGCCTAGCTGTAGACCCTCGGGCCCCCTGAAGTGATAGCCACTGCTGGGCGTCTCTGTTGAACCTCCTAGGTCCGTCCAAGACCTGTCAGGAGGCTGTCCATTCCCTGAACCCCGTTCTGTGTCCGGGCTTGTGTGGGTTTCTGTACCTTCCCGAAACTCAGTTATTCCCTGATTTGGGCTAGAGGTGTTGTAGTCGGGACTTGGTTCCTTGACCACCTCCCTGTATGTTTGACCCCCTGTAGGATTTGGGGTAAAGTCAGGCCAACTTTGGGGATTGTGTGCCAGCTCTCTTGCGGGGAATGATTTGTTGGGATGCCCCCGGGTATCCTCCGTGACTGGAGTGCTGGGTGATATGTGTGGAAAGTGAGTATGCCCCCGGGGTGACTCCCTGGCTGGAGTAGGCGTGGATGCCTGGTAGTTGGGTAGGCTCATAGAATTCTTGTTCGGCGCTCTCGCGGAACCCTGGAATGGGCCGTTTGTGGCTCCATCAGTGGAGATGGGCAGCAGCTCGTGCCCTTCCTTTTGCTCCAAAGGGTCCCCCTCCCCCCCTGGAAAAGACCCAGGAGTCTCAGCTGGAAGATGCCGCCTAGGGCGGAGTTGGTCGATGTGCCTGCGCAGGACATGACCGTTGTCCAGAGCTACCTCGTAGGATAGAGGACCCGTGACCCTGGAGACAGAAGCGGGGACCCATGTATGACCAGGCCCGTAATTGCAAGTCCAGACCGGGGCACCCTCAAGTAGTTGTCTAGGTGCCCTAGGATGTGAGGTAGATGAAGGCAATCTGTCCGGATGCAACCGGTCAAGTTTAGTAGTAAGTGGACGCCCCCAACGAAGTTCAGCTGGACTTCTCCCTGTAGAAGTGGACGGTGTGGTGCGATAAGAAAGGAGAAAGTCAGCCAACCTGTGATGCCAGTCCCCGTAGGTGAGTCTTCTCAAGGCGTCCTTTGTGATGCGCACCATGCATTCAGCCATACCGTTGGTGGATGGGTGGAAGGGTGCAGACGTGGCATGACGAATCATGTTAGCCTGTAAAAAAGCTTGGAATTCGGAGGAAGTGAATTGAGGGCCGTTGTCGGACACAATGACATCTGGCAGCCCGTGTGCAGCAAAAATCCCCCTCAGTACCTGAATAGTCTTTGCAGTGGTGGTGGATGAGACAGGTACAACTCAAGCCATTTCGAGTGGCTGTCAACAAGGACCAAGAAGAACTGGCCCTGAAAGGGCCCAGCGTAGTCAATGTGCACCCTAGACCATGGGGACTGTGTTTCCTCCCATCTGTGCACGGGAGCTTGGGGCATCTCTGGGTGAGATCGTTGGCACAGGTGGCATGCATGCACCTTAGCCTCAATATTTTTATCTAAACCAGGCCACCATAAGTGGCTGCGTGCAAGAGCCTTCATACGAACAATGCCAGGATGACCCTCGTGGAGGGATTCCAAGACCCTAGTCCTCAGTGAGGTGGGAATGACAACTCTGTTTCCCCAAAGCAAACAACCCTGAGAAAGGGACAGCTCGTTCCTTTTGGACCAGAAACTCTGAAACTCAGGACTAGGGCAGTGCTCAGGCCAACCAGACAAAACCCAGGAACGGACACGTTAGAAGTGAGCAAGGCCTTGACTTCTTTAAAGCAGGCCTCATGCGTCTGTGACCACCGCCACACTGCTTGCTTGTCTAGTAGCCTGTGAAGAGGCTCAGCTACACTAGCTTTATGTGGAAGAAAAGAATTGTAGAAATTCAGGAGACCCAGGAAGGCCTGAAGTTCGGCCTTGGACTTTGGCCTAGGTGCTTCTAAAATGGCAGTTAGTTTGGATTCAGCAGGGTGAATTCCAGCAGCATCAATTTTGAATCCCAGAAATTCAGTAGAAGGCACCCCAATTTTGCATTTGTCTTTTTTGAGCTTGAGGCCTGTTTTCCTGAACCTTAACAGAACAGCCCTTAGCCTTTCAGCTAGAATGTGTGTGGAGTCTCCTGCAATTAAGACATCATCAAAGTAGGGGCAAACCCCCGGTATGCCCCGTAGTGTGTTTTCCATTATGCTTTGGAAAATCCCAGGAGCGACATTCACTCCAAACTGTAGCCTTTTTACCTTAAAGGCTCCCCTGTGGGTCACAATAGTCTGAGCTATAGCAGCATCATCATCAACAGGCAGCTGTTGATACGCTTGAGCTAGGTCAAGCTTTGCAAAAACGCGCCCCCCCTTGAGGGAGGCCAGAATATGACTGACCACAGGAACAGGATAGGCATGTTGCTGCAATGCCTTATTCAGAGTGCATTTGTAGTCAGCACAAATGCGAATGTCCCCTGTTTGCCTTTAGAGGCGTGACAATGGGGGTCTCCCAAGGACTGGAATCAACAGGTTCTAGGATTCCCTGTTGAATCAGTTTGTCTAACTCAGTGTCAATTTTACTCTTTAAAGCAAAAGGGACCCTTCTTGCTTTAATTCTAATGGGAGTGACAGTGGGGTCTAGCTTTAAGGACACAGGTGGTCCTTTGAATGTGCCCAGCTGGGGGCTGAAAACATCTGCAAATTCTTTGCAGACTTCCTGTAGGTCGAGTGTTTGTAAGCTGTTGAGTCCTGTGACGTGTATCCCCAGGGCCTCAAACCAATCGAGTCCTATGAGACTCGTTCGTTCACCCCCTACTACTAACACGTCTAGTGGACCTTCAAAACTCTTGTATTGCACGTTAAGGGTGGCCTCCCCCTTAACACACACTCTAGAATTTTGAAAATCTGTTAACACAATGTCAGAAGGCCTTAACTTGGCCTGAGTTCCACTACTAGAACAAATCTTCCTAAATGTATACAAGGAGATGATTGAAAGGGCAGACCCTGTATCTAGTTCCATAGATAATGGAACCCCTTGTAGCTTCACCTTTAGTGACAGCTTTTTCTTAATGGGCTTGTGTGTGCCTGTCCTAAGGATGCTTCTTCGCGAAGCGCAAAACCCTACCCTATTCTGGCTGGGGAATCTGGTACCTTTCAGGCGCAGTTCTTCCTGAGGTTGTACCTTTCGTCGGCCCAGACACACAGCTGCAATGTGTCCTTGTTTGCCGCATGCCCGGCAGGTAGCGGAGCGGAACTTGCAGTCGGTTCTCCTGTGGCGACCTCCACAGCCGATGCACTTGAGCGGAGCTGAAGAGCTTCCCTTCTGATTTTCTTCCTTCGTGGGGTGGAGACGGTCGACTTCCTCGTCCGGATCCTCCTCGGAGTTTCTTTGGACGTCTTCCTGGTGCACGGATGCAACCTCTGGACTGTTTCTGATCGGCCGCATGTTCTTGACAGCGCCGCCTGCTGCTTCTTCTGCGGTGACTTCCCTTAAGGCATCTTGGTAGGACAATTCTTCTTTAGCGAAAAGTCTCTGTTGTAGATCTCGATGCCTTAACCCGCACACGAATCGGTCCCTCAGTCGTTCTTCGAGGTCTTTGAACTCGCAGTGCTTGGCGGCCTTCCGTAATGCGGCGATGTATTCTTTGGCCGACTCACTGGGCCGTTGATCCCTCTGCTCGAAGGTGTGGCGCCATGCGATGACGGACATCTTGGGGTGGAAGTGCTCCTTCAGTAGCTTCTTCAGATCTGCGTAGCTGACAGACTCTACTGGAACAGGTGCTGCAAGGTTTTCTGCGATGTCGAAGGCGTCTTGACCGCAAACACAAAGCAGGGTGGCAGCCTTCAAGCTCTCTTCCCTCACTTGGTTTGCCTTGAAGTAGTTCTCCACCCTGGCTACGTAGGACTCCCACCGCTCTGGATGTGAGACGTCGAACTCCGAAAGCCGATTTTCGCCATCTTCAGGAGACGGGTCTATCAGCCAGCCTACCCCCGAATGCGCACTGGATTGGCGGGCAGCTGCCGAGTCGACGCCGTTCCGCCGCTCAGGACTCACTTGGGTAAGCTTACACTTCTTCCTTTCCAGGCGGTGTAAGGCATCCCATCCTCGTCGCCAGTGTTGAGTCCTTGGCGCAAAGCAGACACGAGAAGCAGTTGGAGTTCTCAGTTTTCTTTATTCTGCGTTCAGCTTACAAGTAGATGGCTTCTTAGCTTCCCAAACGCTCGCAGCCTCTTATATAGGCAACTCCCAGGTAAATGTGTTACTTTTCCCGTGCCAGCACCCGCGCATGCGCACAGGCGCTGGCGACAGCCTGTCTGGTCCCGGGCAGCCTTGCACCTGCCCGGGACTGCCTGCAAACGCCCGAGCCGTTTGCAAGGCTCGGGACATAACAGTTAGGAAAATGGATAAACAGGACATTTAAGAATTAAATATTATTTCTATACTTGGAACATGTTTAATCATGCCAAACATTTCCTAGTGAGGTTCTGTCAAATCTTGCTACATTAAACAAACTTGGCAATATTATAACATAATGCATTGCATAATAATCAGTCAAAAGACAAGTGAGATTTTAAAAATCAGTATTGAGTTAATGAAGGTATGAAAAATTTGTATTGCAAATCTTGATATGATTGACAGCAAAAAACTCATAGCCTGTTGTTTCAATAGCTTCTGATATGTGTTGTTTTTTGAAATCTCCTTGTTGGACTGCAGTTTTTGCATAGTTGGTTTTCCAATAGAAGATCAATTACTAATAAAATTTCAGAGGCATTTACTTAGAAAGGAGAACAAAGATGGGAAAATAACACAAGATAAGTGATTGTGATATATGTTCTGACCTTTCTGTCTATATGTTAGAATGACTCACACAAATAAGTAAGGGCAGAGCTTGTATCACAACATTGCAGTCATCATTTCAAATGTCTTATAAAACTGTTGGATTTTGCAGAAGCCTCTGGATGTCTCCCACTGTTTCTGTGTCCATCCCACCAGAAGTGCATTGATGTCACTTCTGGAAGTCCATTCTAAGCTCGGAGGGTCAGGCCTGCATCTATGCAGAGAACCGGATGTTCAGATATTTGGATCTCACTACTGATTCTTACCCATATTCTGTTGACTGTATTCTCCTGCTTACTTCTTGGATCCTCTTGCTTAGTTTTTTGGATCTGAATTCACGTGTGCATTTCCCTAATATCTAATGCCAATTCTCATTTTGTCTGTTCTATTCCTTTAGAGTTACATCCTTCAGTACTGCAGTTACATCCTTCAATACTGCAGTCAGCTCATGACATTTATCCCATCAGGTTTAATAATGTTTGCTAATAATATTTACTTTTCTGAATTAAATTTTCACTTTGTCCTATTTGTTTCTCATACTCTGTATATTTGTACAGACACAACAGAATGCTAGAGTCGCAGAGCTTAATATATCTCTTCAAGTTCAGATTAGGTTTGCAAAACATCTTCTTCCCAGTTTTCATGAAATGTAGTCCATCCATTGCTAGGACTCTTACATTAAGGAAAAAAAAGACATTTTCCATCATAAAAGAATCTAAACTTCTGGGCCAGCTCCTGTAAATATGTGGTAAATCCAGCATGTCTTATCAATAGCCATGTAATCGTTTTGTAATTGCTTTGTCTTGTTGCCAGGTCATTTGTAATTTCATGATGATAATCCTTTTAAGTAAATCTTTTTATTTCCTGTTTTAATTAGCCAGAGAATGAAGCATTCTCACCAGAGTTTTATGCTTTAATTTGATTTTCAGTGGTATATGCTAGTCTTCACAATTTGCTTAAGTTTATAAATATAATTTGAATGTAAATGGAGAATTTATTTTTGATAATTACATTTTACTGGAAGAAATAGCAAGGTTGGAATATTTATTTGTTAACTGAAACTGATGACAGAAAGAATACAAAGAATTAGTACAATTAAAATATCTCCTCCTCCTCCTCCTCCTCCTTATTCTTATCATCTTCCATCTTCCAGTGACTTTGTGTGATACTTAAATATACAATCCACATCATAAATAGCTGCAAATGTGCTAAAATTTCTCATTCACTGCCTGAAAATTTGATATTCATGCATGCATTCATACACAATATGATACAAGTCTCTATTATGTGTTGTCAAATATGTATGTATGTATGTATGTATGTATGTATGTATGTGGGGATGAAAGTTATGGGAAATCTAGACAGCACACTAAACAGCAGAGATATCGGCCTGCCAACAAAAGCACGTATAGTCAAGGGCATGGTTTTCTCAGTTACAATGTATGGCTGTGAAAGTTGGACCATAACAAAGGCTGAGTGCAAAAGAATTGAGGCTTTTGAACTATGGTGCTGGAGAAAACTCCTGCAAGTCCCCTGGACTGCAAGGCGATCAAACTGATCAATCCTAGAGGAGATCAACACTGACTGCTCTTTAGAAGGCCAGATCCTGAAGCTGAAACTCAAGTACTTTGTCCATCTAATGAAAAGGAAGGAATCAGTGGAGAACAGCCTAATGCTGGGAAAGTTTGAGGGCAATAGAAAAAGGGGACGACAGAGAATGAAGTTGCTGGATGGAATCACTGAAGCAGGAGGCATCACAGTAGCAGTAGCTGAAATGGACTCCAGAAGATGGTAGAGGACAGGAAGGCCTGGAGGAACGTTGTCCATGGAGTCGCAATGGATCAGACATGACTTCGCAACTAACAACAACACAGTATATAACCTACCAACTTAGAACATCTGAACAGTTTCCCTTTCAAATACTATCCAGATTGAACCCTACTCAACTTGTTCAAAATTGCCAAGGTTGACTTATTGTGCCACTTCCATTAAAAATTGTATGAATGTTATAAACTAAACTAAATATATAAATTATATATCAATTAAATACTAAATTTGCCAGAAGGAAAATTAAGGTTTGCATGTTTTGGAAAATAATTGGCATAAAAATGTATAGCACCTGATTACATGCCATTCTGACATGAAAGAGATACATTACTTGGGTATAAATCAGCAACTGTTTTGTTAAATAAATGGAGAACTGTAATCTATTTAAAATCAAGTCCATGATCTTAATTACACTGCAAATTCTTTAGTAGTTTAAAATTTAGGGAGTTATCCTAGTAATTAAGGGAAAACACTGTGATCAGGAACAGCTTACAAAATGATCAGTGTCTAAAGTTTCAAAGAATTGCTGCTAATTAGTATGTTGCAGGCAATACTAAGCTACATACACTAAACAGAAGGTAATTTCCTTCTGTCTTTTTGCATTTAAAGTATGATACTTTTTACATTTAGTCCATATGCCAGCATCTGTGAGTGTGCAAAGATATATACTTCAGAAATCACTAAATATCAACTCTCTATGAATCCCAGAGAACAAGAAAATGTAAATCAGTGTTCCTTCCCAAACAGTTGCTATCATGTTGTTTGTTCTATTCCATTTGCTTAATTTAAGAATAGTTGTGCTTGTGGACTTCATGTGATGCATATAAGCATTTTTCCGCTTCCTATTTTTCAGGAAGAAATACATAAAATTCAGACAACTTCCCAGAAAATAGCTTTTCAGTCCTAGGACTTATCTAGTAAAAAGATGCTCTTTGACCCAGATGAGCCAAACAATAGTTAGATGCTATCAGAGAGCAAAAAAATGACTACTTGGCCATCACAGAGATAGGCACCCTTTGACAGTTTTGACAAGTATTTGCACACATAGATTTACATACCAAAGCAGTTTAGTGTGTATGAGACGAAGACTTTTCTTTTCTCTTTCTTTCTCTTTCTTTCTTTCTTTCTTTCTTTCTTTCTTTCTTTCTTTCTTTCTTTCTTTCCTTCTTTCTTTCTTTCTTTCTTTCTTCTTTCCTTCCTTCCTTCCTTCCTTCCTTCCAAATTATGCCAACTCTCCTGAGCAGATCGAAAAAAAAGGCAGAGTAAAATGCAGCAATTTGATTTACCAGTTTCAAATTCAACTGAATCAATAATGTTATACACATTTAATCAAGCATTATCTTGGCTTCCGTGTATATTTCAGCATCAGAATCCTTTCTTCAAGATAATCTCAAATAACGTAGCCTAAATTTTATGCTATTAGAGGAAATCACATACCCCCTGAGAGGATAAAGATTACAGCATTCCTCTTTGTCTCCCCCCTCCCCCAAAGATATTATCTTGAGATAGTTCACTTTCACTGCAGGAAAAGCCATTTAGACATTACAGAGGCAGATGACCTTCGATAGCTTTGACAAGAGAATGAATTATCATAGATATACTCTGTAGGTTTAGAAGATAAATATGTTTTTTTTCATTTTTTTAAAAAAAGATGAAAATATCTGTAAATTAGAATAGAACAGAACAGAACAGAACAGAACAGAACAGAACAGAATAGAATAGAATAGAATAGAATAGAATAGAATAGAATAGAATAGAATAATAACTTTATTGTTACTTTGAATGTACACTAATCGGCATACATTAAAATGAAATTTCATTGCATACAGCTCTCAAAGGGTCACCACCTCTAATATACACTACATAAATATGACAAAAATAAATAAATAAATAAATACAGAATTATGCATATAACCACATATACTATATGACACAGAGAAACCACACAGTCTAGTTCAGATTATGTATACAGTAGAGGCCAAAATTGTGGAAACCTTTTGAGGCTTGATGGCTAAGAACACCACTTTTGGGGGGAATAGTACCATAAAATTATATATCAATGGAAAGATAATTTAATCAAGAATGTAATGCAACAAAGTTTGTTCAATTATCTGTACTGTATTCTATGAAAAGTTATAGCCAAATAACCAGAAAAAGGAAGTACAACTTGCTTAGGTTGATATCAGGTAGCTTTCCTTCATCTGATTGTAGCAATGAGCATGAGTGTTTAGAGAGCCAATCAGGTGTCATCTTTTTTTGGCAATGAGCCAATCAGATCACAGTAGGATTCAGTTATTGATGTCATGTATTGAAACTGAGAGGAGGACATTTGTCAGTGTGTTATGTGATCGCTATCAAGTTGGTTGGATTTTTTTTGTGTTCTCTCATTTAGTGAGCTTGTAAAACATAATAAAATTAAAGTAATAGTGCAAAGAGTTGACCAGAAAATGATATAAAATAGTATTATTAAGTGAACAAGGCTACAGTTATAAAGAAATTAGAAGAAAAATTGGTGGAAACTTAACTAAAGGTGGCATTTCTATAGTACACTTTTCACAGTTGGTTTCCACAATTTTGGCCACTACTGTACATGTTCATGGTGAGAAAAATGAATCTTATGAGTTTACCAGATGGATGGCATAGGGAACAAAACTATTACAGAATCGGGTAGTCCTGCTAGGAATACTTTGAAACCTCCACCCAGAGGGGAACAACAGAAACAGACCATAAAGTGGATGTGTAGGGTCTGTAAGAATGCTTTGTGCTCTAAGCACATAGCGCTTATAAGCAGCATCTTGAATACCAGGGAGCGAGCTTCCTATGATCTTCTCTGCTGTCTTTACCATTCTCTGTATGGACTTTATATCTGCTGCCACCAAAGTGATGCATTTTGTTAAAATGCTTTCAATCATACCTCTGTAAAAAGTGGCCAGGACAGAAGGAGAAAGATGTGCTCTCCTCATCCGATGCAGGAAATGCTGGTTTGTTTGCTTCACTAAGGATGATGTGTGGAGAGACCAATTCAGATTGTTAGTTATCTGCACCCCCAGATACTTAATACTATTGACCTCCTCTACAGCTACATCCTTGATATTGAGTGTAATATAACTCTTAAAAACTCTCAGTTAGTCTGTGTGGAAAGTTAGAGTGGTGTGAATTCAATTACACTGAAATCTTATATTCACTTTCTTAAGAATATGACCCTGAACTCATGTGGGGCTGAACTGAATATGTCAAGATTTGAGGGTCTCTGTTCCAAAAGTAACTGCCCCTTTTCAGAATGAGAAGGAACAGGTGAAAGCAATTATATTTACATTTAGATTTTAGTATTTACGATTGCCTAGAGTCATTTCTGGGAATAACATTTATTTAACTAGCCCTGGCAGTGGCCTATCACAGTATTATATATTAACAAAACCCACAATGGAACAAATGATCAATAAATTTAAGTGTTGTCATTTTTACAGACTTGACTGCTCAAAAAGACTGGTTAGGTTTTTTTTCTCCCATTATTCCCAGCAAGAAGCTGCCAAAACAACAAGCAATTCATCCAAGAGAGAAATTAATAAGAAATATAGTAAAATAGCACAGTATCATAGGAATGTATCTAATTTGTCCAGATTATTTTGACAAATTGTAGATTTATATATTTTAGCATGTTATAATTATTAATTATGTTCTTTATGCTGGAAAATATACCATGTGACAATGTACTATTTTGTGGATATCTAATCCAACATTTTAATATATTCAAGTTCCCTGGAATGTTTCATAGAAATACTGTACACAACAACCCTGTGGGATGAATTCAGCTGAGAGAGCTGAAGTCACCAGCTGACTTTTTAGTATATATAGAAGGATTTATCAGCTATATCCCTGATCAAAAAGTCAAGGAGTTCAAGATGTCCTCTCAATGATTAAAGAAATTGTGACGCTTAGCAGTAACATTTCTACTGGAGCTCCACATACTTGCATATATGTATGTATGTATTTTTGTGTACTGTGTATGAGTAATTGCCAGAGTTTTGTGTTTAAGGTGCTGGATTAGAAGAAAAATTCTAATCCTTCACTAAATGCAAAAACTGAGACATTCCCTGGTTTTCTCTTGAAATATAAGTATGCTTTTTTATTGAGTGTCATTTCAGTGAATAATCCACACAAAATTGCAGTATCTCTATTACATTTCTGTGGCTGGAACATTTGCAGAACAAATGTTTTTTGCTTGATTGCTTCTATCAATACCACAGTATTGATAGGTGTCAAATTATTTTTTGTTGGAGATATAATAATAATAATAATAAAGGATAGCACACATCAAGGCTTTTGTTTCAGAGTCTAAGCAAAAATAAGAAATGACCTCTCATGTTTGAATTCTGAATGAAAATTGTTTATATCATCAATTTCTTACATTATTTTAAAAATGTATACAGTAACAATAAAATGGGGAATGAGAGTCAACAAAGAAAATCACTTAAAGTTTCTTTTTTTCTTTTTTCTTTCTTTCTTCTTTCTTTCTTTCTTTCTTTCTTTCTTTCTTTCTTTCTTTCTTTCTTTCTTTCTTTCTTTCTTTCAGACTATATTGATATCCAATTCCAAATTACCCTGGGTAACTTACAGCAAATTTACAGCAAATTTAAAACCAAATAAAAACATATAAGCTAAAAACTTAAAACTATTTGTTGCCCAAATATTAAGCATTACAAATATTGCATATCAATGCAAAGAAGTATTCCTGGATTATTCATCTTCCAAGTATACTTAAATCCTTGCTATTTTTCCTTTAATAGAAGGGAATGCATCTTCAGTACAGTAGTAAGGATAGCTTTCCAGCCAAAGAAATTCAATCCTATTCTGGAAGGCATCAGAAGTAATCAACCAGTAGCTCTAGAGAAAATATGCTTTGTTGCAATTTTTAAATACACCAATTATTTATGACTTTAGAAACTGAATAAGAGAACAACACATGGTTAGTTTTCAAATCCATTCTATCTTGAATCAAGTATGTGATTATCCATCTGGTGGGAATCTTGACTTCATCTCACAGATCTATCTAGACATCAAGACAGGAATTTAATGATTTCAGTATTCCTTTGCCTGAACACTCCATATATATACATGATCTTCTTTGTTGGAGTACCCATATCAAGATAAAGTTATTGATATCAGCAACTGAATGCAGCATGAACAGTCCTGCAGGTAGCAACTATTTGTTTCAAAATACTGTTTGTCCAGAAGTAGCAATGAGGCAATGTACTCTAAAATGTGATTAGATTATGGAGAGATCTGCCACTCTAGGAAGCAGTATAGTCACTGGTTTATGTTGAAAACTACTGACCAACTAATCCATATATTTATGAATAATGTCATCTGATTACCACTGCTATTCCAGCCATCTCATAACAAATTGATTGGATATCAGCATTCCATTCAATCATAAAATAACAGCAGACAATTACTGCTTTTCATACTTCGCTGCTGGGTTATATTTAAAAATACAATTAAATTTCAGTAATCTCAAAGTTTTGGGGAAACTCTTGTTTTCCTAAGATATGCTGTCTTAGAATCAGATTTATTGTTTCCTCTTATTAAACATACATATAAAAGTTTGTTTAGCTAATCATGAGCTTTTCAGGCATTTCATATTGTTTGAAGTTTTCATCCTGATAAGATATCCAGACTTTTTTCTAGTATGAGTAATAATTGATTTTTTCAAAAATAAAAATAATTTATTTTGATAAAACATGAAGTAATTTGGACATGGAAAATGTCTATAAACAGTTGTAGTAATCAGGCAAAAATCCAAGTTCTCACCCTTCCTCTTTAGAGTGACATTTTAATTAAAGGTTTGAACATAATTGAGGACACAGTCCTTTGGCCCCTAGAGATCATAAAAGCATAAAGTGGAATGCATGCTGTGGGATGAAAAAGCCCTGCTGTGTTAATCTTCCATCCTCAGAATTCAGATTATGAAAAAGAGACATGTTATGGCAGGTATAGGAGTGAGATCAGGGAAACTTTTCTTGTCTTAATTAATGTCAATGAAACAGGATCAGGAAAACTATAGTTAATCTGAAAGAATGAATGGGGAAATGTGATATTTATGAAGGTATACTATAAATTGGAAAAACTAACAAACATGTATGCCAATTATGTCCTTGCTTCTTATGGAAAATGTCCCTCAGTCTGCATCAGTAGTTTTTATTTTACCAACTTTACTGCAATACTGTGGTTTTGTCACATACATATAGCCACATTACAGCCATGGCTATTGAAGATGAGATAAGATGAGATGAGATGAGATAACCTTTATTGTCATTTTTTTAATGAATCAAGCATTTTTTTTTTTAAAAAAAAAAGTGGCAAAGTCTTACTCCACCCTCTTCTTTGCTGCCAGAAGAAACAAGAAAGTGCATCAGGAATATGCATTGGTCTATAATTACCAAGCATCTGAAATAGATCCTATGTCTTTGACTTCAAAAGCTAAGCAGGTTGAAAATCACTTTTCAACAGCAACGTGTTTGAAAAAATAAAACAATTGGATATTTTGTCAATATGAAGCTTTACAACCTGACCAAATCAAAAGATTTTGAATAGTTGGTTTTATCAATCTCTGTCTTAGTGGAGATTCATTCAACTGGTAACATTTTAAAATGTTTTGTAGCTATTACACTTATTGATAAGAAACTTTAGAAAAGATGGCCCTAGCTTGCAGAATAATTTCTTGATCTGCTGAATTCTATTTAATATTTATTCTTTCATTTCGTATTCCACTTTTCCAACAGATGTATATATCCTTGGCCAACAACCATCTAGCACTGAGATATTGATAGGATCATGCTCCATTACCTCTGACATTCCACTCCATACCAATTGACAGAGGTCCATTAGAGGGAGGATAGATGTACTACCTCCATCCTGCTCCCAGCAGAGGCCATCTAAAAGCATGATCAATGTTATTTGAATACCAAACCTGCAAGCCAACTGAGAACAGATCAGATAATCCACTTTATCTAGCATCCTCTGAAACTATTGCATGATCACCTTCTTGACAACCTTCTCTAAAAAGGAAAGGTTGGATACTGGACAAAAATTGTCAAGTATGCTTTGGTCCAACAATGGACTAATGCTTCTTCCCAGGCCATTTCCAGTCATTCCCCCTCTTCTCTCCCATCACAAACAGAAAGATTACTGAAAGCTGGAAACAGACCTTTCCCTTCATCTTTAGGTACTGTTTCAAGCTTATTTCCTACATTCTCCATCCACATGAGAAAGTAGGGGGGGAGAGAGAGTGAGAAAGAGAGAGGAACAGACAGACAGACAGAGACAGACACAGAGAACAAGTAATCTTGAGAAAACTAATACATCTGTCCAAGTTGAAATCAGTGGAGAGGAGAGGTGGAAATTAAACTCCAAACAAACAAACAAACAAACAAAAGCTTTGCTTTTAATGTATTTCAATAAAGAACATTTTATGGCCAATCTTTCACAATAGCTGGTTACTAGAACAGGTTGTCTTCCCATCAACAGTGAGCCAAGTAACTTATGAACATTCAGATAAATCTGGCACAACATGTTTTTAAGATATACAGGATTTTTTTTAACAATTCCTATAAATACATTACAACAAATAGTAAAAAATAACAAATAAAAGCATGATGCTATTGTTTTTTTTTACCAAATATCCAAGAACAAAGTTAGTTAGATAGTTTTGGGGTAGAAAGCATGAAATAGAAAAAGGATGAAAACCAGGATTCAGGGCCCTAGTGCTAAATAAAAGAAAGGAAATGTATTGTGATAACATGAAATATATACATAATGTATATCAATTAAACAAACATTAGCTATGTCAGTATGCTGTGGGTTATAGATGCATATATTATTTTAGGGGATACATAACAAGTAGGATTGAATACAGATACATGAATGGTATTGGGAATTGCTTACACTGAACTGTTCTTATTGTTAAAAGGTTTTACAGTGGTTTTCAATCATATAGTGTTATTAAAATTCTCTTACTTTCATGTCCATCTTATTTCTCCTTTCCTAATTCTCAGATTTATTTCTATTGTCCTATTTTCTATTTATACAATGCTTAAGTACAATTTCTGGAGGTCTCTGTCCCTAGTCTCTCACATTTCTTCCTATTCATAGCTTTTAATCTGGGAAAAGAATAGACCACCTACAAAGCAAGCTGTTTCAACAGCCTCTGCCAAAAAGTGTGAACAAATGCTACTATGTTCAGGTCGACAACTCTATTACTTTCCACTTTCACTTTCAGTCCTCTCCTCCAACCTCGTTTTCTACAAACATTTGTAAACCCCCCCCCCAAAAAAAATTAAGTCAGCTGGTATAAATTTATAATTCTGTCAGATTTTCAGTATTTTTTCCTATTCTTTAATTTATTATTTTGTTCTTCCATTAACCAGGCTTCTTGTAGCTGCCTCTTGTCTTTCTGTCAAGTCTTCCAGCACTCCAGGTAATCCTCCCTATCTCACACTATCTTCTCAGACCTGACTCTTTTTTCTTCTTTTTGCAAAAAAACTGTAACCTCCAGGCATAGGCAGATATACCCGCAGCAGCTCCACATCTCTTCTTGTGTCAGAGCAGCTTTTATCACTGAGCCCGTTAGTGGGAGAACGTACCAACATTTGTGCTGTTTGTAAAACATTTGTGAATCTTTTCAAATGGTAGGAAAAAACTTCCAGAACCTCCATGCTTGCTTCCCCTCAAAAAAAAAGTAAATGAGAGGGAAAGGATTATTCTTTTCCTGCTTTCCTCGCATCCTCTTCTGTAAAAATTGGATCACATCTTTCAGACTTTGTAGGCTCTCTTACTTCAACATTATGATAACATTCTGGGTCAGTACTATAGGAAGTTCTGCCATTGGTAATCTATAGCAATAGCAGCAATTGCACTTAGACTTATAGTGCTTTACAACCCTCTCTGAGTGGTTTATAGAGTCAACATATTGCCTCCAACAATCTGGCTGGTTAAAGACAGTCTTAGGGACAGGGTTAGTGGACAAAGACTTACATTCTTTCAACCTGTGTATTGACTAAAGTGGCAATATTGTGTTTTATTTTTACCAGCTGAATAGCTCTGAAGCATGAAATATGGTCAACAGCTTACTCACAGCTGTTCACAACTGGAGACCCTGCTGAACTTCTGTGTTTAATTTTTCCCTGACACTCTTTTTATTGTGTCTTGACCTTGAAAATGGGTATATAAACAATTGTATATATATTGTACACCATAATTTTTAATTTATACCATAATCTGGTTAAATATGGAATTTAATTTCTATTTATGGGATACATTATTAATATATGTATATGGCCATGATGAAGAGTAGGAGCTAAATAATAATCCTATATATTCCATTCAAAGTAACTTTCACTGATTTCATTAGGTTTACTTCTGATTACTTAGAGGATTGGATCACTGTTGACTTGACAAGACAGTGAAAATATTGAGATATTTCTTTTACTGCGATATCAAAATATTAATATTAAACCATAAGCATGGCACACATAGTTTTTTTTTAAAAAAAAAAGCTGTTGGGAGAATCTTGTTCTACTACACAACTGATATTAAAATAGGATCAAGGAACTTAAATCCTGTTGCAATTTTTACTGATTTTTTTTTGTTGTTTGGTAGATGATGCAGTATTTCCTTATTTATTTATTTATTTATTTAATACATGAATATGGCCACCCATTTCATATGCATAACAGTTAAAAAGAATAAAAACATAGTAAGACATAACGAAGTTTAAAACAATGCTTATTACATATATTAATTTAGTAATAAAGAAAATTCAGTTAATTCAACAGTGACCAAGAGGGCTCACTCATATTATCAGATCTCTAGGCTTGATGCTAAATCCAGGTCTTCAACACTTGTGAAAGATCATCAGGACTGAGACAAGAATAATCACTGTCTAATCGACACTGAAGGAATGATGTTCCATACTCTTGCTTTTAAGTCTGGAAAATATAGCCGGCATTCAACTGGCAATATCCTAACTATTGGGGCAGAATTGTTGGGAGTTGGGCAGCATACAAATTTTACAAATAAAGAAATAAATGATAATAAAACTTCAGAAAATGCTGCTTTTCTGCCATCATCTCCAGCATGCCCTTCAGGACCTAAACACTGAGCTAAGGAGATGCCAAAGTTCTCCCCTCTTCCCTGAGCTCCAGTGTAAAGGACTGTGAGAATAATCTTGAGGAACAGGAAGGAGAGCCACAGTCAAGACAATGATCAGAGACGAGAAAACTGAGTCCAAAGTATAAATGTAATTGAGAAAACATCTCAGATATGACATTTACTAATTCTCTTGAATGAAAAGGCAGAAAGGAAGGAGCACATTCAGACTTGCAAGATTGTTACTGTGACCTTTTTTTAATAAAAGTAGTATTAGCATGCTTAACTTAGATTTCCCAACTCAAAAGTTGACACCTGAGGATCTGAAAAGTACAAGACATTGTATAATCTGTTTTCTATTGCCCACTGCAAACAAGAAAGGATGAGTACCACAGTCTCTGGTCCCCTCCAAACCTTAAGGGAATACCAGAGAAAGATTTGCTTGACTCTTTAGCTTCCTATCAAGTTTGGGGTTAGGATTAAAAAGTAAAATAATTGTGAGACTGAAGTTTGAAGAGACAATTATTTCACAAAGATATTAGCATAGTACATAGACTGGAATAGCAGATTGCAGTTTCAAAAAACTCTCTCTCCAGGAGCTGCCATCCACAGTACAAATGTTCTGCACAAGTCTATTTCTTTAAAACCACATGGGGGGACTAGAATAATGTTTTCCAATTCATTTTTTTAATGAAAGGACAATTCAAAAAGCTATATATGATTCTGTAAATTAGACTGAAAGATTCCCATGGTGACTTTTAGGATGTGGGCTGAATGTACTATACTTGTACCCAAAATTAGATTTAGCAGGGTTATAAATCCTTGCTATCCCTTATTCGAATGGTTGCTTGAGTTGGAAAGACTAAGGTGGAACTGAATGTTGATATGCAGAACAAAAAGCTCTGCTTTGTTGACAGGGCAGGAAAATCTGTAAGAGCAGCCAGCAAGATGAGTAGAATGCTTCCTTTATCTGCCATATTTCCCCTAAAATATGGATCTCTTTCTTCAGGTGTTTTTCTTTAAAGTGAGATTTTGAAAAAAAAAAGTTGGAAAGTGCTAGGAAATGGATTGATGGGAAAAATATCTGTAGAAGAGGTCAATAACTTGTATGTTGTTTCTCAGCTTGAAATTTTCTCTTGCTTTTCATTTCGTTGACAGAAACTCATATTTGAAAATACAAATCTGGTACAGTTTCATATAATTTCAGCAACTGACAGATACCAAACAGAAAAATATATAGCTATCATTTCATGATGTTCATTAAATACTAGCCAGCCTCTAGTGTTGTCATTTAAATTAAGTGGAGCACATCTTGGCTACCTCATTTAGTTTGCATCAGATGTTAGAAACAAATATTCAGTAACAAATGGTTTTTAAATTCTCTGCTCACTGACTGAAGCCTGAGTTATCAGTATTTCATATGTGTTTCACAACTTCAAGAATAAATGACATTTGTTAGTTATAAAGGCAGTAGGGTAGAAATTTTACAACTGTCAAAAGTGAAATGTTATGTGAACTATTTGCAGTAAATTAATTAAGATGTTAAAACTAACATTTGTTTCAAAATATAATATGTTAAGCTTGCTTAATCACAGGAAGAGAATGTTTCATTTGCTTTAAAATTCTATTTAGGATTTTTATCCTATACATAGTTTGAGAATGTATGTGTCATTTTTGTTTATTTAAGTTCTGTTTTATTTTGATATTATTTAATGTCAATATATTTGATGATATTTAGGCATGTAGGCACTAGTGGTAGTGAGAAATTACTCTATTGAATGCTGGATTTTTTCAATCCACCAGCAAAATGTGCATATGTTACTGTGTTTGAATGTGTGTGTTTGTGTATACAGTATCTGTACTCACATATTTTTACCACATATTTCAAAAAGGCCTTTTGAAATGTAAAATTCACAAATAGATTTTTGTAAATCTTACCAAACTTTAAAAATGTAATAAGTCATTTTAAAAATAGATATAATAATATAAATGCAGCACCTTTTCCAGACCTACAATAGAATGAGACTAACTCTAACTCTTGAGCTATCTCTGTTTGAATTTCTTCACGTAGCTTTCCCACTGATAACATAATTCAGAACCTCAGCTTGTCAGAAAAGACAGTGCTATTCTTTTCAAAATGTTTTGCACTTTACCTTACCATCTGACCTTAGTGGAGAGAAGGATTCAGTCATATAATATCAAAGCTATCCTTTTGAGTAAATCTTTTTCCTTAAATATGGAGAAAATATTTAAAAAGTTTATAATTCTACACTGACAAAACAAACTATAATATTACTAGGTTTCCAAATTATCAAAATATTTTTTTTTCAAGACTAAGAACCTCAAGACTGATATCATTCCTCAAATAGTCAGATTCTGAAGTTTTTGGATATAATTTCAGATAATATTAATATCTGTAAATTAATTTGTCAGAGTAATTGTCAATATAATATTTATCAGAACCAAGACCCACTAATTGGACTTAGAATGTATCTGAATATGTTTGGGAACGTTGTACCTGTATTCTGTTATAATTTTACCCATTTTTGTCAAGAAGCAAACTGTTATTTTGCATGGGGATTTTTCCAGGCTAATTATTAGCAGTATAGGATTGCACATTTGGTTTATTTTATACATAAGGGACCTTAAACTGAAAAAAGGAAGAAAAATATTCTACCATATAACATATAAATGTTTATGGAAAGTGGGTCCTGCTTGCTTTTCCTAACTGGTGGTGAAAGAGTACGGCTGTCTTGTCTCATAAAAGCTAAAGCCAATCATATTTACATCATGTGATTTCAATACCCACGTATATGGCATCTTTCATTTTATTTTATTTTGGAACATACAGTAAATAGAAGTACTTATCAACTATATGGGACATCGATGGAAGTTTTAGCACTGCAGAAATATGCAATTTTAGAAATTTCATGACAGACAGGATGTTTCAAAAATTCCTTTTGAATCAGCGGCTGACTTAACACAAACATGATTTGGTAATGCAGTGAACTAAGAAAAAAATGAATTTGCTGTGTTATATAATAGAATATGAGTGCCTACATTGTGAAACATACTAAGATCTCACTCAAATTATCCATCTAGAGTAGCTTGGAATTACTAACATTTAGGCTTTTATGCAAAGCATCGTAAGAAGAATACCTTTGATTATCACCCAGCTTTTTATCTTTTTAGGAATTAAGTCATATGGTGCACATTGTAAAGGATTGAAAAAAAGCATTTAAATACTATAAATTTCATTTAGATTGAAATATAATGTATAACATGAAAATATTCCTTTCAGGAGAGGGACAAAATACACAGATAGATAGACAGACAGACAGACACACAAACACACACACACACACACACACAAACACACACACTGATTCATAGGCAAAAAGGACATAGGCTCAAGACTGGTTCGCAAGGTACAACAGAGAAGTATCATCACACAGTCCTCACAAATAATCCCTACATTCACCATGACTCAAACCAACGAAGTGGCATGTGCTACTGCTGCTATAATCATGGAAATGCTTGGCTATATGATCAAGAACAGCAGTACATACACGCCTGGAAAATGAAGTTAGAGGCTAAGATCAATCCAACTTGGAGAGAGGTTGGTCAGCTGGTGTATTTAAAGAAGGTTAGGAAGATTACGGATAAGACTTAGCTACTGAAAAAAAAAAAAAAAAAAACAGCCTGACTCAATTTGAAGCTCTAGAGTAGGGGTTCTCAACCTTGGCAACTTTAAGACTTGTGGACTTCAACTCCCAGAATTCCTCAGCCATCAAAGCAAGGTACATAAGTCTTAAAGTTGCCAAGGTTGAGAACCCCTGCTCTAGAGATTGCTAATCAAAGGCTCAGGGCAAAGATTACCAGGCAAACAGCTGGCATTGTGTACAATAACATCTACACAGTGTATGGGCTAGACTACCAAAATTAAATGGGAGAATTCACAGAAAGTCATGGAGAATAACTGGGCTAAGATCCTTTGGGATTTTTAGATCCAGACGGTCAGGAAGGTATTGGCCAGTCAATCAGATATAACCAATATTATATTGGGTAAAAAATTTTGGAAATTAAATTTGAAATGAAATCATAACTTTCTTACATAAAATTCCATAATTTATCAACAAAAAAATAATAATGTACTAATATGAATGCTCACAACAGTGAGAAAGGGGCGTTGTCTTACCTGAACGCCTTTTCTCAGCATGATGATGGAGAATCCACGGATGGGTTGTCTTAATCTATCTGCTCCAATTGGACTAAGTCTGAAATTGGTAACGCCCCCTCTGTGCCAAGTGCACCCCAGTTTTAGACTAAGGCGATACCCAGACTTTAGTCCGACGCGTCTGAACAAATGGGAACCAGGCCAACTGACCTAATGGGAGGGAGTGGATTCTCCATCATCATGCTGAGAAAAGGCGTTCAGGTAAGACAACGCCCCTTTCTCCAGCATGATTGGATGGAGAACCCACGGATGGGACATACCAAAGCCCTGTGTCCCTAGGGTGGGAAATTAGATTGGGCCTGGGTCCCATCCAATGTTAATGCGTGTTCTAGTACCTTGCGGCCGAATGAAGCCGTAGAGGATGCGTATACATCCATCTTGTAGTGACGGACAAAGGAGGAGGGCGATGCCCATGTTGCTGCCCTACAAACTTCCTCTATGGATGCCTGGGTAGACCAGGCTGCTGTAGTGGCTGCGCCCCTGGTGGAATGGGCCGTGATATGGCTGGGAGCTTGAAGTGACTGAGTCTGGTATGCCAGAGAAATACAAGCTCTAATCCACCTGCCTATAGTGGGCGAGGAAACCTTTTGTCCTAACGACGATGGGTGAAATGACACAAACAGAGCCTCAGTCTTGCGGAAAGATGAGGTTCTCTGTATATAACAATATAAGGCCCTGCGAACATCCAATCTGTTCCACTGAGCCTCTGTGTTATTAGATGGGTTCGGACAGAAGTCCGGCAAAACTATGTCCTGGGACCTATGATATAAGGAGTTAACCTTGGGCACAAAGGAGGGATCTAACCTGAGAGTAACCCTGTCCTTATGGAAAATACACAGGTCCTTTCTTACTGATAGGGCAGCCAGCTCAGAGATCCTTCTGGCTGAAGTTATGGCAACCAGAAATGCCACCTTCATTGATAAATGTTTGAGCAAACAATTGTCAATAGGCTCAAAGGGTGGTGAGACGAGAGCCTGTAGAACCTGATGAAGGTCCCAGGAGGGATATCTATGTACCGTTGGTGGTCTGGCATTGTTAGCTCCCTTTAGGAAGGAGCGTATCATAGGGTGTTGTGTTAAGGGCTCCTTGCCATAGGAAATAACCGTGGCAAGTGCTGCTACCTGCCTACGGATGGTACTTGTGGAAAGACCTTTGTCCAGACCATCCATCAGGAACTCCAGGATAACTGGCACTGCAGCCTGTAAGGGTTCAATATTGTGTGCTAAACACCAATTACAGAAGCTCTTCCACGTGGCATCGTATATTCTATTCGTCGAGGGTCGCCTGGATTGCTGGATCATGGCTATGACCCTTGACGAATATGAGTCTAGGCCTAAGGCCTGCCTCTCAAGTGCCAGACGGTTAACTGGAGCCATTGAGGGTCTGGATGATGCAACTCCCCCTGAATGAGGGAGATCCGATTGGCTGGAATCCTCCATGGAGCCGATGCGGAGAGCTCCATCAGGTCGGCGAACCAAGGTCGTCTCGGCCAATGTGGGGCGACCAGGAGAACCTCTGCTTGTTCGCGAAGGATCTTCCTGATCGTGGCCGGTAGGAGAGGTAGTGGAGGAAAGGCATAGAGCAGTTCCCTGGGCCAGGAACTGCGGAGTGCATCTGTTCCTTCCGCTGATGGGGACGGGAACCTGGAAAGGAATCTGGGAAGCTGTGAGTTGGCTGGGGAGGCAAACAGATCTAGGGATGGGGAACCAAACCTGTCCATGATCTCCCTGAAGATCTCCGGATTCAGCTGCCATTCGGAATGGTCCACGGTGGCTCTGCTCAGTGAGTCCGCCTGTTGGTTGGCCACTCCGGATATGTGCTCCGCCCTGATGGAGGCAAGATTCAGTTCCGCCCAAGACCCCAGCAATCTGGCCTCTCGCATGAGAGGCTTGGACCTCGTTCCCCCCTGTCTGTTGATATGGGCCTTGGCTGTGATGTTGTCGGTTAAGACCAGGACGTGCTGGCCTTGTACTAAGCTGCTGAATCTCTTTAGGGCCATGTGTATGGCTCTTAGTTCCAGCCAGTTTATGTTGTTCTTTAGATCCTGCCTGGACCACTGACCCTGGGCCCAGTGTGTGTGGAGGTGTGCCCCCCACCCAAACAGGCTTGCGTCTGTGGTGACGGTGATCCTGTCCGGTTCTTTGAATTCTGCTCCCCGTGACAGTGCTGGAGAGTCCCACCAACGAAGGGAGTTCAACACCGCCTGTGGAACTCGGACCTTCTGGTGGGATGTGCTGGTATGAAGTCTCTGAAATGGAAGGAGAAGCCACTGTAATTCCCTGGCATGGAGACGTGCCCATGGCACAATTTGCACGCAGGACACCATCTTCCCTAGTAGCTGTGAAAGGGATGCCAATGTGACTACTCTGTCCCTTCGGATCCGACGTACAAGAGTCTGGATAGAGTTCCGTCGGTCCTGAGATAGGTATACCGTGCAGTTGTCTGTGTCTATAACTGCCCCCAAATGGAGGAGCCGAGTTGTTGGTATAGTATGACTTTTCTGGAAGTTCACAGAAAAACCGTGCTCCTGTAAAACCTTAATGGCTAGGGCGAGGTCTGCTTGGGCACTTTGCCATGATGATGACTGAATTAGAATGTCATCTAAATAACATTGAATCCTGATGGGAATTAGTCTAAGGTGGGCTGCAATCACTGCCAGTACCTTTGTAAATACTCTCGGTGCAGATGAGAGGCCAAATGGAAGGGCTCTGTACTGGTAATGGCGTCGGGCATAACTAAATCTGAGGAATTTGCGGTGTCCAGGAAAAATGGGAATGTGCAAATATGCCTCAGTCAGGTCTATGGAGGTAAGAAAGTCACCTTGCCTGACGCTAGCCAGGATTGATTGAAGTGATTGCATCTTAAATTTCTTATACCTCAGGTAGAGGTTTAGACCTTTTAAGTTCAAGATCGCCCTCCAGCCCCCTGAAGCTTTGGAAATGACGAAGAGGTCTGAGTAAAACCCTCGCCCTTCTTGTTCCTTTGGAACTGGTTCAATTGCTTGTATTTGCAATAAATGAGCTATTGCTTCTGACATAAGTTCAGCTCTGGTCCTGTTCGTTGAAATAGGGGAAGAGCGGAACCTGTCGGGTGGATGGGAATAAAACTCTAATCGTAGACCTTGGGAGACGATGTCTAACACCCATGCATCCGTAGTAGTGGCCGCCCAAATGTTGGAATAGAGGGCCAGCCGGCCTCCTATGGGAGGTGAGGCTGCAGACTCACTTGCCTCGCTTGAAGGAGCGGCTCCCTGTGCCCCGAAAGGACCGTTTAGTCTGGAACTGTGTTCTGCCTCTGTATGCTGAACGATCTTGTTGTCGTTCCTGCCTCTGAAAGGAGGGGCGAGAGGCCTGGGCCCAATCCCAGGATGGCGCTGGCCGAAAGGGCTGCCTTCTGTAGTTACTCTGCGACAAGTTCCCCCAGCGCCTATCTCCCCTCCTTGATGTATTGACCAGGATCTTGTGTTTATCCTAACCTTCGGTTAGGTATGGCTCTAGCGCCTTACCAAAGAGTTGTCCACCTGTGTAAGGCTTGGAGGCCAGACGCCACTTGGCCTTGGTGTCTGCTCGCCAGTTCCTGAGCCAGAGGAGTCTTCGTGCTGAAATGTCTGCCGCGATGGTCCGGGCAGTGTATCTGGCCGTGTGTAAGGAGGCATCGGCCAGATACTGGGACGTGGCCACCAACTTACCCAGATTCTGGTGGACTCTGAGCTGGTCTGGAGGGATCATGTCCTGGAGCTCCCGTAGCCACAGGACCGAAGCCCTGGCAAAGAAGGCCATGGAGGTTGCCGCCCTCGTTGCCCAGGCTGACGCTTGGTGGGCTCTGCGTAGGGCAGACTCGATCTTCTTGTCCTCTGCTCTTAGTGCCTCATTTATGTCCCCAGGAATATTGGACTTGGGAAACAACGAGTTCAAGGGTTCATCAATTTCGAGTATCTCCAAAAGGGAGGTCAGGGAAGGAGCGACGTTGAACAATTGTCTTTCTACTGCCCCAGGGCTCAAGGGGGACCCTAGGTTCTCCCATTGCTTCTGGACCATCTTTAGGAAAAGGGGAGGGCAGGGAATATGATTCTGTGAGACAGAGGGTTCAGTGTAAATGGCATGGGGACCTTGGGATGTTGGTGGGGTGTCCTGTTGTTGAGTGAGGTTAGCAGTAGTACAGGCTTTGAGTAAGAGAGAATTAAAAAAGGAATGGTCAAAGAGACCAACAGGAGGGGTGGGTTCGGATGGGGTGATGCCCTCGTCCTCAGACAAGATCAGGTCAGGTTGTTCAGCTCCCGTAGACTCCAGGTCTGATGTGGGGCCATCCGTCCAGTCCGGAGATTGTGAGTGATGTGCGGTCTGGGAGGGTGGCTGTGGAGTGTTGGAGGCCATAAATTGAGCCACAGCCTGGGCTATCATGGACTGGAGCAAGTTTGGGTTCAGGGCCTGGTTCTCAGGGAGGCGAAGCCCTGCTGCAGTGGGTGTAAATGTGGCCTGGGGCCCTGAGGTGTCCTGATCAGTCATACCCCTCCCTGAGGTCACCGCTATGCTTGAGTCTGACTCGGCAATTCCTCGGGGGGGAGACCAAGCCCCTGGGGCCAAGGCACTATGTGAAGAAAGGGGCTCAAATATAGACCTCCCCCTTGTGCCTGCCAAATCTGGGGATACCGTTCTTGGTCCTTGGCCCCCTTCCTCTCTCTGTGGCTCCCTGCTTAGTCGGGCTCGCTTGGTGGTGCTCTTTCCACTTGCCTCTGATTGGCGACTTCTCTTGACCGACTCGCTGCCTCTCTCCGCCCTGACGGTTGCTCTGGTCTCAACCTTGGCAAAACGCCCCCTCAGCGTTGTAGTTCACCAAGGGAGTCTACAGAGATAATTCAGCCCTAGAGGGGAAGGGCGGGGAACTGATGTGGGCACCCCGATCACTCAGGATCGATCAGGCCCTCCCCGGTCGGAGCTGCTCTCTGAAGCGTTGGCCACCGATGATCGAATGCTGCCTTCAGAAGAAGATTCCAGGCAGCCTGGACTCCGGCCACAGCCCAAAAGGCCTCCAGTGGCTTTAGCCACGCACAAATTGGCCGACGATGAATTTAGCAACAATTAAAATGGCCGCCGAGGCTTCAGCCCCACTCGAATTGGGCGCTGAGGCCTCAGCCACAAACAAAATGGCCGCCGAGGCTTCAGCCTTACTCAAAATGGCCGCCGAGGGCTTCAGCCACAAACAAAATGGCCGCCGAGGCTTCAGCCTCACTCAAAATGGCCGCCGAGGGCTTCAGCCACAAACAAAATGGCTGCCGAGGCTTCAGCCTCACTCAAAATGGCCGCCGAGGGCTTCAGCCACAAACAAAATGGCCGCCGAGGCTTCAGCCCCACTCAAAATGGCCGCCAAGGGCTTCAGCCACAAACAAAATGGCCGCTGAGGTAATTCAAAATGGCGGCCGCCAATTTGGCGCCTTAAAAAGGCCCAGAAAACAAACGGCCGTTGGAACAAGGCCTTGAGGCCCGGGTTGTAAGCTGCGACGAGCCCTCATTCGGGTGAATCGCCTGGGCTCCTAAGCAGCTGGTGGCATGCAATTAGGTCGGCTGAGCTCCGAAAATTGGGTCGCGCCCAATTTCTCACCTGTTGTGGTCGGCTGTGAACGAGGGACCTGGGAAGGCTCCCTGCCGGCCTGGCGAGGCTCGACGATCGTTGCGGAGCCCTCAGTGCGATCGGCAATGCCTCCGACGATCAGCTGGCAGTCAGAGGATCGCAAGGCAGCTCCGGAAAAAACGAGTGATTTTGAAGGTTAGAACTGCTGTCCCTAACTGATTGAAACGAACAAGGGGAAACTTCCCCCCCCAGGGGGAGGGGGTGCGGGTCTGTCAGCCTAAATAGGCTTCAGACTGGTCTAATTGATCCTTTTTCCTAGCTAATAATCGATTCAATTCAACAATAAAAAACAATCAATACTAATAGCCTGAGCTAGACAATTAAATGGAATCTAACAGTCTTCTGCTCCAGGAGCGAAGACAAAACGCGTCTTAGAGCAAATAGGACTAAGTCTAAAACTGGGATGCACTTGGCACAGAGGGGGCGTTACCAATTTCAGACTTAGTCCAATTGGAGCAGATAGATTAAGAAAACCCATCCGTGTGTTCTCCATCCAATCATGCTGGAGAATAGGTTTTTGTAAGAAACTGACAACTGAAATGATATCTTATTGGTAATTTAAACTTGGAGAATATATAGCAATGACAAAATTAACAGCATATATATTAACAACAGCAGTTTAAGCAAATTCAAGAAAGAATGGTTTCCATAAATACAATTTAATATGTATGGTTTCTAAGGGAAACTAAATGTTTATAAATATGGAAAAATGATGGGATATAAGAAGGGAAGTTAGAACTAGATACCTTTTAAAACTTTTTCTTTTTTAACATGTATGAATAACAATAATAAAAATGCCACATAGCCCTTAATATTAAGTATTAAATTTAAATTATAAACCTTTATTATGTGACAAATAGTTTAATCAGTTTTGCAGTTGTTTATCAATGCTGCCTTCAGCTCTAAATTTAAAAGTTAAGTGACTACGCTTATGAATATTAACATTTTAGAAAAGTTAGGAAATGTTTACATAAACTCTTTTTTATTTTTAAAAATGTGTTACATTTAAGTTATCTAACTTGCCAGTGTTTATAATACCTAGCCAATAATATACAGTTATATTTTCTGTATCCAAATAATACAATATACTATTTGTGTTTTATAATAACCCTTCCTTCCTTCCTTCCTTCCTTCCTTCCTTCCTTCCTTCCTTCCTTCCTTCCTTCCTTCCTTCCTTCCTTCCTTCCTTCCTAGCATATACCTTCTTTAAATGAATTCAAAAGTGAATATACTAGCTTGAAATTCAAATATCATATATGTGGTGCATGTCAATACTCACGCCACTACAAAAATCTAAAGTCCAGTTGTATAATTGTACTAAAACTGTCAATTTACTGTCTTAAAGTACTGGAGCATAAAATCAGTTCTGTGAAAAAGTAATACTTTCATAGTAATTAATAGATATAAACATAACCATATATCTATTCTAATTTGAAAATTAGTTTTTATCTAGATTTTTTCACACTTTTATGTTGAATAGCAAAACTGACCTATAATGAAAGGGGATTTATCCAATTATTATCAGCAAATATCTTTACCTTCCTTCAGATTTCCCCTAGCAAAATATAAAATGACACTTCCCGAGCACATCACTAGCACAATAGGGCCTTTATTGATTTTCATATCATGTTTTTCAGTCTGAGATGGCTCTCTTGAGGACTTTGCTTCCCAGCAGGAAAAAAATTGCTTTTTCTATGTTTGAATTCAAGTCTATTAATGCATCCCTAGCTGGAGACAGTGTCATTTTCATTCTATTCCATTGTAGTCAATGTGTCTACACCTTGCTGTTTTGGTATCCTAATGGATGCAAGGGTCACAGGTCAAACTATGGAAAGAAATAAGAAAAAGAAAGTGCTTAGATTGAGAATCAATAAGAAAAACTCTTAACACTTGTTGAAAGGGTAAAATGTGCAGCCAATGAAAGGCATTAGTGCATTCAACTAAAACTATGTGGTATTACAAAGTTATGTATGGTGAATATAGAAAAGAAAACAGATAATAAAGAATCTTAATATTTGGAATACATAGTTGTACTGTAAAGAAAAATACAGGGGAAAATAATATTTTTGTTTTGTATATTTCAGAATATTAAGATCTCTTTAATTCTGCATTTCATTATGTAATTAAAATTTGGGTGTGAAAAAAGTGTATCTTGAAAACTTGTAGAAAATCTGGACCATAATCACATTATATTGGTTATTTTTACAAATAACATAGAATAAACAACTGTGTATATATTTGTGTGCATGAGTACACACCCATATGGACTTTTTCATAATAGAATAATTACTTTTAATTAAGACCTCTATATAACATATACAGTGCACCTACATTTGTGTACATAGTATTTTCTTAATATGTGCTGTCTAGTGTACTTTAATAGAACATTTTACAGACAATTTTGTGAAGCTTAATTTATTAAAAATGGAAAAATAAATTATTGTAGACATTATCAACTTTACTTGGTTATTTGTTACCTTTTTGAATTCAAGCCATTATGCATTTGTAACAATATGCTAAAAGTTGTTTTAACAAATTAATGAATTATATAGCAAGTTATTTAATCATAGCCTAAATGCATTTAATCTAGAATTAAGCTTTATTAAAAGAAAAAGTGGTGACTTTCTTTTCTAGCAAGTGTATTGTATATAGTATCATCATTTAAAGAAAGTATAACCAGTGCAAGCCATTATAATGGATAATACTGTTTCAGACTGCTGCTTTTCTATTTTATTATATTTCTAAATATATTTTAAGTATGTGTCATGCAGATGTGTTCTTGTTGCAATTTCTATAAATTTCAACTCACCTGTCTGGCTATCATATTTATCAATTATGATAAAAATAAGGGTTTTTCCTGTCAATATAAGAAAATAGAGCCAGAGACATCAGTATCTGAAGGCAAAAAAGGCATGTCAGACACTTCGTCAGATACCTAGCATAGCTAGATGAAAATGAAGGAAAAGAAGAATGAGGGTACCAGCTGAAGAAATAAACATTGAAACAATAGCTTGTAAATCAATGTTGCTAAATACTATTTAGCCCAGCAACTGACAAATGTGAATATACATACACACACAAACAGTATATATATCCCAGTAGAGCCCTTCTGTCCGAATAGAGAATGCCCTTGGATCTGATCAAAGTTTCTGAAACATAGAAACATTAAGATGTGTAGACATCAGCTCCAAAAATTCCTAGCCAGTCATGAATTCTGGAAAATGAAATCCAGTCATTTTAAAGTTGTCAAGTTTGAAAAACATTGTTCTATTGCAGACATGTCAAATACAAGGTCCGGGGGCCGGATGTGGCCCACGAAGTGGTTTCATGTGGCCCGCAAAGCCATCCTGGAAACAGTGAGGGAATGGCCCCTGCTGCCTTGGCCCTGGCCCAGGCCAGCTGGGAGCGAATGTACAATTTTGTGGTGGCCATCTATGCTGTAGATGGCAATAGAAGAAGGGGATGACAGAGAATGAGATGGCTGGATGGAGTCACTGAAGCAGTAGGTGTGAACTTAAATGGACTCCAGAAGATAGTAGAGGACAGGAAGACCTGGAGGAACATTGTCCATGGGGTTGCGATGGGTCGGACACAACTTCGCAATTAACAACAACAACAATCTATGCTGAAACCATTCAGTCTTAGCTCCACAAGGCCACCTGGAAACAACAAGGGACCAGCCTCTGCTGTGTTGGCCCTGCTCTCTGGGTGCATGCTGGGGATGTGTCACCCTTTGTGAGGAATGAAGAAATGTACCATCACCTGGAAGTGGCCAGCAAATGGCTCTCGCCTACTTCACATATCCAGCTTGATGGGCTTGGCGGGAGGGGTTTCGGCAGGCTTTTCCAGTGGACTATGCCTTGGGATTGCCCTGGTCCCATCCCCTTCTTCCAGAGACCCCTCAGATCTGTCCCACTCCTGCCCAAGCCCCCACAGGCCCCCTTGGCGTGAATGATGTAGAGCTGGCCATGCCCACCCAGTAGGCCATGCTCACCCTGGCCACACCTACCCAGCCCCCGAGGACAACAGCAATGCTGATGCAGCCCTCAATGAAATTGAGTTTGTCACCCCTTTTCTATTGCTACAACTTCCTTGATATGGATTGCTATAACTTCCTTGATAGGGACAAAGCTTTTAACTTAATTTAAGAGGCTCTATTTCTTTTAGTAAGTATGTACTGAGAAAGAATTCAAGCAAGTGAAGTGTTTTTGTATGAAAAATAGATGTCATAGAAGCAACTTTCATTATATTTCAATATATCACAAAGTTGTGATAACGAAAAACCATTTATTGTCCAGATGATCATTTAGCCTCCTTTTTCTAGGACAGGAACTTGAGCCTTGTGCCAGTCACAGGTGAATTGATTTTGCACAACAAATTTCCATTTTCTCTGGTTTTTGTGCAGATCTACAGCAAATTCCTTGTTTGCAAAGGCTTCACCTTGACAGAAGTGTCAAGGGCTTATACACTTACAACTGATCATATTTGTTTTCCCTTCCAAGCAGAAGCAGCAATTGAACCACAGTTTTTCAGTTGTAGTATCCTAAGTGGGTTGAGTGATTTGACCCTTTGCCTTCCTCATTTAATGTGCTGTCAGTTAAGAATATGGAATCATGACTTTTGCTTTTCACAAAAATTGGGGAAGTGTCACAGCTGTTTCAGAAAATGTTGCCTCTTTGACATACGCTACTATCTGCATGCAGTGTAAAATTTCATCATAATAAATAAAGCTACCATTTTCTGACAACGTAAAAGTTGAAAACATCCTTGGGGTTGCAATCCTGGGTCTATCACAATAGCTAGTTTATTTATAAACAGAGACAGCATTTAAAAATCTTGACCTTCACTATTCGATGAGAGATGTAGCTTTGCCTATTTACTATCTTAAACCTGATTGCCACTTCATGGCCACTATGAAAACCATAGGCCTATCCCAGGTTATCTAGAACCCAAATTGGGACAGTGGTTACACATCAGACAGTGTTTCCATTGGAGCAGTAGCTATGTGTTTGGAAGTAGGGAAAGGTTTTGGTATCCCCTTTGTTATGGTCACTCTGATTACTAAGGATTTTCTCGTGCCACTATCCATTGCAGGGCCATTAGATCACTCTACTTTCTGTGACTAATGGAGCTGGATAGATTTCAGAGGGAGCTGGCAGCTGTTTCTGCTGGACTGCTGCATATTACATCTGAAGCTTTGGTTACCACTTGGAAAAAGAGAGTGGCAGAGGCTTTGGATTGACTTTGCATGTATGAGCTCTTTCCTCTCATGCATCCTATTACTCCCCATGGTTTACAGAGGAGTTAAGATACTGTAGTTGAAATAGAGAAGAGATATCTAGAGTATTGCTTGACTGGACACCACAATTAAGAGCTACCTTCTGGCAATAAGTATGGCAAAGTACTAGTACTTTTTCTCTCTTATTGCATTTATAGATATCATCCTGCAGCTCTGTTTTAGTTGGCACATGTCATATTGAGTAGAGGGAACTCAGAGAAACCATTGCAGCAACATGCAAATAATTTGTTCAGCATTTATCAGTCATTCAAATTCTTCCTGATTGAAAGCATCTTATTGCAATTGCCCAGTTATCTGGAACAATTTGAAGCTGTTGGCCCTAATGAAGTGGAGAGGGCTCTTAGAACTGTGAGTCTGGCCACCTTCTCTTTAGATACATGCACGTCCTGGTTCATTAAAAATTGGTAAGTGGGTTCTAGCCATTGTGAATTCATCCTTGAGTGAAGTTGTTGTTTTTTGCCTCTTAAGGAATATTTTATTTGCCCCCTCTTCAAGAAGCCACCACTGGATCCCCTATACTGAAAGTTAATTTAAAATTCTGGGGTCAAACTAAGGTGCTTTTGTTTTTAGTTTGGTGGGTGACAGTTGTATATTCAGGAATCTCTAATGCTTCTGTTTGATACTGTTTCATTTCAGTTCATTCCAATAACATCCCATTGACCTGTGACTAGCTTTATTAACTGTAGTTGTTATTCTGCTATGTGATATTTACATTGGTTGTTTTTCTGGTCCATGTAAGATCTTTGTTTCAACAAAGCCAATTACATCAATTTAAAGTTATTAATTTAAAGAGAAATAATGAACTACAGAAATTAGAACCATCTTATTATCTATCTTTATCATTCCCTTTCTCCAGCCCAAGATCCAATCTCCCTACATGCCAGTTTAACTACCATTATCTCTAAAGCTGACACATATGTAATTTGTTACCACTCTAGCTTGCTTAGTTGATTTCACTTTTGCCATCCACATTACAATGCCTCTCTGTCATTCATACACATGTATATATACAATTGCTAAGGAGGGGCTCATATTAATGGGACCCAATGGAGAGAAGTTACACTTTGTTTGAAACAAGTAACTAATAATTACTCTTCAGCTTCAACTGAGGCAAGTAGTTTAGGACTTGGTGTATTTAGCCTAACAGCTATCCCTGTTTTCTCTTGTTTCCCACTGGATGCTTGTGACAGCATAATTAATCAGTCGTTCTAATGACAATAATCTGAGTTGTAAAAAGAATGTCATGCAGGATTTATTATTTCTATAAATAGCTGGAACAATTGTTGACACAAGTTTGTCATTTATTCAAATGAGTGATTGACTTATATTATTAGTACTAGTATTAATATTCTTCCCTATAGGAATTTATTGTAAACTTATTTGTTCGTGTCACAAAAGCTTTCTTCAATATTCTTGTGATTTCCTGCATAAGAATGGCTCCCTATAAAACAAAAGAAATCTTGGTGGGCACTCCTAAAGTCTAATAAGTTTTTCTAGAGCAGTGGTTCTCAACCTTTTTAATGCCGCAACCCCCAACCGGTCATACGTTGAGGACTACTCAACCAGTCGTAAGTCGAGGACTACTCAACTGGTGCAGCACCGTTTGCAGAATGGGACTTTTGGTGGGCTCAGCAGGGCAGAGACAGCCTGGACAATTCCTATTGGCTTTCGAAAGCCAATAGAATTAGACTCTGTTCAAGAGAGTCTATTCTATTGGCTTTCCAAAGCCAATAGAATAAAAGGGAGTAGCACAGCTAAGGAAAAGGGGGAAAAAATAGCAGACTGCGTTGTTTGGCGACCCCCGTGAAATGGTCGTTCGACCCCAAATGGGGTCCCGACCCACAGGTTGAGAACCACTGTTCTAGAGTCTGAGAAAGCCTGATAAACTAAAAGCTAACTTTCTAAACCAATACAGAACATTGATACTGGGGAAAATAATGGTAAAACTCTCTGTGAACAAAGAAGTTATAATACTTTTTTTTCCTTTTTACCCAGCCACTTATCTTAACTTTTTTGTTTCCTTTCTGAATTCTCCACTGAACCTTCAAGAATAAACCAAGAAAAAAGAAAGAAAATAAAAGAAAGCAAATAAAAAAAAACTTCCAAGGCTAATTACTGGGAATTGATATGAGAAATAAAAAATTATGAAAGGAAACATCTTGCTTTATTTCACTTTACCTTCTTGCTAGCCCTGGTGGGATGATCCATATCTAAAGAATCACCAAAAAGATTTTTGAAACAACTCAGCAAAAATAATTGCTATAGCACTTAAGATAAACGAAAGCTCTCTTGTCTTGTGCTTTCAATTTCACCCCTTTTTTGCCTGAGGACATCTCCTGGCTTGCAGGTTTGATGTCAATCCTTGATTGTGTTTTGATGTTTCTGCTGATCCATGATTGAGTTCAATTTTCAGCAGCCAAAATAGATATGTCATCTAGGGGGCATTAGGTAACCTGGCAAAACAAGGGCGATTGACCGAAGCCACTATCTGATCTGGCAAGTATCACGTTTCATATATTTACAATTATTTCTAAAGGTCACTTAATGCTTACTGGTCTTCCTGCATACCAGTTTGATTACACTGGAGTATTTAGGTAAACCTTTACACACAACAAATAACAGTTTAGAGTGCTTGGTAATGGTCAGAGTCACCATGTCATGAAATATTCAATGCATGACATGACTCTGGTGATGCACAGTGTGGGTTTTCACTCTGATTTGATTAGCGGTAATGATTATTTCATGAGGCCTGACTGTCCTCTCAGATTAGCATCAGCCCAGTTTTTCTTCAGTTGTCACGGAAGCATGGAGCTAGGGAACTGCAGCCAATGAGTGCAATTTCTAAACTTCTGGTTTCTCATGCTTTCTTTCTGATTCACAGAAATTATTTCCTCTGTTAGCAAAGATCAAAAATTATTATAATCAGCAAAGCCTAAAAATAAATACTAAATAGCTGGCATTTATTTCAGCTGAATATTGTAGCTATCAACAGTGAGCAGTGCAATAGTATTTTATTAATATAGACACATGTGCATCATTGAGTACACTACAATGCATATTAATAGCCAAAGGCATTCAATTATATAGTATTTTGCCCTTTATACAAACAAGAAAGTACATTGGTAAGTAGTATTAAAAATAGATGTTTCTTAAGGAAAAATATAAAGGTTTTAAGCATCCATATATCATCAATCTTCACCAAAAAGACATTTTTATAAAGAATGGGAATGTATTATTATTATTAATAATAATAATAATAATAATAATAATAATAATAATAATAATAATAAAGTTAGAAAGGACTTTGGAGGTCATCGAGTCCAACCCTCTGCTCAGGCAGGAACCCTACACCATTTCAGACAAATGGCTGTCCAGTCTCTTCTTAAAAACTTCCAGTGTTGGAGCATTCACCGCTTCTGGAGGCAGGTTGTTCCACTGGTTAATTGTTCTAACTGTCATGAAGTTTCTCCTTAGTTCTAAGTTGCATCTCTCCTTGACCAGTTTCCATCCATTGCTTCTCGTCCTGCCTTCAGGCTCCTTGGAGAATAGCTTGGCTCCCTCTTCTTTGTGGTAGCCCCTGAGATATTGGAACACTGCTATCATGTCCCCCCTTGTCCTTCTTTTCGTTAAACTAGACATACCCAATTCCAGCAACCGTTCCTTATATGTTTTAGCTCCAGTCCCCTAATTGTCTTTGTTGCTCTTTTCTGTTCTCTTTCTAGAATCTCAGCATCTTTTTTACATTGTGGTGACCAAAACTGGATGCAGTATTCCAAGTGTGGCCTTACCAAGGCATTGTAGAGTGTATTAATACTTCATGTGATCTTGATTCTATCCCTCTGTTAATGCAGCCCAGCACTGTGTTGGAAGTCAAATTTCAGCAAAAGAATTCTTCATTAAATAGATTATGCAAAACTTTTCAGCTGTGTTTATTTTTTTAACAGAAAAACAATTCTGTAATTTTAAATAGTACTTATGAAATTTAGTTTTTAACAATTTACTGGTAATATATCTGGTATGTAATAATAGAGGAAGAATGGGGATGGAGGAATTTTCCTTGGACTACCCTTACTGTATACTGTATTTCTGAACTAAACAGCATTTAGCTTAATATATTAAATATGCATTTAAGCATATTTAAAAACAAGAAAAAAATACATTTGTAAAATGTTTTTCCTTGATAGAACAGATACTCCTTAAATATGTATTTTAAATATATATTGATGTGCGTATTCAATTTTTTATTTGATGTCTTAATGTAAAAATGTGATAAAATGAACTTATAAATATGGAAAATTTATCCTGATTGGATATACTTTTGTCTGTTCATCCTTAATATCAATATGTATAAATATTAGGAATGATTGAATAGTAGATTGATAATGATTTAAGAAGAGGATTTCAATAAGAGAAAGAAAAAAGGAGATCTTTTTGTAGTCTGGAAATTAGTTAGGAGGCATAGGATTGGTACATGGAAAATGCAAAAAAAAAAAAAAATATTTAAGTAAAGCCAGTCAAGGTGGCTGAGAGAGAGAAAATATGCCCCCAATCTTTTGGGTGCCAGGGATTAGTTCCATGCAGAGCTGTTTTTCTGCAGACAGGTGTGTGTGTGTGTGTGTGTGTGTGTGTGTGTGTGTGTGTGTGCGTGTGTGTGTGTGTGTGTGTGTGGTTTAATGCGCTGCCTGGATCTCTGGTTTCGCATACAGTTTAACCACTTTTAATTAGATAAGTAACATTTACAGTCATTAAACAACATTTCTATTAATTTTGTTAGGCAACTCATTAATCATAATTGGAAATAGCTGTGACTGCACCCTGATTTAATAATTTATATACTATTGCTGAGAAAACTGTATGTAAATACTAGAGGCATCTGAAGAGGAAGTCAAAAAAGTCATGATGGCTACCAAGCACATGCCCTTTTTATGTGCACTCTGTATCCAATAAACATAAAAATAATAAAAAAGAGAAAGAAGGCTTTAACTGCATGGTTGAGAGTGTTAGCATTCATTGAATACAGTAAAAAAAATCTAAAACATTATTCACAGTAACAAGAATTATAATAACAAAAAATTGGAAGTAAGGAATATTATAATTAAATGGGTGATACAATAAGGTCTTGCAGAAAAATTAATCCATTGCTATACCTTCAAATCAGACAATCCATTTATTTTTTGATGTATGGCAAGATTTAAAGTCTTTTTTCAATTCTCAGAACTGTATTAAAGTTTGCTTGCTTTAAAATGAAAAGATTTAAAATAATGAAAAATATGTGCTATTCATAAAACTTTTTGAAACATTTTATTGCTTATAAAACAATAACAAAGAAAAATGGGAACAAAATACAAAGATACATATGTTATCAAATACATAACAAGTGAATTTATAAAACACTGGCCTCATTTGCAATTGTAAATATTTCTAACTTAAACCATAATTGCTAATAAGACCAAGTTTTATGCTGTGAAACTCCTTTTTGTTATCCTGATTTAATTCATAAATATTCATTTAAATTTAAATTTCCATCCTACTGTTAAAAAGAAAAAAATCCAAACTACTTAGGTTTTTTTCCTCTTCTCCTAATTTATATCAGTTCTGCTTAAAACATTTTTATAAAAAATAATATTTGTACAGTTATTTTAAATAGTATGATGATTGTGAATTAAGACCTTATTGTTTCTGATGATCAGTAAAATGATTCAACAGGCAAAGCTACGGATGGCCATAGTACAAGAGTAGATAGATAAGAACAAAAAAATTAAAAATATCACTATTTATTAAGGTATATGCTGATTGCACAAGGACAATTTTGGCCCAACATTTGAAAATAGATAGTTGCTGACAATTTGGAACACAAAATGTAGAGAATATGCAGTACTGGAAAAATCAAATTCCCAAACAGACATTTGGTTAAATATCAACAAGAATGGCTTCCCCTTATACCGTATTGCATCTCATACAAGGTAAACATACTGGTAAATGCTTAGAATACGGGGGACGGGTGGAAGGGGGAAATTCTTATGAAAAGACAGAAACCAGAAGCAGTTTCAGCATTTACGTGTATAAATAATGGGAGAGAATTTAGAATTCAATATTGCTTTTACTGATTGTTTTAATATTTTCTTTGAAATTTCCCCCTATTTTTCTTTTTTCATAAAATTAGGTGAATTTATTGTAGATACTGATAAACTGTGATAAAGAGTGGTGACATCAATGTAAATATTATAGTTGAGAGTTTTAGGTATTTATACCCATTGCTCAAGATGATACAGTAATTTTAATTTTATATATTCCATTGATTATTTAACCAATGAATAATGAATTCTAAATTTTATAACAAGTGAAAATTACTATTTTCTCATTTTATTCTTTTTCTTTTATGTAATCATTTGTTTTATTTTTTAAAATATGTGTGTGTATGTGTGTGTGTGTGTGTATGTATGTATTCAGAATATCTTGGGTTTATTGGAAGAATAAAATGGTTATTTTAGGATTACAATAAGTATTTTGGTGTACGTGCTTGGCTTGGTGATTGTAATTGGTTCTGTGCAAAAATGTGATTCTTAAATATTTTCAATATTGACACTAATTATTTTAAATCTAAAATATTTTTTTCTGCTTCGAAGAAAATCAGGGGCATTCTATGTAATACATATGGGAAGGTTTTAATCATTTGAAAGTTATCCTAACTAAATGGGAAAAATCATAGCAGAATAATTTTTCCCATTATTTTGTTGATGTGAAATTCACAATCTGGGCCATAAAATCACCAAAACTGCCTGGCCTAATGCTTTACCCTTGTTGTTTACCTTTCTGAATATATAACATCAAGATTAATGAACCATATATGCAGCATGATCCTCTGCATGAGTTCGGTGGGAGTTGGATTTATTTTTCACAAATCATCAGCTCATATTGCCAGAATAAAATTGTCAACTATTCATACTGTGTTTAGAAGAGATGAGCCAGAAATATGGTCATTCCCTTGACAAATTGCTCAGTGATTGCTAACTAGCCATTTTCCTTTGGTTGTTATATTTCTGAGCTCTTCCTTGACTTGCACTTGAGCGAAATCATGCTGGGTTCTGATGCTGAATCTGGATGCCAACTCCAGGCTGGTCAAACATTGCATTCTCTGTGCCTCTTCTACTTTGGGCAGGAGGCTGGCATACTATTTTTGGGCTCGTTATAATTAAATGTGGGATGGGAAGAACGGAATGAGCTCAGTATGGATGAGGGAAGAATTTTAACATTGCAAACAGAAATCAACTGGGGAATATTTTCTTTATGTTAAATTCTCTCTTCTTATGCCATTCGTATATTCTGCACATCACACATTTTATTCCTAACTTTTCATTGTGAAGTATCTTTGAGTGCATAAATTTCTTGGCAATATCACTGTCACATGGCTGATCTGTAGTCTCTCTGTGTGTGTTTGTTTCTCTGTATGTGTGTGAGAGAGGGGCGTGCAGATGTACCTTGAGGAGATTTCTGCTCTTGTATGAATATTGTTTTTATAGTCAACAATGAATTTGCTTCTTTTCTGTCCTTCTAAAATAACTTCCATGTGGGGTTATTTAGCACATTTAAAACAAACAAATCTCAAAAATAACTTTGAGAAAGCTTGCTTTGCTTAACAGTTGCTTTGTTTAAAACCTGTTGTGCAATGTTTACTTTTTTATTGTTATAGGACCTGCAATGATTGAGACTGGGGCCAATGTACCATTTCACTAATATAATTTGATGTAGCTAACAATATTAGCAAAATAAAAACCAACAATGTTCACCACAGATGAACTCTACAAAACACTAAACCGAAACCAGTCGACGGGCTCTTTAGGCTCCCAATCCCCAGGCAGCTGCTCCAGATCTTCAATTCTTTACGGAAGGCCAGCAGATTTGTGTCCTTGGTATCCCAGAGACCACCATTCATCCTTCTCTTCTTCTGGGAGGGAGGTGTTTTAATGGGTTCTAGTGCTGAGCCAACATGGCTTTTTTTTTTCAGGAAACCCAAACTCTTACTAGAGAACATTGCTTAGCACCAGGAGCCATTCCAGGAAAAACCAGTTTTGGAAAAAGAGGAAGTTGAGGCTTGGCAATAGCATCTCCAGTCTAACTGGTTTGTCTTAGGTTCTGGCACTTGTTTCTCATCTTAGTTAAATAATAGTGTTTTTCTAAAGATAATCCTATATTCTGATTATTAGCTACTTTTATATTTCTCATTTTAAAGGGGTAAAATGATGTTATCATCAGAAGCCTAAATTAAATAACACCTGAGAGATCACCATTATTTCTCTCAATGTGCCCCAACTCCCACCTTCTCCATCATACACATTTAATGAATAGTTTCACAAAATAGAAAAAATACACAAGAAATTGGCTGAATTAGGAGCTGATATTTTCAAAATCTCTTTTCAGTACATCAAGCCATGTGGGGAAATGCATAGGTAAATCCCAGAAGTTATCTGTACATACACTTTTGAAAGCTTCAGGAACATACAATGACTTTAGATAAGCACTTCAGCTTGTGTGATATGATAAGCATCTCTTCTTTTTCAAAGTGACTCTGTTAGACATACGGATTTTATAAAACCTCTAAGTGAAGTCTGCATAAAACTCATAAAATGTCACCTCTGTCCTGCAAATGCCATTTTTTCATATCAGAATATTTTTCCCAGTTTCTGTATTATCTGCAGAGAATGAATCCTGCAAAGGTCAGTATTGCTGTTAGATGACACAAGCAGAAAAGATACTGTTAAAAAATAATCAGCACTTGTTTAAAATGCTGAAATAAATGAAATTGATTGTGAAATATTTTCACATTTTGAAGTCTGGGTAATGTAAATAAACATACATATATACATGAAAAACCCTGTTAAGAATTAGTTATCTCTTTCAGAATCCTAGAAGTCAGAGTTGTCATTTAGGCCATGATATCCAACCCCTCAGCCAATGCAGGAATCCAAATTGATGCATCCCATATTGATAATTGTTTAGCCTCTACTTGGACATTTCTGTTGAAGGGACAGTCACCACTTTTATTGGTATCTAGTTCATTGTTTGTCATCTCAGTATTTCATTATAATATTAAACCAGAATCTACTGTTTGTTCATTCAAATTCACTGGGTTTACTTACGTTCCACAGATCTTGACTGAGACATTTCTGACTTATTTATTTAATTGGGCTGTTGGCTTGATCTCCAAGCTTGGTAATTTGGCTGCAAACATTTCATCTCCATTCCGGGGGGAGGCATCTTCAATGCACTTTGAATTGTGCTAGTCTATCAGAGAACTTTAAATCCCTTTTGTGTGATATAAATTGGTGTGGGTGTTATTTGTCTGAATGTTTCTGAGTCATGGTCTGGTTTTGGACTGTTTGATTGGCTGGTTTTATTGCTGAGGCATAGTCTTTGGTGTTTAAGTATCATCTGTTTTATGCAAATGGTGTTTGTTCATTTGGTTGCCTCTGAGTCATGGTCTGGTTTTGGGTTGCTTGGCTGGCTGGCTGTTGTTGAGACGTGGTCTGGTTTCTTGTGGAGGGTTGTAATTTTTGCTGCTGTGTGGTGGGGTGCCTGTTTGTTTGTTTTAAATGCTGCCTTCGGGATTGCGATTGAAGTAGTTCTTTTGTTCTCAGCAGTGTCAATATGTCTGTTAATTGACTTATTGGTGGAGATCTAGGCTTCAAGGAATTCTCTTTCTCCCCTTGATTTCACTTGGGTTACAACTGTGGTCCTGGTTAGATCAAGCCTGTGTCCTTCTGAGTCTTCATGGACAAACATGAGTATAGACATTATTTGTTTAAGTTTAAGTAGCTAAAAGACATGGCAGCCTGAAAATTCAGGAAATTGCTCTTTGAATGAGTTAGATTATCTTGCTCTCATCCATTCCAGTCTACCTTGCAGCCTAAATAATCCCAATTTCTATTAGTGAATGACAGTTTAAGAGAGTATTGATTTCATCTTGAAAGACAGTGATGACTTTTGTTGCATTGCTAAGATATTTTCTAAGTACAGATACTGTACCTAAACATGGCATAAAAAGCATCGGGTATATCCATTTTTTTTAAAAAAAAACCCTACATTTTTAATATATAAACAAGTGGATAAGGGAAGGTTTCTGATAACTTTGAAATACAGCTTTTAAGAAGGTCAAAATTCAAATTATTTCTTTTTCAGGCAAAATCAATCAATATGTTTTTATAAGTAAGACTTTTGAAATGTGGGTAATATTGTGTTCCCTTCTTTTCACTATCCCCTGTCCTATACTATCTTTCGAGTTGTTCTAACTTAAGTGCTTAGATCATCAAAATATTGTTTAACATTTTTACATTCATGTTTATAACAATAACAAAAATACTAACTTTCTGATCTTTCCAACTTTCATTGACATTCTTTTTATCTAATCTATTGCAGCTGGTGCAGGAAAAATCCAATATTAATCGCAACTGACTTAGATGTATTGAGTAGACAGAAAGCAAACTAAATGAAAATTGTATAAAAAGAAAAAAGGAAAAAAAGAAAGTCAAGGTCATAAAAATTGAAAAGAACCTTAAAGTAATCTTTTTTTAACATTGTGAAAGAGATATACAGTAAGTTAAATTCAAGTAAATATGAAAAAGGTTACCTAGAAAGAATATTATAGTTCAGAAACTTTTAGTTTAAACAGAGTGAAAAGAAGTATTAGATAAAATGCTAACATGTCTTGGCCAACAGTCTCTAATATATTCTGTGCTACAGTGGTTGGCTACCCAAGAATAAAAAATTTTCAGCACTAGAATCCTGTTTTTGAAATCCCATCTTTAAGAAGTTAGCTAATGGATTTCCTGCACCACACAAATAACCTTTATTTAATAATGCCATAGAAATCCTAAATCCAAGCCAGTGGCTCTGACTGGGAGACAATAGTGTAAAACAAAGATATTCATTCACTTCCATCATGCTGAGATTGAGTATTCTTATGGGATTGTCCAAAGTCCTTCCGCATTTCTGTGACAGCCTACCTACTGATATTCAACTCTTGTAGCATGCTCTATTATCAAACACCTATAGTAACAGTAGAGTAAAAATCAGAAGGAAGGATTCAAAAGACTCATTAAATTATTGCCAAGAATGTAAAGGATTAATATACAGAATCATGAGAAGTGAATAAACCAAAAATCTTTTCAGTGATTGCCTTGAAGCAGGACCACTTTTTAAAGAATGGAAAACCAAAGGGTAGGGTAACCATCTTTTTTCACACAAACCAGATCTTGATATTTCCATCTGCTGAATATTATTAATGTTTTTAGATAACACACTTGCTTCCAGCTCCAGATTCAGCCCAACATCTTCCTTACACCTACAATGGTTTGTGTAGATAAATGGAATCCTATAAAACAACATAAGCCAGAGTTTTGAATTGGAATCTTCAGTAGTCTTCTGAAATCAACATTCCAGGAAGACTTAAGCCCACTAGAAAGCAATGTTATTAGTTCCACTCAAGTGACTTCACGAAGATACTGTGATCACTGTTCTAATGTTCATAGAACGGAACAGCGGAATCAATATACTACTCTCTTCCTGTCCAGTTTCCAGTGAAAATTATCTATCAATGTGACAAAAGTGTACATTCTATAAGTGATTAAATTATATGTTTGCATAATTACAGCTAGTATATCAGTTGTTATTATTTCTTAAGTGGTCAGACTTGACAAGAATTATCCATATATGCTTACTGCATAACCTGACATTATTTGTCACTATGCTTGAGAAAATGCAACAGCTGGATGGTTAATTTCTGTGCCATGTTGAAAGACTTCATTGCTTGCCCAGTATTGTTTGTGCAAAACGTATGTGTTAAGTTTAAAATATACTTTTTAGAACACATGTTTAGCTCCTAGTCTTTATACTTTCAGAAGAAAAAGATTGAACAATTCTCACTTTAGTTTCTCCTTTTTTAGATTGTGTCTCAGTGCACCGTTTAATTCAGCAGCTTTTATTGAACTTTTTTTCTTTCTCTCCTTCTCTCTTTCTTTCAATTTATTGGCTTCCCAGCGCCAATGTTAACTACCTTGACAAGAAAGAAAGAAGGAAAGAAAGAAGGAAGGAAAGAAAGAAAGAAAGAAAGAAAGAAAGAAAGAAAGAAAGAAAGAAAGAAAGAAAGAGGAAGGAAGGTTGAGAGGGAGGGAAGGAGGGAGGGAGGGAGGGAGGGAGGAATTAGGAAATTATATGGAATTAAGAAACCCTCTGTTTTAAACTTCTCCTTCCTTATTTCCCAGTCTAAGCAATACCCCAGGCAAAAATATTTACTACTATTTAATCATTTTGAAATCACAATGTGATTATCAAATCATTGTGTTTATCTGTTTCTACTGAGCTGTTGGAAATAGGTTCTATTAGACACGCTGCTTCTCCAAAATAATTTTGCCTGACATTCTGTTGAATTGCTGGGCAGGGATTTTGCAGCAGAGATTATGAAGCAAACAGCTGTAACTATAACCTTAACCCATACTAACAAAAGTGCAATGAATAACTGAAGTGTGTAATTTATATTCTAGTGAAACTCTCATTGTCTTGACCTTTAACTGGGTGCACTGATGCGTTGTAAGGCAACAATTTTTGAACCAAGATACATAAAAGAGCCTAACTTACAGAATGTGTCCAAATCTAGGACCCATAATTCCCAAGGAAATTAAATTTGGGAAACTTGTAGATGCTTCAGTGCTGCAGGCTGCTGGGTTGCTGCTGTAGTCACAATATCGTCATTCTTGATGTTCTGTTACAGTTTCCCAGTCAGTGTCTCAATACCTTGTCCCTCTCCCAATCAGAAGCAATCACTTACCTCCCTGCTTGGAAGGGGAGGAGAGGAGAGAGGAAGGAAGGAAGGAAGGAAGGAAGGAAGGAAGGAAGGAAGGAAGGAAGGAAGGAAGGAAGGAAGGAAGGAAGGAAGGAAGGAAGGAAGGAAGGAAGGAGAAGTAGCCCCCATGCATTCTTCTTGTCCCATGCTTCCCTGACTCCCAAATGCACCCGCATCGACATGCTTTTCCCAACTGGCAGAGTTTTCTTTCTTTCTTTCTTTCTTTCTTTCTTTCTTTCTTTCTTTCTTTCTTTCTTTCTTTCTTTCTTTCTTTCTTTCTTTCCTTCCTTCCTTCCTTCTTTCCTTCCTTCTTTCTTTCTTTCTTTCTTTCTTTCTTTTTTTCTCCTATTTTTTAACTATCCATCTCTCTCAGAGAGGGGCTGGAATGGAAAGAGCCAATAGGGAGTTTTTAAATATTGTAGTTACTGTATACTTTTCATTTCTTCATTCCAGCGTTCTAATGACAACTAGCAATGTGGTAAACAAGTTTTTTATTATTAAAAGTGGAGAACCTGACAAAAAAGCAGAGATATTATTATGTAAAACAATCCTGAGCTTCTTTATTTTCCTTCAGGGTCAACATTATTATGTTTTAAAAAATTTTCATGCATAAGATCATAATGTTATGCTATCCGAATTTGAATAGACTTTCCTTTCTTCTGCACAAAGAAATTATTTTTCTTTTTCTTATTTCCTGATATTGTCATTCCAGGTATCTAAAGTTAAGGCATGTACTATACAAATACTAATGTTTCAGCCAATATTCCTGTTAAATTTGCAACATCATTTGATGGTAATTTGCATACCTATTCCAATTGCCAACAAATGTAAACCTGACTTCTTAATCCGCAGTGTTGTAGCTCCTGTTATAATAGATCTTGAATTCAAGAAGCTGTTCCAGAAGACTCTTAAGAAAAGAACAACAAAGATGATTAGAGGTCTGGAGACTAAAACATGTGAAGAACGATTGCAGGAATTGGATATATCTAATCTAGTGAAAATAAGAACTAGGAGTGACATGATAGCAGTGTTCCAATATTTGAGGGGCTGCCATAAAGAACAGGGGGCTAATCTATTTTCGAAAGCACCAAAAGGCAAGACAAGGTATAAACTAATCAAAGAGAGAAGCAACTTAGAACTAAGGAGAAATTTCCTAACAATGAGGATGATTAACGAGTGGAACAAATTGCCTTCAGAATTTGTGGGTGCTCCATCACTGGAGGCTTTTAAGAAGAAACTGGATAGCCACTTGTCTGGAATAGTATAGGATCTTCTGCTTGAGCTGAGGGGTTGGACTAGAAGACCTCCAATGTCCTTTCCAACTCTGTTATTCTGCTAATTATTTTTTTATCCAGTTTATTATAACAAGTCTATTGCTAACATTAAGGGATGATTTTTGCTTCTCTTTTCTCGAATTCACTGACAGAAATGTAAATTTCTAAGCTGTTGAATAATAGCCTGTTTATCTTGATGTCCTGCAGGCTGGCTTGCTTCAAGTTAACAATTTCTCTCCTACTATAAGAATAATAAATAAGGAGCAGTCTTATTAATTGTTCAGTAATTTTGAAAACCATACTATTGTCTACAATTATAAACCTGTAACCTCTTCCCTTGGTAAAGATACTCAAAGAAATAATTGTAATTGAAATGATCTCATGTAGCAGTTTATTGCACTCTCCATTTGGCTGCTAGATCTGTCTTGGATTTCCTTCCGCCAGTTTGAATCCAGTCTGTTTCTTTTCCTCTCAATTCTGTAAACCACTGAACTGTGTGAAAATATGTGAGACAATGAAAGTCATATTTATATTAAACTTTTAGTTACCTTTGGTGCTAGTCCCAGAGTTACCAGGCAGCTAGGATCCATGCCTGTAAGATTAGACTAATAGATTATTCAGGAACTTTAATTAATTAATTACAATTGTATTTATTTTTATGCTACAGTTGATTGTGGAAGTAATCCAATTTAACTTTCTTGCATATTTTTAAGACTTATATCCTCTACTCTTTAACTTTTAAGAAAATTTTTATTGGATATGCTAATTCATGTTATGGACTGTGATTGTAATAAACTAAATTAAATGATAGATTGAATTAATCTTGTATTTATATCATGTGGATCTTTTCACTCTTCTTCCTAGGTTTATTTTTGCTTTTCCTTTATTTTCAGTTTATATAAATAGAATGCTGTTCAATATATAATTTTTAAAGGTGTACAGTTTAGAATAAAATTACAATATATTAATTATAAATGAAGCCAAGTCTTATGAGGAATATAAAACTATCATTTAAATTTAGTGCAGAAAAGATGATTGTGGGAATATATGTAACTTTCAAATATCCAACTTTACATATATCTAGATGAACAAGTTTGGGGCTTCTGTCATCTTGAGAAACATGGAATATAGCCAGTACAAGAAAGAAAAAGGGTGAACATTGTGAGTTCAGCCTGTTTATAGGGATAATGAAGTCACAGCACTGTATTTTGTTAACAGTATAATCACCTGTTCTTCCTCCCTCCTTCCCTTCCCTTCCCTCCCCTTCCCTCCCCTTCCCTTCCCTTTCATAATAAAAAACAATAAAATAATGAAATGACTTTTGTGTCTCAAAACCTTAATGTTCTACTAAGGCATAATTTGAATGATCAAAGAAACTTAATAAGGACAGCTAATTGAAATTTCTTTGGTCTTGACTGGCAGATTTAAATTTAACTGCTAACTTCACATGTAATTATCAATGCTGTGACATCATCTAAGTAAAAGATTTGCCATGCTACTAATGCCATATTTACAATTTTAATTTAGCTTGTTCGTGCTACTAAAAATTTTGAAAATGTTAAAAATAATGCAATAGACGAAGCAGAGTATACAATAAGGGCACTGCAAATTTCTCTTTAGATTGGCAAAAGGAATGTGATTAAATGTTTCTACATATCCATTGCCCAAGGGTATACATTTTTAAAAGGAAAGTTTTATTGTATTTTCTTTCTAATAAAACAATGGGAAAACTCTAGCAAGCCAAAGTAACAGTTCTTCTGTTGGCAGGGTCTATTAGTTATCCAAGACATTTAGCAGGTGCTAAGCTAATTTAACTTATATGCAGAGCACATCATGAGAAAGGCTGGGCTAGATGAATCAAAAGTTGGAATTAAGATTGCCGGGAGAAATATCAACAACCTAAGATATGCAGATGATACCACTCTAATGGCAGATGAAGGGAACTAAGAGCCTCTTGATGCGGTGAATATGAGAGAGCAAAGTTTGCTTTGAAACTCAACATTAGCAACCAAATTATGGCATCCGGCCCTCTCATTCCTGCAATAGATGGTGAAGAAATGGAGGTAGTGACAGATTTTATTTTTCTGGGCTCAAAGATCACCTCAGATGGGGACTGCAGCAAGAAATTAAAAGACGCTTGCTCCTGGGGAGGAAAGCTATGGCAAATCTAGACAGCATACTAAAAAGCAGAGACATCACCCTGCCAACAAAAGTGCGTATAGTCCAGGCCATGGTTTTCCCCAGTTGCAATGTATGGCTGTGAAAGTTGGACCATAAGAAAGGCTGAGCGCAAAGAATTGAGGCCTTTGAACTATGGTGCTGGAGAAGACTCCTGCGAGTCCCTTGGACTGCAAGGCGTTCAAACCGGTCAGTCCTAGAAGAGATCAACCCTGACTGCTCTTTAGAAGGCCAGATCCTGAAGTTGAAACTCAAATACTTTGGCCACCTAATGAGAAGGAAGGACTCACTGGAGAAGGGCCTAATGCTGGGAAAGATTGAGGGCAATAGAAGAAGGGGACGACAGAGAATGAGATGGCTGGATGGAGTCACTGAAGCAGTAGGTGTGAACTTAAATGGACTCCAGAAGATGGTAGAGGACAGGAAGACCTGGAGGAACATTGTCCATGGGGTCGCGATGGGTCAGACATGACTTCGCAATTAACAACAACAACAACAACAAGCTAGACCTTATGAGTAAAGAAGGATATGTTTAATCAGTTTACAGCCAGAACATACAGACTGTTGAAGAAGTGTTCTTGCCTGGTCATAACCTTGATAAAGTAAATAAGAAGGTGTAAACCCAAATGAAGAAACTTTGATATAAAACATTGTTTCCTCTTTGAATGAAAACCATTTGCCTCAATTAAGAAGGTAAGGTCAATTAGATATCAGTCAAATCTAAGTCTGTAATTAAATATACTTAATCAAATTCTTGTCTCTACTATCATCAAACTGACTTCTAATTCTGAGGAGGCATTAGAAAAGCAATGCAGGTAGCTGGGATATTACTCTGAGAAGTTTAGTTTGAGTAAGGTCAAAAGATTAAATTGTGTTCTATATAGGAAATGAACTATAAATAATTTGAAAGCTGCTGGCACACAATGACCCTCTGTGGTTACAAAAGAATAAAATAATATATAGCTATAGCCTCTTTTGAGTATTCAGAACCACATAGGTTTCATGAACATCTTTATCATAAGAAATATGGAAAAAGATCCCCTAAGTGTGAATATTTAAACTCTTAGTAAAATCAAAGAATCTAAGATTAATTTTTAATTGGCTTTCTTAGCAATACTGTGCTAGGAAATCAAGATTGTTCAGAGGCCTATAGAGCACCTAGACAGAAACACTATATCATTTTCATAAAATAAGATGGAGATACAGTACATTTATTTAAAACGTAAGATTATAAAAATTCAAATTTCCTGAGCAACCCTGCAAACAATTAAACAAACATTAGAATGCATATACATAGAATACTATCTTGTTTAAAACCTCCCCCCACCATGTTGCTATGAAGAGTCTAAATAAGAAATAATAATTAAATATAATTTGAAGACCTCCAATTATAATTGCCATACTTCAAACCTTAGGAACAAATCAATTGTATGCAATTAGATCAATACAGGTACTGCAATACTTTCTTATTAAGTCATGAGGAATTATATTATCTCTAGGGTCTTCTCTGTTCTCAGATTATATTTTAAGTCCATCAACTCAAATCCCTCACTGCTGGCTACTCAGGAAGAATCATTATATCACAGTAGGAATTTGGGTGGTTATATTCTTGTTATATTTGCCAGTCCAAATACTGAAGGGCTGTGACTATCCAATTTATATGGTCCCTAACTGGGTTTTGTTTTGTTCATAAGTTGAATGCCTCTTTCTTCCAGGACAAGTATTTTCTCATATCTTAGCAGTTATTTCTGCTGCCTGTTTTGAGCCAAGAGCTCTCTGGATGAGATGGATATCACAATTGTTGTTTAGCAGTTAGCAATATTTTGAATGACTTAGGTTTCACTGAATCAAATATTCTATCTCCAGTTTTGATACAAATGAAACAAAGATCCAAATTATGGTTTACTATTCCTTTGGTTAATGGTATAAAATATCATGGTATAAAATAAAAATACTGAAGAGGAATCAACTTTGAGCTTAATTTATATTTAAAATTGTACCTTTCCTTTATATCTTTAGGGGGTTGTGGTGGCCTAGTGATTAAGATGCTGGGCTTGTCAATCCAAAGTTTGGCAGCTCAAGACCCAAGCACCGTGTGATAGATGAGTTCCTATTCTTGTGCCCACCTATCTAATAGTTTGAAAGCATCAAATGCAAGTAGATAAATAGATACCACTTTGGTGGCAACATTCTGTGCTTTGGCATATAGTCATGATGGCCACATGACCACAGAAGCATCTTTGGACAAGGCTGACTTCCTTAGCTAGAACATGGAGATGAGCACTGCCTTCTAGAGTTGGACATGACTGAACAGGGGAAACCTTTACCTTTATCTTTATATTTTTATACTATTTTAAATAAACCTAGAAAATTTTACACAACAGTTTGTCAAGGGTATCTCTCAATTCTTTTCATTTGAATTTAAAATTAAAACTACTGTACCTATTGAAAAAGTGGATTTATTTTTCTAGACCTTTAGGTTTCTTATTAATGTTTGTATTAGCTTAATTTATTGATCAGGACAAAGTACCTCTTATTCAATCTCTGCTGGACTTAAAAGTTACTAAATGCTTTGACTGAAATCTTGGAAAGAAATCTTGGAAAGATATTTGTTTATTTGAAAATCAATGTAAATAATTCTACAAAATCATTTCAAAGATAACTTTGGCATTTTCATCCATGAAAAGCCTATATCTGGATCATGCTTTAAAAATATGTTTAATATGAGTAAAGCATTTATGCGCGGTGTTTTGATAAAAATGAATAATTTTTATAAGCGAAATCAGATTCAGAAACGTAGAGAACTTGAAGATGAAATTAAATTAAAAGAAAGGGCTTTGATTTTAAATCCTTCTGATGAGAGTATTAAAGAATCTGTAAAGTTATTAAGGTCACAATTTAATATGTTGATAGCAGACCAAGCTGCAACCAACTTATTATTTATGAAACAAAATACATTTTGTAATGCCAATAAGCCTGGGAGATGGTTGGCTTATCAATTAAGAAAGAAACAGAGACAAAGAATAATAGAGAAAATAAACTATAAGGGTAAATTAGTTTCTCAGAAGGAATTGATTAAAAAATCTTTTTTGGATTATTATCAAAACCTATATAAATCTACTAATATACAAATGCTAGATATAAATAAATATTTAGCTGAGGCAAGTTTTCCTAAACTGACTGAGGATCAGAAATATGAAATTAATGGTTTAATTACTAAGGAGGAAATTACCTCAGCAATTCAACAATTGAAATTAGGGAAAGCACCGGGTACGGATGGGTTAACAGCTGTTTATTACAAAGTTCTAATAGAGGAGATGATCCAACCATTACATGATCTTTTTAATGGTATTTTACAGGGTTTAGAGATTCCTCCTTCATGGCGTAGTGCTTTTATATCATTGATTCCAAAGGAGGATCAAGATCTTACCCTACCAAAAAATTACAGGCCTATATCTCTTTTAAATGTGGATTATAAGATATTTGTAAAAATTTTGGTAAATAGGCTTATGAGGGTGGTGCATCATCTTGTGCATAAAGATCAATCAGGATTTATAACAGGAAGGTATATGAAAAATAATGTCAGACAAATTATTAATTTACTAGAATATTTAGACAAGAACAACCAAGTTCCTGCAGGGCTCATATTTTTAGATGCTGAAAAAGCATTTGATCAATTGAATTGGCATTTTATGTTAAGAGTAATGGAAGAAATGAATTTTGGTGAAAAGATATTACAAGCCCTTACTGTAATATATCAAAAACAAACGGCACAACTTATTGTTAATGGAGGTTTGTCGGAGGTTTTTACAATAGAGAAAGGTACTAGACAGGGGTGCCCTTTATCGCCATTGTTGTTTGTTTTAACATTGGAAATATTATTGATTAAAATTCGAGAGTCTCAGGAAATTAAAGGAATATATGTTAATAAAAAAGAATATAAGTTGAGAGCTTTTGCGGATGACTTGGTTGTTACTTTGTCGCAACCTGATTATTCTGTAGTAAACTTATTACAGTTGATTCATCATTATGGTTTGGTCTCGGGTTTTAAGATTAACGTAAATAAGACTAAAATTTTACCTAAAAATATGTCGAGTCAGGAGAAGCAGATTTTGGTCAACTTGACGGGTTTTGAGATTGTTAATAAGGTAAAATATTTGGGGGTGATGCTGTCTGTTTCTAATGCAAAATTATTTAAAAATAATTATGAAAGGTTGTGGGTCAGGGTACAGAAGGACTTGAAGAATTGGGAAAAGTTGCAATTATCCCTCATGGGAAGAATTGCAGTGATAAAAATGAATATTCTACCCAAGTTTCTTTTTTTGTTTCAAATGTTACCAATTTTGAAAAATGAGATTAATTTAAATGAGTGGCAGAAGGGTCTCAACAAATTTTTTGGGCAGGGAAAAAACCAAGGGTTAAGTTTTAAAATTATGCAAGACTTCCGTGAGAGGGGTGGACTTAAGGTACCAAATTTGAAATTATATTATGATGCGGTGGTTTTAACATTAATTAGTGATTGGGTAAATTTGACAAATTCTGAGATACTTTACTTAGAGGGATGGGATTTACTTTATGGGTGGCATGCCTATTTAATATTTAATAAAAAAATAGATTGGGCTTTTAAATCTCATATTTTAAGAATTTCTTTACTTAGGATTTGGAGAAAATATTATAAAAGTGATTTTAAAGTACCATTATGGGCTATACCTTGGCATGCGATAGAAGGAATAAAAAGAGGGGTTAAAATGGATATGGTGTCTTATAGACAGTTACTTAAATGGGATGGACAAAACTGGCAATTAAAATCACGGGAAGAATTAGCACAAGAAAATTTTACTTATTCTTGGTTCCAATATAGGCAACTACTAGATAGATGGAAGATGGATTGTAAGGTGGGTTTTCTTAGAGAAGATGAAAATCTTATTAAGCAACTGAAGGATCAAAGACAAACCCACATTAAGAGAATTTATGGGGTTTTAGTTGAATTGGACTCAGAAACGGAACTAATTAAAGATTGTATGATTAGATGGGCGCAGAATTTTGGTGAGCCAGTTTCATTGGACACCTGGGAAACTATTTGGGTGAGAAATGTCAAATTTACTCAAGCACAGAACTTAAGGGAGAATTTTTATAAAATGTTTTATAGATGGCACCTTGATCCACAAAAAATGTCTTATATGTATCCTGACGTGCAACCCAAATGTTGGAGATGTGGTTATAAGGAGGCTTCCTATTATCATATTTGGTGGTCATGCAGAGAGATAAAAGCATTTTGGATTAAAATATGGTGGAATATCCAGAGAATTTTTAGAAGGAGGGTAAAATTTACTCCGCAATTATTTTTGTTAGGTATTGTTACAGATTGTGATACAAAGGAGGTTGTATTGATGTTAAACTTGATCACAGCCGCTAGGCTGTTAGTAGGACAATACTGGAAGAAGGAATCTTTGCCTACATTGCAGGAATGGTTTCTTAAAGTAGCTTATCTGGCAGAAATGGCAAAGATTTCGGCTTTCTTAAAGCAACAAACGCAAGAGAAGTTTTTTGCTGTTTGGGATAAATGGATAAAATTTATACAATTTAGATTGGGTATACAAAAATATTATATAGTTTTTTCATAAGTTTTATTTTCATATATATTATAGATAATTTTTTTATATATATAAATATAAAGTTTTTAATTTAATTTTTATTTTTATTTTTTAAGCCTATATTCTGCTCTGGGAAGCTCAGGGGGGGGGGGAAGGGAGGGTTTTTTTTTTTTTTTTTTTTTTTTTTTGGGGAGGGCTGGGGGATGGGGTTTTTTTTTTTTTTTATTTAATATATGTATTGTTTAGTTTTATTTTTCTGTATATGTTGCCTCTTGTTTTGTATTATTTTTCCTTTTTTGTAAAATTTATAAAACTTTCAATAAAAGGGAAAAATATGTTTAATATGGAAAATCTGTTTCTATCCTAGGGTGCAAAGAAAAAATATCTGCTATGAACTCCATGCAGGTATCAAGAAGGGCATCCCACCAGTTAACACTCAACTCCATCCAACCACCCCCAACTCTACCTGAATTAAGAGACTACAGAATCATAAAAAGGGAGTTATGGTCTTTTAAATATAAAATGGGCTTCTGTTCTTTGCATCAATGTAGTTTAAATTAAGCTATTTTTTAAATATTTGTAGAAAGAAATTTAAGCTTAGTGTTTCAACTGTTTGTTCCTGATATTAGAAGCTTTGTAAAAAACAAATAAAATGTTTACATCAACAATTTTTATTAAGTGAAAATTATGATTCTGTGATCTTGCAATAATAATGATCTGAATGGTCTGTCATTTCTGTAAAATATGAAAATAATTATTTAGATCCTAACATAAAGTTAATTTATCAGAAACATTGATTTAACATACATTGAATATTTCAAAGAATAGTAGCTGGGTGTAGTTTGCTTCCTGTTGGAAATTCAGCCTAAAAATTAAAACATTAACTCTTAAGGTTTGGATTTGTCCTACAATGACCATATTTTGGCCTGACATCCGCAGAATTGTTAGCACAATTGTAGATTTATCATCACTCTAAAGATAAAAATATCCTGGTTCACTGTATTCTCAGAATTCCAACTGTTTTGAGAAATTAAGACATTATGCTGCATAGCGGTTGGATAGAAAATTATTATTCAACATGACTTCTAGAAATTACAGTTCAATGAATTAAGTGTTTGTTGTCATGTGCTTGCTTGTTTAAGACTTAGAATCATTTACACAAACTTTCTCAAATTGTTTTATTCATAGAACAAATTTCTTATGAGAACATTTTCTTTTTCTGAGCTACATTATAAATTTAAAAATTATAGTATTTTGTTAATGTTATTGATGCACATATTTTTTATTTTTCTATTGTTTTAGTTTTCAATAAAATACTTTTAAATAGATCAATACCCATTTTCTGAAGAATCATGTCATTGCTATAGTTCAATGTACATATTAATATAGATATTGTGTGTGCGTGTATGCATTTGTATATTCACAATGTTCATAATGTTCATCTCATAATCATAGTAGACCCAATGGTTACAATTACAGTTCAAAGAAGCATTAAAATACTTGATTCAGAATTGGATTATATTTTTTATTATAACTCATTTTACTAGAATTTACTCACTCAAACATGGGAAAGTTCTTTTATTCTTTATTTCTTTAAACATCTTTTCTTTTCATCTCCACAGCATTTTCAGGTGGTGCCTTAATCGTGTGAATGATTTATCTCCTTATGTTAATAGTATCTGTTGCCTGTTTATATTCTAAGCTAACATAGTTTCTTTTGCAGAATAGACTTTTTCATGCTAAACATGATATTTATTAATATAATTCACTTTTTTTTCTGTAGAACTGAAATAAACAACATTCATCTATTGGTTCTTGTCCTGCTTTCAGGAGCTGTAGTGAATAATTCCATGCTGTCTTTCTTCTGACAGGCATTCAGGTATTAGAAGGTATTAGAATATTTCCCTTTAGCTTTCTTTCCTTTTAGTTAAATACACCCTGTTTGTTTAAATGTTCTTCATAAGTTTTAGTGAATTGATGTGGTTGGTTGATTAGTTGGTTGATTGAGATATGCTATCCCAATTGCCTACTCTGATTGGTTCACAAAACAAAAGATAATTATAAACGAAAATCATGTAGAAACTCAACCTAAAAACCCAATATATTTGATTTAAAATGCCCTTAGTTCATTTGAAGTTTCTTCATTATTGCTGTAGATATTGTGTATTTCTGTTTACCTATATAGTTAAAATCAAGATTTCTATACTTAACCTTTAGCATTGTATTCTTTCAAAATTCTTCAGGAAGGAAGTTCTGCCCAAACAATTATCCTATATATGCACAAAGCTGCATATTTATTAAATTGAATTATAATATATATACCTATAAGCCTTTTGTGAAACATAAACCCCTGAATTAGAATCAAACACTTGAGATCCTCTCCGGTTTCTGAAAGTAATTCAGCACCCTGGTTTTTCTTTTAGTGTGTGCTTATGTTCTTTTAACAATAGCACATACCTCTGGTCTCCAATAGAAAGGTGATTGAAAGGTTTTTCCTGGAAGTATTTTTGCTCCTTCTTTTGAAAAAAAATTAAATAGTATTAAAGCATACTAGCTTTGAAAATATTGCCTATATAAAGTTCAGGCTAAAACTTCATCCTCAATTTATTTTGTGTGAAAAATGTAAAACTCTTGGAACAAATGATTTTTTAAAAAACAAACAAACAAATATTGATTGCACAGAACAAGGTGAAATATAAGACACAATTTGCACCTTGATTCCAAGCTGACTTGTTCTAGTACTTCAGAAACCTTGCTTTAACTCAAAAAGAAAAATCACTGGCAAGTTCAACAATAAGATTTATTTAATGATTATAATAACCCCTTGAGAGGTTATAAGAATATAATTTTGTTTTGGTCCTTTGATTTTGCATTAGGTCCTACTTCTCCATTCCCCAACTTGAGGGGAGGATGTGAGAGACAGTAATTTGATGTATGGCATATGAATTTAGAACTCTGGCATTATAACAATTGTTTGTTCAAGAACATTTTCTCATTTCAACAGCTTTTGCGCCCACCTGATATTTTGTTTTCTACTTCTACTGCTTTACTGAAACATCATTGTTTTCAGTGATGCTGAGAACCACTTATATTTATGCTCATACAGTACAGCAATATAGGTCAATGTGCTTGAAATCAGACTGACTGTTTGATGCATTAAATCAAAGCATTGCTGCTCACTTCCTCCTCCTTCACTTTATAGGGTGTTTTGGCTTCTGTTTTCAGCCAGTTTGCCTGACCTAGAAGTTTCTTGGCAAAGCAAATTATGTGAGTGAAATGCATAAACCTGAATGAAAGTGTCCTGGCTTTTGATGTCTCACAAGGCCACATAGCAATAGAACAAATCTTATCTGGTGACTGCAAAGTTATTTCTGTAAAAGTGATTTCTCAAGAATTCCTGCACACAATCAAAAGCTTGAAAAATGAAGAAAGTTTTCCTCAGAAACATAAAAATTGTATTTGTTGTTCGTCCATTGATTTCGATGAAGACCTTGACACACACATACACACAATAACAAATTCTCATCAATGTAATTCCAACATGTCCAGACAGTAGCATCTTGATAGAAGTTGATAAAGTTTGTAGCATATTGCCATTTAAAAAATGTTTAAACAGGTTTGATCTGGGAGTTGCAAAGTGTGCAATTTCATGACATTAAGCTCTAATTATTGCTTAAAGCAACATTATTTAACTGTAGCATTCAATATCGTTCTACTTATCCACAAATATTGATTGCAATGGTGATTTGTCATCTGGAAGCTAACTTCACTTTTCCATGTATTGTATTCAATATTTTTCATTCACTTTCTGTTCCATTTTTTTGATAAGAAATTAATTTAGTTTTTCGTTCCAAGAGCAGATATTAGCATTAGCACAGTAATTCAGCAATGTTCCAAGTTTGTTGTTCGTCCATAGATTTCGATGAAGACCTTCGATGAAGACCTTGACATCTTGTGGGTTATGGGCCATCAACAATGTGTCCGTAGGTGGCTAATAAGACCAATGTTAGCACGGAATGTTCTGCCACATACTGAACAAAGAAATGTAGACACTGTTATTTCAGCATTTGCAGCTCTGGCTTTGCGGGGTATTCGCTTTTCTTGTGCCAAGATTGTCCTTCTGTGTTCATATGTCTGGCAACCCTAGTACACCAAGGTGCGCCATGTCGGTCGATCATGTGCCAGAAGTTCCCAAGAGATGGTGTTAATATCCAGGGACTTAAGAGATGCTTTCAACATGTCTTTGTATCGCTTCTTTTGTCCCCCGTGTGATCACTTTCCTTGAGACAGCTCACCATAGAAAAGCTGTTTAGGGATGCGGTGATCTGGCATTCTTACAACATGGCCTGCCCAGCGCATCTGGGCTTTCATCAACAGAGTGTAACCTGATGATAGGCCTGCTCTGGAGAGGACATCTGTGTCTGGTATCTTATCCTGCCATTGGATCCTCAGAATTCTATGAAGGCAAGTCATGTGGAAGTAGTTCAGTTGCCTGACATGCCTCCCGTACACTGTCCAGGTCTCACTAGCATACAATAGGGTAGTTAGCACTGCTGCCTGATAAACTTTAAGCTTGGTAGCAAGACTTATTCCATGGCGGTCCCACACGTTAGTCCGCAATCTGCCAAATGCAGAACTTGCCTTGGCAATTCTACAGTTGACCTCGATGTCAATTGTCACTTCACGGGAGAGGGTATTACCAAGATACGTAAATTGGTCCACTGCTTGCAGCTTTTGTCTCTTTACTGTGATGGTAGGCTCTTGATATTGAGCTTTTGGAGCTGGCTGGTACATCACTTCAGTTTTCTTCGTGTTGATGAAGAGGCCAAAGTTGTCACAAGTGGCTGCGAATTTGTCCATGCTGGCTTGCATTTCCTGCTCTGCATTAAGGGCACAGTCATCAGCAAAGAGGAGCTCTAGTAGCACAGTCTCCTTTACCTTGGTGACAGCCTGAAGTCTTCACAATTTGAACAGTGTCCCATCAGTTTTGTACCTCAGATTAACTCCCACTGAGTTGTTCTGAAAGGCGTCTGACAGCATGGCTGAAATATCATGCTGAACAGGGTTGGTGCCAGCACGCAGCCTTGCTTAACGCCATTAGTAACAGGTAAGGCCTCTGAGGCTCCACCGTTACTCAGAACACAAGCCACCATGCCATCATGGAACTGTCGTACCGTCAGAATAAACCTGTCAGGGCACCCAAACTTCGACATAATGTGCCATAGTCCTTCATGACTAACTGTGTCAAAAGCCTTGGTGAGATCCACGAAGGTGGTGTATAGTTCACGATTCTGCTCCTGACATTTCTCCTGGAGGTGTCGAGCTGCAAATAAATAAATAAAAATTATATTTAATGAGAGCTTAGATATAGCAGATACCCTTACATATTTGCTGAAAACAGAAATAATATTTGACAGACAAGCCTTGAACAAGGGGATGAATTGGGAAATAAGGGCCTGATCTGGAATAACAAATTGATTTGAAGCTCTGAATCATTTTTACTGGTTCTGTGGCAGACTGCATATAATGTTGCAAATCCAATTTCTATCACATAACAACGATGAATTGATCACAGAAAAAGGGGAGACCATTCTGAAACCCCATTGTCAGTTCAAAAGGGTATTGCGATTAATGATATTGAAAGCTGCTGAGAGATCAAGAAAAATTAGGAAAGATATACCATCATGACCCATCCCTGCCAAAGATTGGCAAATATTATATTATTTTTATTATTCTAATATGCACAGAACTCTTATGTAGTTATATAATTTTATAAATATATAAACAAGAAAACAAGTGTGATCAAAGTAATTACATATTAAACCAAGAGCTAAAAGCTTCCCTTAAAAGTCCAAATAATCTGGCTTCATTCAATGCTCTCTGAAACTGCAACCCAACCATCTTCTCAACAATGTTATCTAAAAAGGAAAGATCGGAAACTGGATAAAAAAAATATCCAAAAATGTCCAACAAACTGTAAAAGTATTGGGGGGCTGATGACACTTTTCCAGGAGATTGTCAGGTACTGGACTTCCATTTGGTGGAAGTGGTAGATCTGAGAACATGGATTTAGATTAGTGGCTGATGCTAATTATAGGATGAGTAGGAAAGTCAGGCAGGCAACATTCAATAATTGTTGTCAGATGGCTAATGTAAGATATTTTTGCAGAATATTACTGAAAACAAATTACACCAATACATGAAAGTGTTCTTTTCTGGTTGCAGCTTTAAGAAAAAAGTACAATTTAATGTGTAAATTGTTCTCTGCCACATGTGTTTTATATTTACTGGTCTTATGTGTGACTTTGTGTGTGTGTGTGTGTGTGTATGTGTGTGTTTGTGTATCTTTGTATCTAGATCATGAGATATTTTTTAATGCTGACTTTAAAAAAGCAGTGGTATATCTTTTCTTGAAGAAGATCTTTCTGGGGCCAGATAATTTAGTCAACTATCACCCAGTCTAACTATCCTTTTCTTGCTGTTGCCAGCCTTCTTAGTATGAAGGTCTCGATAGATCTGAGCTAGCAAGAGAACATTTGTGCAGAAAATTGATGACCAAGGGTTTAGTGGAAGTTACAATCAATTTTCTTTAAGCAAGAAAGAATTTCTATTTCTGCCAACATGGCACATTACTGCTTTTTGTACCCTATCACTATTCTTTGCTGCCATTAATTTTGGATAAAACAAATGGTGCTACTGTTCTCAGAGTTAGCATGAATATATGAAAGACATTAGGATTCCTTTCTTTGAAGAAGATTCTATTTATTCATTTACTTATTTATTTCTAGACAGATTAATGGTTACTGGAAGTACAGTCCATGGCATATGTCCAATGGGAACAATCTGAATCAGGATGGGCAAAGGCAATTTTCTACTATGCTGCCAAGTCAGAAGATACATTTCATTCAGGGATTGTTGCATTATTGATGAATTACTCAAAGCACATTTCTAACTTGGACATCAGGCTTTTTTCAAAGGTTCAGCAAGCAGATTACATTACTCACAATGTCTAGGCATAACTCCAGTTTATATTCAATGTTTGTAGAAAGCATATAATAAGCACCTTCTTAGGAAGGACCTTATATTCCTGAATGTGTTCTTTGTGTAATATACACTGTTATATTTCTATGTATGTAGTTTTGTTTTGTTTTAAAACAAGCATCAGAATTTCATAAAAGTTTTGCTCTGATTCACAAAGCTTGGTTTAAAAAATAGCTGAGTGACATTAACAGTCTGTTCAAGGTGAAATACAGTACATCCTTTGATTCAAAGGGAATATGCAACCAAATAATCAGTCAGTGTTTTTATCATTTGTGTGCCCCTGATTTAAAGATGCCACTGGAACCTTAATATCAACAATAGTATCCATGAGAGATGGATTTAAGATTTATTAGATGTGCCGATACATGGTAAGATTTTTGCATTTATCATACTATGACAAGTTCAGTTTTCAGGATGTAAACAATATATGGGTGGATTCCTACATTGTGACAACTCATAATATGGTTTGTTTCAGTTTACAGAGGTGTGTAAATCCTGCTACTATGGTTTCTCAATGGGCTTTACAGCTTGCCATTTTATATGAATGAAACCACTATGGTTCATTTTTCAGACTACGCTTATATAAACCATGCCTTTAAGTTATAAGGTCTAAATCAGGGCTTTTCAACCTTTTCACCCATTATACCACTTTTAGGATATGGCAACATCCAAGTACCACAGTCGCCTAGCAAGGTGTCAAAAACTTGATGACCCCCCCCAAAAGGAAAAAAGTGATAAAGTACAGGCAGTCCTCGACTTACAACAGTTCGCTTAGTGGCTGTTCGAAGTTACAATGGCACTGAAAAAAGTGCCCCCCAAGCCACAGCCGAGCAAGACGCCTGCCTGCCTGCCTGGCCACGCTTTTCCTCCTGTCTGAGGTTTTCATTGTTGTGAGCATTTCTGTTGAGATTTGGCAGCAGGGGTGGGGTGGGGGATGTTTGGTTTTTATTTCCCCCCCCCGTCTGCTGGGTGGTTGCAGCAGATGTTGGTCTCTTCACATGACCCTGGGATACTGTGACCGTCATAAATATGAATCAGTTGCCAAGCATCTAAATGTAAATCACAAGACCCTGGAGATGCTGCAACATTCCAGCTGATTGGCACTTCTTCTGTGTTCAGCAGAAGTGCTAGGATCAGTGTCGAGCTCCAGCTGGAAACTGGCACTGATCCTGGTGCTTCCACTGAGCCCTGACAGCCCTGCAGCTCCAGCCATCTCTCGCTCAGGCTTGTGCGGTGCTGCCACAGGTTCAGCTCATTTCCCTCGCTACCACTTTTCTAGGATGGTCGTGTATCACCTGCCAGGTGCTAATGTACCACAGGTGGTACCCGTACCACTGGTTTGAAAGCTTTGGTCTAAATAGTTATTACATTTTGGAAATAGGTGGAATTACTCTTGTATGTTACATAATAAACTGTGCAATAGACTGTGCAATACATTTAATAAGGAGAAATAGTTAATAATATGATATCAAATACTGAATTAGGTTGAGTATTATGGAAGTCAGCAAGTTTAAATAGCTTCAGGGTTGTTACAACAACATTTTTCTCATAACAAAACTTTACTGAAAATATGCATGTCTCTTTTTTGGTGAAAATGTAGCATAGGAGTGGGCAAGGATGACTTGGCTATTGTACTTGATTTCTGAAGCCATCAATTTTGAGACTGTTAATCAATTATGCTATCATAAAATATTATATTAATACCTAAACATATCTTGGCTTATTTTTATTACTGTATAGTTTTATACAATGTCTTTCATCGTGACATGTTACATAAAGAAAAACTAATCTAAGACTCTGATCTTGGTTTGCACTTGAATGAGGCTTGAAAATGAAATGAATAAAAAGGACAGCATTTTGGGAAAATATATATAAATTCTTAGAAATAACCTTTCCTTTAATGTAATACATTATGCATTTCCATAGGAATTTGGCAATTTTGGCAATAGTCTCTGGCTATTATCTGCATATTTCTGTGATTAGCCCAGCCCACATTGAAATATTCCAAAAACCTTTTTGTTTTTGATTTTGAGCAAATCTATGCATTTTTCTGTTCAGGATAAGATGCTTGGCAAAGCTTTTACTGCACTGTTGACAACAGAGATGTTTGTTTGCTTGGAGCAAAGTAAAATTATATATTGTGTGCAGGATGCATCATTAATGATGGGAGATAAACCCAAAAATGCTGTAGATGCTTGGCGTAAAGACACATAATATACTTATCTCTGCTGGCATAAAATACATAAATTAAAAATGGACAGTAAAATCACCAGTAAAATTGTGAGCAAAATTGATTTTATTCATAATCATTTATCATGCATTTATTAAGAGGTTTGAAAAAAATTTCTGCTTAGTACATTATTCTCATTCTACTGTACAAGAAAAGTGAGGTGAATTAATCTTCTGGCTGAAGGAATCTTACTACATGCTCAGCTCTGAGAACTAACTCCTTTTGAAAATAAGAACAAAAAAGTCCATATCCAAAGAATACCAAAGATTTTCATTTTTTATAGCAAAAAATGAATATCTGCTTATTTGTTCACTATAATAGACAGGTTAAATCTTTTTTTTTATGAAACTCTTTGTTTATTTAAGCAAAAGAATGCTGCTGAAATAAGGCAGGCCACGTAACAACCATTCAAAATTAAATTAACACCCCAAAACTACATACAAACCTGTTTTAAAGTTATCACATATGAAGTACCCTTGTGGTCACTCCTGCTTAAATAAACCCTGGGAATGCTATAGCACCCTCTACCTGTCTTCTTCCATCTCACCTAGATGGGATCCCTGCAGGGCCTCCTCCCCTGTAAGCAGCTGCCATTTTCAGTACCCTTAAAATGGCTTTCTGTTCCTATCACCCAGCCAGCAAGAGATGTCTTTTTTTTTTTTTTTTTTCAGTTCAGGAGCAAAAGCTGCAGAATTTTTTTCTCTCCTTCCTTGCTTGGTTCCTCTATTCTTCAACCTGAACTCAAGGTATTTTTTTTTAATGGATAGAGATTAGAGATTGGAGGGAGACTTTAGTTTTAGTACCTTAATTGGGGTGAGGGGAAGGAAGATCAATAAGTCTGTACCTCCCAGCTTTTTTGTTTTCTAATTGAAGAAATGTGGCTTTCTGGGCAAGTGAGGGAGGACTTTAAGCAGAGGAAAGGTTTTGGGAAACTTGTCCAGAAGCTGTCCTGCAAGGGTCAACTTCCCAAAGCTTTGCAGCCTCCTACTGTCCAAGCGAAGGGGAGGGGCAGCTGTTCAATGTAGAAAGATCCAAAAGGCTAGGGAACTGGTTTTTTGTTTTTTGTTTTTTTGTCCCAGAATGGGAGAGCACCTTGGCAGGAGGAAGGGCAGGGCAGAATTAGGAAACACAAGCATGACCTACATTTTCCTCCCTATAGTTTCTTGCTGACAATACAATCAGCTGTGCCGTGGCCCGGCATGCAAGGTACAGAAGGAGTGGAAAGCATGGCCTTGGGAGACCTAAGGCAGATGGGCTAGTGCTAGCAGTGGCCTCCCAGTCTCTCCTCTCACCCTCACTGAACAATCTGTGCATTAATGTAACAAATGCACTGGGGAGAGCAGAGATGGCTGGTCTTTAAGTTCATTTAATGTTGTCCCGACCCTCAACCCTAATGGGTAGGGTCCATTAAGGTCATAACTGGAGGATTAATTGTATTTCTATGTAGAATGACAGTTTCACAAATATATAAAGAAAAATTAATTATTTTTTTTCAATTAGGAGTGAAAAAGTAATTTCACATTTTATTTTAATTTATTTAGCAATATCAATAGCACATAGACTTATATATCACTTCACAATGTTTTACAGCCCTCTCTAAGCGGTTTACAGAGTCAGCATATTGCCCCCAATAATCTGGGTCCTCATTTTCTGATCTTAGAAGGGTAGAAGGCTAAGTCAACCTTGAGTCAGTGAGACTCAAACTGCCGAAGTGTTGGTAGCCAGCTGTCAGCAGAAGTAGTCTGCAGTACTGCTTTCTAACTATTGTGCCACCCTGGCTCATTTACTTAATTTTACTTATGAAATATTTTGCATATGCATCCAGATGGTTTAATGATGCCTTTTCATACAGTATACGATTTTGTCTTTTAGTATAAGTTTGACAAACCCTGATAAATGTGCACCAAAGTAGAGTTAGATCCAGACCTTGGCACTTTCAGACCATGTATCAATGAAACATATTTTTTTCTTAAATCTAAGGAACTAGTGTCGAAATTTCTAAAGTTTGATCCAAATTGACATTAAGACAAAAGACTGAATTCGATACATATACAGTATTGTGATATGAACTCTAATAATTCAGACAGAATCAGAATAATCAGACCCACCATAGCTATTGGAGGCTACATTTTTTCCTCTGACAATTACTATATATATATATAACACCAGGAAGTTATAAAACTATAAAAAGTTTTAATAAAACCAGAATAAAACCAAGCTTTCGCTGGCATCTGCCAGCATCATCAGGGTGGTCTCCAGTCGATGGGAGAAGCTATTTATAAGTGTGGCATTCTTTGCACCCGGCTTCTTGACCTCGTCATGGGTCCCAGCCAATCCACCTGCGTTTTGATCGTAGTTTCTGTGTTGCAAGCTATAATTCCCTCACTTTCCTTAGGCAGTGCTGCAGCAATTGGAGCATGTAGCGATGACCCAGTGTTGTCCTAAATTCTGGGCTCGCTACGTAGACGATACATTTGTCGTCATCAAGAGGAGCCAAAAAGTTGGCTTTGTGGGCATACTCAATTCGGTGTGCGTGGATTTGCAGTTTACGGAAGAGGAAGAGCACCAGGGTGAGTTGGCATTTCTCGATGTCCTGGTCCACCGCCAACCTAATGGAACCCTGAAGACCAGGGTCTACTGCAAGTCCACGCACACAGATAGAATTCTACACTACGATAGCAACCATCCAGTGGCCCACAAGGCCAGCTGTATTAGAACACTCTTCAAGAGAGTAGGCTCCCACTGCAGCACTGCCAAGGCTAGGACGGAAGAAAAGAAGCATCTTTTTAAGGTGTGCAGGCACAATGGTTACCCTATGAAGTTCATCAGGCGCCATGGACTATCATCCAGACCCTCCCTCCCCATCAGGTCCCATACAGAAGAACATACATCACAGAGACTTCGTATCACTCTCCCGTATATCAACACCGTCTCAGAAGCCACGGCTAGGATATTGGCACCCTATGATGTGAGGGTGGCACATAACCCCAACCAGACCCTGCGATCTAAGGTGATGAGATTGAAAGATCCACTCCCCACCATGGAGAAGTCCAATGTCATTTACAGGATCAACTGTGAAGGTTGCTCTGCTAACTACGTGGGGGAGACCTCCAAACGTGTCAAAACTAGAATTCACGAGCATAATTTGGCGGTAAGGAGAGGCGACCAGTATTCCCAAATCGGGGCGCATATGCTAGAATCTGGCATAGGTTCGATTTCAGCAACGTGCAGGTGATGGCCAGTGACAGCACAAAGGGGGGCCGGCTCCTTAAAGAGGCGTGGCTCTCTAACGAAGAATCCATCAACAGACATGTGGACCTATGCCCAGCACATGTAATATTAAGAGCATGGGCAATGCGTGACCGTCCCTCCGGAAAAAAACAATGTAACATTACGTGCCTTCGGCAAAGAGGGTTGACGGAGGAGACGGGCCTTGGAAACACCCAGACAGGGAATAACCAGCAGCAGAGTAACTCTCCACCTGCTGAAACATATGCCCCTCCCTCATGGATACAGGAGTGGATTGACAACCAAGAGCCAAGTGCCGATGAATTGAGGGTCTCCCCGGGAACAGCGAGGAGTTTGACAAAAAAGCGATCTGGTATAGACTTTGGGTTATTAAACAATCATGATTCGAAGGATTGGAGTGCTACGTGTAATTCCACCAGCGATCCTGCAATTAACTTTATTAATAACATTTCCCATTTGAATTGTTATTGCCTTGGGAACGCAGGAGAACAACGGGGAGATGAGAAGCCTGTTCGCTATAATCTTAGAGCTTCCACACGCTCCTACAGACATTTGAGAGGTACGACTCCCCGTAGGAATACACAAGGAGATGCAAGTCATGACTGTAAGGATTCCGCCCCTCTCCTTTTAAGGAAGATTGCATACCCCCAAGTAATGAGTGAACACACGAACAACAGTGAAGGGACAGCCCCCTCGGAAAAAGGGGTCAGCAATCAATTTGTGGGTGCCACGAATTCTGGAGAGGGTGTTAAAATCACCCCCATTGAAGAGAAAATAGAAAGGGGAGTTAATAAAGTGATACGAAGGATCGGGAAACAGGATGATGTAAAGACAATGGACTCATGGGCTACAGAGACAAACAATGAGGGTATAGTTTTGAAAGAGGATCGTAATCAGAGAAACAGGGGGAGGAGAAGAGAAATAGAGAGTACCAAGAAGGAGGATGAGGTGAATAAACAACATAAACACAGACAGTGCACATCTAATTACGTGGAATTAAGGAGTCCCCCAACTTATAGTTATGCAAAGAAAGGAGGAAGAGCTGCCGTACCAGCACAAGTAAGGAAAGTGAGGGAATTACAGCTTGCAACACAGAAACTACGATCAAAACGCAGGTGGATTGGCTGGGACCCATGACGAGGTCAAGAAGCCGGGCGCAAAGAACGCCACATCTATAAATAGCTTCTCCCATCGACTGGAGACTACCCTGATGATGCTGGCAGATGCCAGCGAAAGCTTGGTTTTATTCTGGCTTTATTAAAACTTTTTATAGTTTTATAACTTCCTGGTGTTCGTATATTTTATTGTTTAATATATATATATATATATATATATATATATGTTTTCTGAGGTTTTCGCGGGTATTTGTATGTAGGTCTTTGGTTGTTCAGGTTTTCTCCCGCATAAAATTGGAAGTGTCTTGGCGACGTTTCGACGAAGTCCCATTCGTCATCTTCAGGCTGGTGTTTTCAGCTTCGTGCTTTGAGCAGCAATGTGTGGTCTTAGCTGTTTATTCCTTTTAACTGCCAGTGGGGGTATGAACTGATTGGGTGGAGCTTGGCTGTGTTCTGATTGGGTGGAGGTGTGTTCTGAATGGTTAGGGGCTTGGCTGTGCTCTGATTGGCTGGGGGAGTGTTCTCTTTGGTTGTGCTCAGGTTAGTCTGAGTTGCAGAGGGGTTTAAGATTTTGGGCTGCCTTGCTATTTTTTGGCTTCGCGTTCGTGGTCGTGCCTCCTCTTCATGGAGGGTCCAATCCATACATGAAGCAAATTGACCCTGGTCTTCACTCGTTTGGAAGTCTCCCCAACATAGTTGCATGGGCAGTCCATACAGTCAATCTTATATATGGCTGCCGACCTTTCCATGCTGGGGAGCGGGTCCTTGGGGTGCATAATAGCGGCATGTAGCATTTGATTGGGTCTGTGTGCTACTTTTATGTTATATGGCGCTAGGATTCTTGCTGTTGCCTCTGAGACGTTGCAAATATAGGGGAGGGTGACACGTGTTGTCTGTGGCACTGGTTCGTCAGGTGGTGGGTTACTCCGGGATTCAGATGGTATACTATGCCAATTGATGAATCTTACCAGGTACCCATTGCACTTGCAAATCTGGAAAAGGTGGTTTCTTTCCTCCTTCTTTGCTCTGGCAGTGCTGCAATGTGACTCCACTTGTTTGAATAAGGTTCCCACACAACTGACTTTATGGGCTGTTGGATGGTAACTCTCATAATGGAGAATCCTATCCGTACAAGTTGCCTTTCGGTATACCCTGGTGGTCAGAGATCCATCCAGTTGGCGTTGAACTAATACATCTAAGAATTCCAACGAGCCCTGATTTTCTTCCTCCATGGCGAATTGGATGTCTGGGTATATCGAATTCAAAATGCCCATAAAGTCAGTCTTGTGCTGCTTCTTGATGACTACAAATGTGTCGTCTACATAGCAGGCCTAAAATTTTGGTTGGTACTGTGCCATCGCTATGTGTTCTAACCGTTGGAGCACCACCTCTGCTATTATACTGGAGATCGGAGACCCCATTGGTGTTTCCTTAATTTGTTCAAATATAGTGCCCTGAAAGGTGAAGTAAGTCTTTAGACAGACTCCCACCAGTTTTATAAGATCTTCCATCTGGAGGGAGTCCTGATGTTGTTCCGGGTTTCTTTGGTCCAATCGGTCTCTTAAGACTGTGACCGCAAGGTCTTGCGGGATGGAAGTAAACAAGGAAACCACATCAAAAGAAACATAAGTTCGTCTTCCTCCACCCTCAGGGCTCTAATTTTATTTAAGAATTCATCTGCCGATCTCACAGTGGTGTTACTATTGTTGGCCAGGTGGCTGATGTGTACGCTCAGCCAATTGGCCAATTCAGAGGTAGGGGTGCCCCTAAACGCGACAATAGGACGGAGGGGGACGTTGGGTTTGTGTATTTTGGATAGCCCATAGAACCTGGCAAGAGCTGAGTCACCAGGACGTACTCTTCTCAACACGTCTTCACTCATCCTCCTATTCCGTTTTAAGTCATCAAGAAGCTTGTTGGTACAGTTCCTGAGTGTAGTTGTGGGGTCTTTATTAACTACCTTATATGCAGTACTGTCATTGAGCAATTCCAGCACCTTGTTAATATACACCACCTTGTCCATGACAACAGTTGCCCTCCTCTTTTCTGCTGGAAGTATGACAATAGTGTCATCTTTTTTAAGTTGGCTCAGGGCCAAAAGCCATCAGATATATATCTATTATCTATAAATATGTTAGTTTACAAATCCTATAGTTCCAATAGAAGAGAATATATGTAATTGAACTGTGTAATTCTTGGTAATGTCTGAGCTTGATTGTCTGTTTGTAGATATTTCATTACCTAACTAGGTAACAATGCATGTCTATCCATACCCTTATTGGGTAATGAAACACCTGCAGGGGAAAAAAAATCAAGCTCAGAAATCACCAAGAGCTCTATAAATATTACAGTTCTGATCAGGTCACATTATCCAAAGAAGCACTTGCCTATAAAGTCATCAAGAGTCAGACATGATAAAATATTAAAACAACAAGTTGAACTTTATCCAAAAGATCTATGGGATACTGTTGGACAAGGTTGTTCCATGAGCTGGTCTTTTTAAAAATATTTAATTTTTGTGGTCATAATCATTATTCAAATTCGACAAATTAATTATGTGTTGATGGAATTACTGAACTATAATAATAACAAAATGAGAGAAAATGACCATATCAGTTTTTATTTTACTCATTCTGTGTAAATATATATGAACTTCAATCATTTCTTTTTCCTTTTTTTTTTTTTGCATTAGTCTTTCCACATATGATATAGTCATGTAGGATGACATGCTTATCACGTTTTAGTTTCCTGTACGTATTCTGAATATGCATCCAGAAAGTTTAATGGATGAACTTCATTTAACAATGCTTGTAGAAATTTCCCTATATTAGTTCATGTGAACTAATAAAACTTATGTTTGTAAACTGCTATTATGATGTATAGTCTCTGTAGCCACCTTTGTATTCTTGGTAAGACTTTGTGAACATTTGTTGTTTTAGACCATTGTCAGAAACTCAATAGAAGAATCACAACAGCAGTAATGACAACAGGAACAGTGAAAAGATCTGGTTAAGCATACTTCAGGATGTCTGAAAGTATAGTTCAGAAGTCTGAAAGAGATTGTAACTAAACAAACAAAAAGCATAAGAATAATGATCTGGTCTAGTAAAATATTACGAACATGACTGATTTTTTGTGTGAATTGTACAATTGATACAATCTTTAAAAAAAATCTTTTTCAGTACAATAAAGCTACAATAAGCCAGTGACAAAGCAACCAAATATGTCTGGCTTGGCTGAAGTACCTTTATTATGTTTGTAATCACTTTGTCATTCCATTTCATCTGAAGTCATTTACTACAGATAAGATGTTTACAAATTTCATCTCATGTTCACTATATACTTTTGAGCTAGGCATGAAATAAGGACACATAGTTCTAATAAATTTAATGTTGCCTCTATGCAATCTTCCTTATATTAACTTTCCTATCTTAATAGAGTTATACAAATAAGTCCTTAGCAGTTATTTATATGGATTTTTTAAAAAATTTTAAATTACACAGGCATGTTACTTATTTCACTGCTTTTTCTGATACTTCTTAACAGGTCATATATCATTATTTAATTTTGTTGTTATACTGAAATTTCTTGTTAAAATAAGAAAAAATACTCAATGGAAGATATGTGGAAATGCAGGTTTGATATGTCAGGAGAAAAATGAAAGTAAGCTGAGTGCATTTTAGTTGTTATTTACAAAGCAAAGAGATAGGGCAAGAATGGGTAATGGATGAATGAATGTGGACTGCTTTCAAAAGTGAACAACTATTTTGAAAAAAGTATCTAGATATATATGCAAAGAATAAAGCTCAGAAACCACCAAGGAGTCCAAAAAAAGGAATAAATGAAATTCTATTGACAAAATGTATATGTATAAGAAAAGTGCATGTATTTAGTGAAATGGAAAGATAAAGAAAACTTTATCTAGATGGTCTTTATGAGATCTTCAGAAAGAAAGGTATAAGACATTTTAAAAATAAAGACAATATATGTTGAAGTGGTATATGAACAGGATAAGGATAGAAGGAACCAGAGAAATATTGTCAATAATATTACTGTAAAATAAATATGGATTTCCTTTTCTCTTAATGACTGACATCTACTATCAATATTTTAAAGCCAGGGGAAGTTGTGTTAGAGTAGAAGAAAAGCCCATCTAGTCCAGCATTCTATGTCACGCAGTGGCCAAGGCATGCTGGAAACTCCCAAATTTGGACAGAAGAATGATTCTCTTCCTTCTCAGTTATAGCCCCTGAATGCTCATCAGAAATTTTTCCATCCCTTTTTAAACTTCATCTACATTGGTACTGTCACCACAAACATGCATTGTGTAAATAAATACAGCTTTCATCAAACTTGAATAACTTACTTAGGATTCTATTTTAGTAGATAATCACATGTTCTAACATTGTTCTATCTTTTTTTTTTTCAGATTCTTCACACCATATATAGCTCTATGCATGTACCATGCCTTGCCTTCTTCCTTAAACTAAAAATACCAGACAGAGCAGATTTTTCTCAAAGGGCAACTAATGTTACTATTCATTTAGGTGCCCCTTTTCTACCTTTCTAGCTTATCATCCATTGTTAAATGAGATTGTCACAATTGTACACTATTGGTTGAACTTGGTGTAAGTGCTTATTACAAAATTATCCAGGGTACTTTAAACTGATCTGTCAGCTTACAAATGCCTTTCTTAACAACAGAAGACATGTTTACCCTGACTACAACAACAATGCTATTGTACTATTTTATATATTGAAGAAAGTTGTATCAAAGAAAAATGAATACCAGGATACAATAAAAGGTATTTATATCTCTTTTAAAAAAGGATTGTGTTTGTTTCTTAGATGAATGGAATCAAGTATTTCTCTTAAACCATAATTAGATTAAATGTTCTCTCTCTCAGGTAACCATTATCAATAAAAGTCTTTTTTTAAAGATTGTGCAAATTGGTGCAACCACTGTAGATATTGACTACCCTGTTCAGTAGTTTTTAGAGCATTATTTATCAACTGGTATTACTTTTGTGCATGAAGAAGAAATGCTTGCCTTTTTCTCCTTCAATAAGAGGCATTTCATCATCATACAATTATAGTAAGATTCAGGGAATTGAGTCATTACTCAGTTTTCTAACTTTCTCCCTTTTAAAGAGATCCAGTTTGACAAGAATCAAGTCATCAGTTGTTACCTCTCAGGACATTTGTTTATTCATTTCTATCCATGGACATAGACAGATTCATTAGATATTCTAGCTATCTCTAAATGCAATGGCACCAGAAAGTCTGAGTGATTAGAGGAAATTTTTAGCATAAGAACGGAAGCCTTCTCAATGTCATTCTTTCCCATATGCTGTAGACTACTTCTGGTATTACATTCTATATCTTCAAGACTTCTGAAGGTGATATTATTCCTTCTTCTTAAGATATCTATTAAGATATTTGCAGCATCTCTTTGCATCCTCAATACCACTAGCATAGTTATTTTGTAATGGTATGTTATTCAGATCTTCTGCAATGATGATTACTGAGCAGTAGAAACAATTTGTTATGTTTTCAAAGAATTTCTACAAATTTCTACAACTACGATATAATTTTTAAAGTAAGCTAAACATACCTTTTAAAGGCAAAGAAGCCTTCTCCGAATCCTTCTGCAAAATACATGAGAGGGGGGGGAAGAGGAAAATTTCAGTTCTGCACATATGTTTATTGACCCTAAATGCTGTAACACTCAATGCTGACAAAATGTTAGGAATGATTCTTAGTATCTGAAAGGTTGTTTATTTATGATTTAAGTTATTGAAATGGAAAGACATTACATACTTAACAAAAACTAAAATCTTTTGTAGTTGTTTTGAAAAAGTGGGTACTTAGCAGTGAGCAGTGATAGAAGAATGAGCACCATAGCTTTCACTTTTTCATCTGCATTATGTTTCTCTTTGCTTTCCATGTAACACGGGAACAATGGAAAGAGGTGATTAAGTTCATATGTACAGTTATTCTTTTCAAATGCAAAAAGATCTTAGATTAGAAAATGCAGTGTCACTTACTGTATTCCTGAATATTTTTAAAGTTAAACTATAACTTATGGATCTGCAAAATAATATAAGTGAACAGTGAAATCTTATGCGTGTCTACTCTTCATATTCATTTCATATAAATGAGAATTTATCCCAGGCTGAGAAAATACAGCTAATCTACTTAGAATACTCCTGCTTCCAATTTATTTCCTTAATGTCAGTAAAGCAGAAGGTTTTTTTAAAAAAGCACACCCTACTATTTAACAGGACAGAAATGAGTATTTTCCACTTAAAAGACAAAACTAAAACTTCACTCACTACCATTCAATAAAAGAACCCCAAATCTAAATTCTCAAGTAATCCAGGTAACTTGAGTGGCCTTTTCTGGTGCTTTATTAAAAAAAAATATGTACAAACCAGTTAACTCTACTCTGACAGTGAGATCCTAATCATTTAACTAGCGAAAGGCTGGCATGTAAACACAGATCATGAGAGCAAAGGTACCTCAAAATAAACTGCACAAATGATATTATTCCTTGTTAGATTTTAAAAAAACACAAAGACAAACGTTTTTTCAAGCAGTATCACCCACATTTTGTGTTTAATATAGAGCTCTGGCACCAATTAATTAAAAAAAACCTACATTTAATTTAATCACCTATAAAATGTTAATGACCCATGTTTGTCAATCAAATACACATACTATTTAACAATCTAACTTTGCCTTTTAATGTATAACCTTTTTAAAGAACCACACTCAGCCAAAAAGTTCTGCATATGTAAAACTATTTTTGTCAATAATTGTTCACAGCTAGTAAAAGATAAATATCTCAAGTTTACATTTTTTTCATTCTTTTAATTTTCTCCATTTCTGCAGTAGTTTAAGTTAAGTTTAAGTTTTATAGAAGGCAGTGGTCATCTCTGTTTCAAGGGCCATCAAGCCAGCACTAACTGAAGACATTTCTGTGGTCATGTGGCTAGCATGACATCACGGAGTGCTGTTACCTTTCCACCAAAGTGGTACCTATGTATCTACTCAAGCTTTCAAACTACTAGATTGACAGGGAGTAAGGAAAGGACGGAAGCTCACCCTGTTGTGTGATACTTAGGTCTCAAACCTGGGCTGTTGACAAGCCCAGTGTCTTAAACACTGAGCCATCATGCCTCCCTATAGGAACTAAGAATAAAAAAGCTAAAAAAAAAAAGCCATTGCACTGCCTTATAAGAACTAAGGGTAACTAAAAAAAGTACTTTGGTCTTTTTTTGTAAATGTAATCTTAGGGCCACAAAAGTAGGTGGCATAGTAGTCCATTTTACTTCCTTCCTTTTTAAAATTCAGTCAAATATTCAAAGTAACCAATAAGCCAGAGCTAAGCTTAGCTACAAGTAGTAGTCTGCCTATACAAGCAGGATATGGAACTAAGAGATAGTAGCAGATTTCCTTCAGAACAACCAAGAGCAAAATAGAAACAGCAAAAATGGAATTTAATGGTTACTGAATAGATGCTTCCTTCTAATGCATATGTATAAAACATTCTTTTTGTAATTGGCAACCTTCTATAAAGTTTAGTAAATGAAGCTACATAAGTTGTTTATTTGATAACGTGACAGCTACACAACCTAGCAAATCTATCTTTTATGCAGATGTATAGTGCATATTTTTATGTTTGGGAACTCACTGAAGGCACATTCTCAATAACACACAATTGAATAGAATAGAAAAGTATTTGTATGTGGAAATGTTAGTGTGTTTTATTTAATAGCAGTAAACCTGCCAACTAAGTATGTGAAGAATTAACCAGCTTGTAATTTTTTTGAAGTTCTAAATATTTATGCACAATAGTTTATCAGCTTATAACTAAATAAATGTAAGAATAACATAGTCAGCCCATAACAAATTGTATTTTTTTTTTCTCCACAGGATTAAAAAAAAATCTAAAGCAAATTCTGCTACCAGATTTAATTAGAATTGATGGAAGAAAAAGCATGAAAATATTTTTGACTTGTGCTAAACAAAGTTTTCAAGCTCAAGGAAATTTAAAACTAACTAATTTCTACACACTCACAATGCTACTAACAATGACCTCTATGGCCACACTTTGGTTGCATTGGTGAATAACAAGAAACATGGCTATTTCACACCTGCAGTGTGAGAGAAGTAGTTTATTTAACCTGTTATAAAAATGTAAATCAAACACATAGATCTAATAAAGCTGTAACATACAGTGAAATTTATTGGATTCTGTGTCTTCATTCTTGCAGTGAAGATTGAATTTAAAACATCTAGAACAAATAAATAAGATTAATAAATGTCATTCTTACTGTATTTTGTACACACACACACACACATACAATAACAAATTCTCATCAATGCAATTCCAACATGTCCAGACAGTAGCATATTGATAAAAGTTGATAAAGTTTGTAGCATATTGCCATTTAAAAAATGTTTAAATAAGTTTGATCTGGGAGTTGCAAAGTGTGCAATTTCATGATGACATTAAGCTCTGATCATTGCTTAAAGCAATATTATTTAACTGCAGCATTCAATATCATTCTACTTATCCACAAAATATTGATTGCAATGGTGATTTGTCATCTGGAAGCTAACTTCACTTTCCATGTATTGTATTCAATATTTTTAATTCACTTTCTGTTCCATTTTTTTTGATAAGAAATTAATTTAGTTTTTCGTTCCAAGAGCAGATATTAGCATTAGCATAGTAATTCAGCAATGTTCCAAGTAGCTTCCCTAAGAAACAGCAGAATAATAAAATTGGAAGCAACCTTGGAGGTCTTCTAGTCCAACCCTCTGCTCAGACAGGAAACAGACAAATGGTTGTCCAATCTCTTCAGTGAATAATGAACAGTGAGCCTGCATCTATCTGAATATTTTGGTGTCTAATAGGTATCTTAATGTTATATTCTTTTTTAAACAATTTAAATTAATGATGAATAGATCATCATACTTAAGGTACTTAGTGTTGCCCCAGGGACGCTGGATCCATTGCATCTGACACATAAGATGTGGAAATGTCTCTAATAACTTTTATTGTTTTCAAACAGTTACAATCAGAAAATCAAGACATCAATGAATATAATCTCATCGATGAGCACAGTTAAAACACAACCAAAAGGTGGGCACTGTTGCTGAAAAAAATATATGACTTGGTTAGTATCTTATCTATTCTTGTTGCAGGCACAATCAAATCCTGCCTCATTTTGTTCTTCAAGAGAGGGGTTTTACTTTCTTTCATTGTTTGCTTCTGACTGATAAGACAAGCTGTCTTCAAAGGGAAATAGATTTAGGCTAGTTATGCAGTTCACCTATCTATTTTCTACCAAACAGCTAGCAAAGGTCAATCGGGACCAAATACAGTATTGCTTCTTTATTTTAATTCTAAAATAACTATTCCAACATTAAAGCTATCAGATCTAAGATGCAGCATTCCAGACCACATTAGATGATGTAAAAGATGGAAAATGCTAACTTTTTGCTAGTATCTACACACCAGCCTTCAGTATTACAGTATGTTCATTTCCAGACATGCCTTTAGTTTCACAACAGAAAATGACATTGGTAGAGAGTTGCAGCAAAGTCTTTTGTTTGGAAGGATACCCACCCATCCTATAAAAAGGACAATGAAATTGTCTGAAAGACTACAGAGCTTTTAAGCTTATAAATTTGAATATATTCTTATCAGTTTCCTGAAAATTTAAATCATATGCTCGTGTCATGCACATTTTATTATTTCTTTAAACATTCTACAATATAAGCATCCACTCTTTCTTCACTATAGTTGGCTTGCAAAAATAAAAGTTAACAAATATAAACATAAATGAAAGAATTTACATTAAATGTCATTAAAAATCTTGACCCTGATTTTTGGATACAGTTCTCCTTATCTTAAAAATAAAGCTGTAATTATAGCTCTGAGAGACTGGTTATTATTGTCCATTTTAGAAACAGTTATTGTATTTTTTTACTTATAGTCACATCAATAGAAAAGGTCTGTTATCACCATGAGACACCATAAGACTGAATTTCAGTCTTAATTTATGGACCACTTCGATTCAAAATTTATGGACCACTTCAATTCAAAAATATGAAAACATACAATGGCAGTGACTGAACAATGAAAGGCTAAACTGTGAAAATGGCTTTTTAAATTCATTGGTGGAACATTCAGTAGGCTATATCAACCCAGAAATGAAAAAAAAAATCAGTTGGGAATTAATTTTAGATGTTGATTGATGTTGGTTGAAGGCATGTTTATAAAAAGTAGTCACAGGTGCACCCTAGAAAAAGCAGGTTAAACTTTAAAAGATTGAATTGAGTGACATATTTAAGAAGCACTTTTTAAGCCAGCTAGAAATATGTTTGGTATTTGCTGAGGTCACAGATTTTCAAGTAGGGTTGCTATATTAGCATCTGAAGTTTACTGCAGCTCAAAGGGGACTCTTGTTTTAAAGGCCATATTATCATTTCTCCAAGAAGTAAATTCAATTGTGGATTCCTCAGTAATTTTCATTAACATAATCAGACCTTCAATAATGTTGTTTTGAACAGGAAAAACATCTATGGTATTTGGGAATGTTCAATGTTGATATTTAGTAACAAGTTTTTAATTGTTCATCATTTCAAAACCAGTCTTGAATTGAGAAAAAAAATGCAGATTTTGAAAAAAACTGGGTGAATTAATAATTAATAGGAAAATTCCTTTAAGAAAATGTAAATAATTAAACAGTGAATTAATTTCAAAAACAATAACAAAACCATCATATACAAATTAACCATTATAATGAGATTATAAATTAAGTTTATGAAATGTTTAAATTATTCTCTCTGAATTTTTACAATAAAAATTATAACTGATGCATTTTTAACTGAGTATGATTATATGCCATCGTCAATGTTGCCTATTAACAACTACATAACTTTTTTCCTCTAGAGCAGGCATGTCAAACTCGTGACGTATCACAATTTTTTCCCCATTGCTGGCAATGGGTTGGACGTGGTTTTAGCATGATGCATCTGGCCTACGGGCTGGCAATTTGACATGCCTGCTCTAGAGTAATCTGTTCCCAAGACCTGATCCCAAGTCTTCCAATGCTACTTCCATCATTATTACAACTAATGCTAATCTATACTCTTTCTCTCCACCATTTCCACCATTATATATTTATCATGAAAGCTAGGTCTTCACCTAATATGTCCAGAATGTGATAATTTGAGTCTGGTCACTTATGCCTGAAGTAAGAACTGTAAGAACATATGTTTTCTATGATCTACTTGTTTGTTTTCTTCCCTAACTTTGGTTTTTCCAGGAAACTTGTCTAACATCATAAACATCAGTACTTTTAACATCCTATATCCAGAAATTACGATGACCACAACCCTGCTGGCTTTTTGTAAGTCTTTAAAGACTTAATTATGTGCAAGGGCCTGAGGCCCAGAATATATAAAGGCCCTGTCGCCTGGTTCTGTTAAAAACCATAGATCATAACATTCTTCTTGGCTGTCTTGCATATTTCTTTTATGATCAAATTTTATTTTTAATTTATTTTATGATTGTTTAGCGATCAGAGGCATTTGTTGAGATGGGCAACCATACAAACTGAATAAATAAATGATAATAAAATGTTGAGTCCAGACCGGCTTCCTGTTCTATATATAAGTTTCTTATAAGGACAATAAGATGTTCTTTCCCAGTTAGCTAAGCAGATTGGCAGCTGGGGTGATATTCAATAAAGTACTCTTGATAAGGAACTACATTCTTCTATATTTTTATGGCTACCTTTCTTGAAGAAATAATAATAATAATAATAATAATAATAATAATAATAATAATAATAATAATAATAATAATTTGGGTGCAATCCCAAAACAACTGGAGCACCACTTGAACACCATTGCCATTGACAAATTCTCTATTAGTCAATTGCAAAAGGCGGCCTTACTAGGAACTGCTTCCATCCTGCGACGATATCTGTAATGCATCAAACATCCACATCTGCCTATCCCAGGTCCTGGGTAAGGACGATAGGTAGACAAAATGCCAAATCCAGTCTGAACATCTGGCTGACTGTGCGATGATCCAAAATAATAATAATAATAATAATAATAATAATAATAATAATAATAATAATAATAGTCTGCCAGACTATCCCACCTCCTTTATATGGATGATCTGAAGCTGTATGGAAAAACATCATCTGAAATAGAATCGCTGCTCAACACTGTCCGTATATATAGTCAAGATATTGTAATGGAGTTTGGCTTGGACAAATGTGCCACACTTACTATCAAACAAGGAAAAATAATGAAAACTGAAGGAATCAAGATGCCCCACGAAAATAACATTAAGAGTCTGGATGAGGAAGAGTACTACAAATACTTGGGTATCCTTCAAGCTGACAACATCAAGCACACTGAAGTCAAGAAAAAGATTAGAGGTGAATACATCAAGAGAGTGAAGAAGATCTTAAAATCCAAACTCAATGGAGGAAATACCATAAAGGCAATCAACACCTGGGCAATCCCAGTCATTAGGTACACAGCTGGAATAGTGGATTGGACTCAAGCAAAACTAAAAGCAATGGATAGGCAGACCAGAAAAATAATGACAATGAATCATGCCCTTCATCCACGCAGTGACATTGATAGACTTTATCTACCAAGGCAAATAGGTGGGCGTGGAATGCTACAAGTACATCAGATGGTTGAAGAAGAAAAAATGGCTTTGGAAGAATATCTGAAGAACAATGATGAAGATGCACTGAAATTAGTATATCAGGAAGGCTTACTAACTACTGGAGAGACCAAACTGGCCTACAAGAAAGACCAAATGAAGAACAGAATAGAGGCATGGGAAGACAAAGCACTACATGGCCAATACATGAAAAAAATAGCTGGGAAAGCAGATAATAATAAAACCTGGCAATGGCTAAGAGCAGGAAAATTGAAGAAAGAGACCGAGGGACTAATTCTGGCTGCACAAGACCAAGCCTTAAGGACAAATGCATACAAAGTCAAAATTGAGAAGACAGCAACAGACAGTAAGTGCCGCCTATGCAAAGAAGCTGAAGAAACAGTGGACCACTTGGTAAGCTGTTGCAAGAAGATTGCACAAACTGATTACAAGCAGCGGCATGACAAAGTAGCAACAATGGTGCATTGGAAGATCTGCAAAAAATATCATTTGCCTGTAAGCAAAAACTGGTGGGATCATAAAATAGAGAAAGTCATAGAAAATGATAAAATTAAACTGCTCTGGGACTTCAGAATTCAAACAGACAAGCACCTGCAACATAACACCCCAGACTTAACAATTGTCGATAAGAAAGACAAAAAAGTCTGGATAGTGGACGTGGCAGTGCCTGGAGATAGCAGAATAGAAGAGAAAGAACTGGAGAAGATAACAAAATACAAAGACCTACAAATAGAAATAGAAAGACTGTGGCAAAAGCAAGCAAGGGTAGTACCAATAGTCATAGGCTCCTTGGGTGCAATCCCAAAACAACTGGAGCACCACTTGAACACCATTGGCATTGACAAATTCGCTATTAGTCAATTGCAAAAGGCGGCCTTATTAGGAACTGCTTCCATCCTGCGACGATATCTGTAATACCATCAAACATCCACATCTGCCTATCCCAGGTCCTGGGTAAGGACTCGATAGGTAGACAAAATGCCAAATCCAGTCTGAACATCTGGCTGACTGTGCGATGATCGATAATAATAATAATAAAGTTGGAAGGGACCTTGGAGGTCATCTAGTCCAACCCCCTGCTCAGGCAGGAAACCCTATACCATTTCAAACAGATGGCTATCCAGTCTCTTCTTAAAAACTTCCAGTGCTGGAACATTCACCACTTCTGGAGGCAGGTTGTTCCACTGGTTAATTGTTCTAACTGTCAAGAAGTTTCTCCTTAGTTCTAGGTTGCTTCTCTCCTTGATTATTTTCCATCTGTTGCTTCTTGTCCTGCCTTCAGGCGCTTTGGAAAATAGCTTCACTCCCTCTTTTTTGTGGCAGCCCCTGAGATAGAAGAGGGAGTCAAGCTATTTTACAAGGCACAAGCATTTATAGAATGGAAAAAGGCTCAAAGAAACAATTTGCTTTTCACTCTGTCTTACAGGTTCCTATTGCCATTATTATTTATTAAAATTATTTTAGTCCAAGACCATTAAATGGGATGGGACAGTGTGAAACAAAACAAAGCAAAATCACCCTTATAGTTATACTGCCTTGAATGAAATATATTGTTACTTCTGTTTATTATGCCTTTGTGTAGGGCTCAGAACTATTGCTTCCACCATAATAGTCTTCCAAAGACAAACTAATAAGTTTTTAAAATCAGCTCAGCTTTCATCAATATTTACATCCTGATCTACTGTGTGCATTAAACTTTTCTAATATTCATATCAGTTAGTAGGATGTTAAGCCCCATAACAAATAGACAAGCTCCACTAGTTTAAAAGTGGAGGAAAAAATCATTAAATTAATTTATTCTTCCATTACAATACCATCTGAGATCAGAATGAAGCATTTTAAAAATGTTAATGGATAACTTTGTCTCTATCTTTAATAATATTAAAGATGATAAATCTTGTAAAAAAATCACATTAGATCCCATTTTGGTAAAGACCGATTAGTTTCATAAGAAGGTTTTTGACAGAGGTTTCACAAACATTATTGCAAGTTAAACTGAAGTTATCATAGATCAAAATTCTTCATGGAATAGTTATTGCTGTTTTTGTATTTTTTAGAAGATGTCTTACCTCTAGAGATTTCTTGGCAAGCTGCTGTAACAATGGCAGTTAGTGCTTTAAGACAGTTCAAAGTGTCAGAGCCATTCATTTCAGATTGGACTATTTTTTTTATTCAGATTTCTCCTTGTTTTGTAAAAGAATGTTTCCAATATATTTAACTCATGCTTATGCCTCTTGTAAAATGATACCACAGTTCAAATGTATATATTTTATTCAGATTTATATATTTAACCCATTCACATTATTAATCATGTTTGTGACTAACAATTACTATATAATTTTGCTTTTAATGATGGCAAAACTGAACAATATGTCCTAAACATTTGTTTTGCATGCATGTTTATATTTCCAAAAATAAAATCAATAAAGTTAAGTCTAATTTTCTGAACTATAACTTTTTGGCTTTGTCCACAATTAACTAAATGTATACTTCTCTAGAGACAGACAACAAGTAACCCTAAATTAGCAGCAGCCTTATTTATTCTGACATTTGGGACAATTGTTAGAAAGCCATTAGTTATACTGTAAACAAGAAAAAAGCTTATTGAAGACTATTACTTGTAAAAGCAATTTCAATTAAGGAATGTGCTACCAATCAATAACAGCTAGGCTTTAACTGTTCCACTAACAAGACTGATCTGTGTTTTCAAGGTCTTCAACTTTTTGTTTTGTTTTATTTTGTTTTACAGAAAAAATAGTTTAATCTCTAGAAAGAACAGTGATATGTTATGAAGTCAGAGTCTATTTCCCTGTAGATAAACATTGGAATCATTTTCTGTTTTGGCAATTTGGTAGATAGTCCTTAAAAAGTGCCCAAGTTTTACTGACACTGAAGGTTTCTGTTCTCATCATTTGAGCCAGATGTTAGCAAGTTTTTGCTGTCAAAACATAAAGCTGCTTTCCAGGTTAGATGACTCATTGGCTGGTTGGTTAGCTGCCTTTTTAAATTACCTAGCATTAAGTGATCACATAATAATTATAATAACAGTCTGAATTGTGGGTGTTGCAGTACCTGGAGACAGCAGAATAGAAGAGAAAAAAATGGAGAAAATTATAAAAGACAAAGACCTGCAAATAGAAATAGAATGATATGCAAAAGAAAGCAAAGATAGATCCAATAATAATGTATATCTTAGGTGCAATTCCAAAACTCTGGAACACCATTAGCACTGACAAAATCACCATCAGCCAATTGCAAAAGGCAACTTTACTTGGAACACCTTATATTCTGCAACAATACCTTTAACTTGATCAAGCAATATCTGGGGTCCTTGGGAAAGAATGGATAGACAGATAAAAATGCCAAGTCCAGTCAAAACATCTGGCTTTGTGACCAACCATAATAATAATTTATTCTGCTACTGCTATAAAAGCAATGCATAATGAAAAAAACAATCAAAGCAAGAGCAATTCTAGACAATTAACTGCCCCTCCCTTCATTTTTTAAAACAAATTTGTACCTTTACTGAAATGGAAACTGAGCCTTATTTCAATAGGCATCTTCATTTACATATAAAGTATCAAGCAGAGCAAATGTTGCTGCTGCTCCTCTATCAAACAGAATAGAGCTGAAACTCTATGCCAGTAGTGGTGAACCTATGGCACGGGTGCCAGAGACGGCACTCAGAGCCTTCTCTGTGGGCACACGTGCTGTTGCCCCAGTCCTAGGCCTTCAGCTGAGTTTTAAAAAACCTTTTCACTTTAGGCCTCCACTGCCATGTGCAAAAAAAAATAGAGGTTCAATCAATCAATTTCAACTTCTCACGGAAAAAAAAAGAACTTGCAAAGTTGGAATTGATTGATTGAACTTTTTAGTCCCACCCAGTTCTGCCGTTACCACTGCAGCACGCCACCCAATTGGCCACACCTAGCCAATGGGCCACACCACCCAGCACTCAACAATACATAAATGGGTTTTAGGTTGCAGTTTGGACACTTAGTCTCTGAAAGGTTCACCATCACTGCTCTATACTATTTCAGACAAGTTGCTCTCCTTCTTAAAAACCTCCAGTGATGAAGCACCCACAACTTCTGACGGTAAGCTGTTCCACTGGTTAATTTTTCTCACTTAATTCCAGGTTGCTTCTCTCCTTGATTAGTTTTCATCCATTGTTTCTTGTTTGCCTTCTGGTGCTTTGGAAAATAAGTTTATCCCCCTCAGCAACTGCAACTGCAAGTGTCTGACATACTTTGACCTTAACTGAAAGGTTGATCCTGCTAATCATTTATCACGTTTATTGCATAATGTTTCCAAAGCTTCAAGTTGATGATTATAACTATTTGGGTGTTGTGCTGCATTATTATTATCTAGATGGATGAAGGGATGATTATGTAGAGCAGACATGTCAAACTCACGATGTGACATGAAGTTGCACAATGTCTCGGAGCTTTTTCCCCATTGCGGGCAATGGAGTGGGCGTGGTTTCCTCGTGACGCTCTGGCCTGTGAGCCGGCAGTTTGACACCCCTGATGTAGAGGGAATCACCAAGTGATAATATAGAATCAATCCTAATATTCCATTAAATTGTTAAGAATTTGTCCCCAATATTCATTTTAACATATTTTCATAATATTGCCTTTATATCATCCCAGCCCATAGTTAGCATGACCTAGAATTTTTCATTGTCTATGTCATGACATTAATTGAATCTGTCCATCTGCTATTGGCCACTTTCAGCTGCTATAGATCTTCCCCTTCCCTTTTACTTCTGGTCTTTTACAGCCATTTTTGTTTGAGTGGCAGGAAAGACTAGTCACCTTGATTCTGCAGAGTCATTTTTCCAGCTGTGCCTTACAAAATACTCCTCAAGATTTATGCAGATTCCTTATATCAGGGGTGTCAAACTGGTGGCCTGCGGGCCAGATGCGTCATGGTGAAACCACACCCACCCCATTGCCCACAATGGAAAAAAAAGTTGTGAGATGTCACAACACGTCACGTGGCATTGCGAGTTTGACACCCCTGCCTTATTTGAATAGATTTAGCATTCTTTTGAAAGATCAACTGATGTCTTCTTATAAATACAGGTTTAATATTGAAATCTAGCCTCCCAATCTTGGCTACTTTAAGACACATGGTGAGCCTATGCATGTTAAAAATGCCAAGATTGGGAATCCCTGATCTAGAATATTCCTATAGTACATCGAAGGTCACTTTAGGATAGGGGTAAAGTTTAAGCTCCATCAATATGTTACTGTCCTGATACCAATTATAACTTTATAGTTTTTCTAGTGCATCATTTTACCTAATCAGCTATCATTTTGTCTATTCCATAAACTACCTCTATGTATAAATGTCAATATCTGCTTGCTATCTGGAGTGTTAATCCCTTGCATTAAAACTAATGATTGACCGATAGGCATTTTTATTAGGAAAGGAGAAAGGACTCAGAATTTTTTATCCTGATTTAAGGACTGTAGGATGCACATTAACAAGACCATCCAACTGTATTCTTAGGTTCCACAAATATTATCTTTCACTTAAGCTTAAAGATACAGTTGATTAACCCTAAGACAGTGCTTCTCAATTATTTTCTGTCATGCCCCCCTAGGAAGAAGAAAACATTTCGCGCCCCCCGCGCGACTGTAAATAGTATCATTTGTCTATAAAATTGTTATAAATACACCTCTGCATAACACTGTATCCTTATTAACGTATATGAGAATAAAAAAAGAAAGAAATGTGGATCAATTTACAACAAAGAATAGCTTTATTAACTGTAGCAGAAAAGATTTAAAGGAGCACAATATTAAAAAAAAACTTTAACCTGCAAAACAAAAATATATAAAATAATTTGAGCTTATTTTTTAATCAGAGGTGATGTCTGGATTAATGGCTACAATGAGCACGTTTTTCAATGCATAGCTTTTCGAAGCACGGTTTGAAGCAGAACACAGCAACTCTCAGCTCCTTCTCAATGTGTAGCCGAGACCTGTATTTTTTTTCTGTACAGAGGACCGATTTCCGGGTCTAAAAGTCACACGGGTGGGTTTGGCCAATCAGGATAGAGCATCAGGATAGAGTTGCTAGGCAACCTATGCCGTGTGGGATGCCGCTTGCGAGTGAGTCGGATGATCCGATCTAGAAATCCAATATGACAGTATTTGCCGAGGTCAAACGAGCCCCCCTTTATGGAGCCTCGCGCCCCCCCTGGGGGGCGTGCCCCACTATTTGAGAAGCACTGCCCTAAGATAATAGAATGGTCAGTATTACTGAAAGAAATAAATGTTTATAATGGTTTATAATGTTTTTTCTATCTGTAAAACAAGAAGTTCCTTTCCCATTATTATGCAAAAAAGGAAAAGAGACGAGTTTAGTATTATCCATGTCTTCCTTTCCAAATTCAAGGTGTTTTTTTAAAAAAAATGAAGTAAATTAAAATTTGAGCTGCATACATTTTGAATTAATAAATCCATTTTTCCATTTCAGAAGGTGACTGTCATATTGCTTCATATGTAAATAAGTCTATATATTATATACTCATGTATTTACTATAAGAACATAGAACTTACCCTTTCAATATCCATAAATAAGAAAAAATGTAGTGAGAGTTGAATACAAAGTGCAGAATGAGAAATATATATATTGGAAGTTTGAAAACTTATATTGTTAAGGCAGCAATGCTATATACACTAGAATACAGGTTCATTGAACTAAATGGAATTTAATTTTGCTTAAAAATGTCTTGCATACTACATATAGTAATTCAGATTCTCTAGGTCCACTGCTTGCATGTCAGATGTTCAGCACCATGAAACTTAAGAGGTTGATGCATTGTTTTAAATTAAAGTTACTCCTATATCACAATAAAAATTAAAATGCATGGAACACAATACAGATTATACATAGAATGACTATCAACCTGGACTGAAAAATAACAACAAAAAACCCTCTATTTCTATTGGTTTTCCATATTACTTTGATAGACCTAGGACCTACAATTCAATACAATGAAAGACAATTCAGTTTGTAATTAGTTATTACAGAAAGAGAGAGAGAGGGGGGGGAGAGGGAGAGAGAGAGAGAGGGAGGGAGAGGGAGAGGGAGAGGGAGAGGGAGAGGGAGAAGGAGAGGGAGAGGGAGAGGGAGAGAGGGAGGGAGGAGGTGGAGGAGGAAGACAAACTAGTAATATCTAAAATTATATGTAGAACTATCAGTGCTGGTGTTTGTCACTTCCATTATACTGGAAGATTGTATTTGAATCCAGTTCATTGTATTTAAATCCAGCTCATTTCAACCTTAATGACATTTCTTCTATAGTGCATGACCAGATCAGAGTTAAATATATTACAATATCTAAACTATAGGCATTAGTGAAACAGACATTAAAATTTGGGAGGGGGTATCATTTCCTAAATGAGAATAAAAGCTAATCAATCCATGTCCTTCTAAAATCTCATTACAAAGTCTTTTTAAGTGCTTTATGGATAAGAGGTTCAGATAATGTCCAAGCTGTTTAGCAATTAGAAACAGGTGATAGTTTTACTAATGGGTTTAGCTGGATATAGTACAATGCAACCATAAAATTCCACCCAAATAAATAAAAGTTTATTCAAGGCATACTTTAAAGTTTTCATACTTTTGATTATAATGGAGTTTCTGTTGCACTGTTGCTGTTAAGGGAAAGTTCTAGAAAAAAACCAAGTCAATTTAAAATTACTTCTCAAAACAATGGCAATTACTTTTCCTAATACAACCTAGGATTAAGAAAGAGGACAAAGAGGACCAATATTTTTTTTCCACACAGAATCTCTTTATTTGCAAGATTGCAAAAGAGCATTGTCCAGTGGGTTTCAGAGGTCTGGAAGCCCAGGGATTAATCATCTTGCTTAAGCCATGGTTCAGCACTTTTCAAAGGCATGCTGGGTTTAACTTCTTCCTCTCTTAAATATTTTAGTCAAGTGCCCAAAGGTGCTTTTTCAAAAAGCAACTGGACTTCCTTTGTTTTTCTTGAAGACGTTTGCTTTTTATCCAACAAGCTTCTTCAGTTCTGATGGAAGGGTGGAGAATGGAAGAATTTATATTCATTGCAGTCATCTGGTCCTTACCATTTTTTCTGAGAAGAGTCTTTCTTTCCATTCTCCACTCTTAAGTCAGAACTGTAGAAGCTGCTTGTATGAGAAGTGAAACATCTTCAGGGAAAACAAAGTCCAGTTGCCTTTTGAAAAATCATCTCTGGGACAACTATGACTTAGATGACTGAGAATCTCCATAGACATTCATCTCTCAAAGAGTAATCTTTACTACATTGCTAGGAATGTCTCCTTTTAATCTGTATGAAAAAAGCTCTGATGTAGTTTAAGGATTTTTTTAAAAAGCTATATTTTTTGTAAAAGAGCCAAAGGGGGACAAGGATTTTAGAAAGTTAAGTGGATGTTTAATATAATAGATGAAGTTAAGTGGGATGTTTAATATAATAGATGAAGATTTATAAGATTTTAAGAAATCTTTCTGTAGGAAAGTTTTGTTGATTGGAAAGGGACTTGAAAGCTGATTAGAGGTTACAAGAGAAAACAAATTATTACTTTTATAGGAGAACAACCCATTAATGCAATAGAGCAATACTACTTTCTAGAACAGGCATGTCAAACTGCTGGCCCGTGGGCCGGATGCATCATGCCAAAACCGCGTCCACCCCATTGCCAGCAATGGGGAAAAAGTTCCAATACATTGCGCAACATCATGTGACGTCACGAGTTTACATGCCTGCTATAGAAGAAATAAATGCTGTTCAGAAACAATGTACTTTCTTTGTGTCAGAAGCACCTACAAATTATTAAAAATAAATGACATCGGGAAATATTTTTCTTTTTTTCTTAAGTTTGGATTGCAAAATTAAATTTCTATTAAGACTAATATATATGTAGGTTTTTGGTTATTTGGGTTTTCTCAACGTTGCTCCTAGAAGCACGAGGCCGAAAACACCAGCCTGAAGATGACGAATGGGACTTCATCGAAATGTCGCTAAGACATTTCCAATTTTACGCGGGAGAAAACCCCAATAACCAAAGACCTACATACAAACACCCACGAAAACCTCAGAATGTATATAACACCCTGACGATGGGAGAAGCTATTTATAAGTGTGGCGTTCTTTGCGCCCGGCTACGATCAAAACGCAGGTGGATTGGCTGGGACCCATGACGAGGTCAAGAAGCCGGGCGCAAAGAATGTCACACTTATAAATAGCTTCTCCCATCGACTGGAGACTACCCTGATGATGCTGGCAGATGCCAGGGAAAGCTTGGTTTTATTCTGGTTTTATTAAAACTTTTTATAGTTTTATAACTTCCTGGTGTTCGTATATTTTATTAATCAAGCAGCAATGTGTGGTCTTAGCTGTTTCTTCCTTTTAACTGCCAGTGGGGGTATGAACTGATTGGGTGGGAGCTTGGCTGTGTTCTGATTGGGTGGAGGTGTGTTCTGATTGGTTAGCTCTGGGCTTGGCTGTGCTCTGATTGGCTGGGGGGTTGGCTGTGCTCTGATTGGCTGGGGGAGTGTTCTGTTTGGTTGTGCTCAGGTTAGTCTGAGTTGCAGAGGGGTTTAAGATTTTGGGCTGCCTTGCTATTTTTTGGCTTCGCGTTCGTGGTCGTGCCTCCTCTTCATGGAGGGTGTCAGTTTGCTTCATGTATGGATTGGAGGGGTTTAAAGTGGCTAATGATGCAGCTGTGGTCTGGCTTCTGGTTTGTGGTCGTGCCTCATCATCGGTGTGGCTTTGGGTTTGTTTTTTGCGTGGATGTGTGGTGGTGACATCCTATGTGGTTTTTGTGAGTGTGGGTCTGGTATCATTTTTTGTGTTAGGGAGTCGTTTGTCAATAAGGGCGGGTTTCCAAATGGCTGGTAGGCGGGAGGTATCATCTCGCTTGTTCATGCTGTGTGGGCGTTTTTCTATCTCGATGGCTTCTCTGATTATTCTGTTATTAAAATGTTCACTTTTGGCAATGGTTCTGGTATTTTTAAAGTCAATTTCATGTCCTGTGGCTTTAAGGTGTTGGACCAGGGAAGATGTTGGTTCCTCTTTTTTGACTGAGTTCTTATGTTCTTCAATGCGTGCACTTATTCTTCTGTTGGTTTGTCCGATGTATGTGGTGGGACAAGTGGTGCATGGGATTTCGTATACTCCTTGATTTTCTAATTCAATTTTATCTTTGGGGTTTCTAAGGATGGTGGATATTTTTCTGTTTGTGCAGAATGCTGTTTTGATGTTGTGTTTATGGAGGATCTTACTGATTCTGTCTGTGGTGCCTTTTATGTATGGGAGGAGGGCTTTGCCGTTTTCTTGTTCTTTGTCTTGGATTTTAGTGGGGGTTTCTTTTTGGATTAGGTTTGTAATCTTATTTCTATGGAATCCATTGGATGTTAGTACATTGGTGAGAGTGTGTAGTTCGGGTTTTAGGTGTTGTTCGTCAGCTAAGCGTTTTGTTCTGGAGATGAGTGTCTTGGCTACAGAGTTGATCTGTGCTGGGTGGTGGTGTGAGAGAGCGTGCAGATAGCGGTTTGTGTGTGTTTTCTTCTGGTAGATGGTGTGTCCTAGGGAGCCATTGGATTTCTTGTAGACTAAGACATCCAGGAAGGGAAGTTGGTTGTTAGCTTCTGTTTCCATGGTGAACTGTATTTTGGGGTGTAGGCTGTTGAGGTGTGTGAGGAAGTTGTCCAGTTTTTCTTTCCCATGTGGCCAGATTATGAAGGTGTCGTCTACATATCTGAGCCAGAGTTTGGGTTTGTGATCCGATTTTTCTAGAGCTTGGGTTTCAAAGTGTTCCATGTAGAGGTTGGCAATGACAGGTGAGAGGGGTGATCCCATGGGTGCTCCTTCTGTTTGTTTGTATTTTTGTCCATTATAGATGAAGTATGTGTTGGATAGGCAGTGGTTGGTCAGATCTAAGATGTGTTTGGGGGGGTTATATTTGTTTTGAATAGCTGTGAAGGCTTCTTTGATAGGCACTTGGGTGAAGAGGGATATGACATCAAAGCTCACTAGTAGGTCGCTGGGCTTTAAGTTTTGTTTCTTTATAATCTCTATAAACTGGAATGAGTTTTTTTTACGTGTGAGGTGATGGATTCTGCATAGGGCTGTAATTGTTTGGCGAGAAATTTGGCTAGGTTTTGTAGAGGTTAGCCTATGGAGCTGACTATAGGTCTGAGTGGGGTTCCTTCTTTGTGTATCTTGGGGAGACCATAGAGTTTGGGGCATCTGGATGATTTCTCTCTGGGAATGATTCTTTGCTGGATCACTTCGCTAATGGGGGAGGCTTTTATTTTGGATCTGGTGGTTTTTTCCAGGTAGGTGGTGGGATCTGTATTTAGGGGTTTGTATGTGGAATCTTGGAGTAGGTTGGTTAATTTGGTTTGGTAGTCAGATGTGTTCATAACCAGCCCTTGTCTGCTGGTAGGATTATTATCCTGGTGTCTTCTTTCAGGTTACGTAGTGCTGTCTGTTCCTCTTTGGGTAAGTTGCTTTTGGGTGGCTTGCTGGTGCAGAGGATGTTGGTGATTTCGAGTCTGATTTTGTTAGCGTCGTCGGGGTTGATTTTGGTCAGGCTAGTTTCAACTCCACATATAATGGTTTCAGTGGGGATGTGTTTGGGAGCGACTGCGAAGTTGAATCCTTTGGAAAGGACATTGCTTTCGGCTTTGGTGAGGATCCTATCTGAGATGTTATGCACTGTTTGTTTCATGTGTGGCTGTGAGGGAGGAGGGGTTTGTTTCTGGCGTTCTTGTAGTCTTCGGAGTTTGTTGGTGTGTGTATCTGTCTTGAGGGTGGTCTATGTTTCGGCTCTCCAGACGGCGAGTTGTTTGGATTTGTCCCAAAGTGCAGGGTGGATCTTGTTGCTGAGTTTGAGGTGGAGTGTGAGGAGATCTTTGTTAATTCGGTCTAGGAGGAATCTTTTTGTGTGGAGTTCATTTCTGATTAGGGCCAATTCTGTTCTTTTGAGGATCCGTTTGGTGGCTGCAGAGTTGGAGTGGAATTTCAGTTGGAAACATGTGGGGATTAGATTTTGATCTCGGCAGTTGCGTAGGAATGCGAGGTCGCATAAAATAGAAGCTCTTTGGACTTCAGGTTTTTCATAGGTCCTTCCTGCAGACAAAGGTAGGGTGACTGTTATTATGGATAGAACACTGTATACAGCTAAAGCACTTGAACTCTTGACTGATAAGTTGGCCTATAGAGTAATTAAAAAAGACCCCTCAATAACGCTCAAAAATAAAATCAACAAACTGCTAGACAACTTTAAGCGTTGTAAGAAGATCGGAGATGACACCCTAAAGAGGATACGTCCCTGTGACACGGCCCTTGCCCGTTTTTACGGTCTACCAAAGATCCACAAAGAAGGTACCCCCCTTCGCCCCATTGTATCATTCAGGGGCACCCCCATCTCAGGACTAGCTAAATGGCTTAGTACCCGCATCAACCACCTCGTAGATGGCAGTAACACCATGGTCAGATCTGCAGAAGAATTTTTAACTAGAATTAAGACCCTTAGGGTGGAGGATGATGAGATGATGGTGTCGTTCGACGTCACCTCTCTCTTCACCTCCATTCCCCAGGACTTAGCCATCTCTGTCCTGAAAGAACGTTTGACATCTATGAGTGAAAGTCATCACCAAGATTCCCTTCAGACGGAAGACCTCGTGAAATTGATAGAAATATGTCTCCAGACTTATTTCACATTCCAAGGTACCATCTATGAACAAATAAAAGGAACCCCGATGGGCTCCCCCATCTCCAGTATTATAGCTGAGGTAGTCCTTCAACAGCTTGAACATAAGGCTATGACTTTATACCAACCCAAATTTTGGGTTCGATACGTGGACGATACATTTGCCATTGTCAAAAGACAACATGTAACTACATTTATGGGAATATTAAATTCCATCTACTCTGACATAAAGTTTACTGTAGAGGAAGAAAGACACAATTCTCTTGCCTTCTTAGATGTTTCCATCCACCGTCAACCAGATGGATACCTACATACGAAGGTATTCCGTAAACCAACCCACACGGATAGAATCCTCCATTACCAGAGTAATCATCCTGTTTCCCATAAAATCAGCTGCATAAAAACGTTATTTAAACGCGTTGACTCCCACTGCAGCACGGATGAATATAAGAAAGAAGAGAGGAGACACCTCTTCCGTACGTGCATATATAACGGTTATCCATTAAAATTTATCAAATGACATTGTACAACTTTCCAGCACCAGACCACCCAACGAAGAAGGGATTCCCCCCTACAAAAAACACGCATCTCCCTCCCATACATAAGTAACATCTCAGAGGCCACAGCCAGACTACTAGCACCCCATGGTATAGAAGTAGCTCACAAACCTAACCAAACCCTACGATCAAAAATTATGCGTCCAAAGGACCCCCTACCTACCATGGAGAAATCTGCTATTGTTTATAAGATCAACTGCAAAAACTGCGAAGGCAACTATGTGGGAGAAACAGCCAAACGCTTGAAAACTCGCCTCCACGAACACAAACTGGCCATAAAACGAGGCGAACCACACTCACAACTTTGGATGCATATGGCACAACAAGGCCATCAGTTTGACTTCAATAACACCCTTATCATAGCCAGTGATGCCACGAAGGGAGGTCGGCTGCTAAAAGAAGCCTGGTTCTCGAATAACAACTCAATCAATCGTCACATTGACTTGCACCCAGCACAACAAGCGCTACAAAAATGGAACTCAAACCATCATCCTTTATATCACAAACCTTACAATCAACATCCACAACATTCTAAACCAGGAGCTACACCTCCTCCCTACCAGAAACAATCTGATATAGACTACCCAGAAACCTCCCAACAATATCAAGGGAAAACCACACCCCCTTTAATTGGAGAAAACAACAATAATGACATTGGAGCACTTAAGAAATTTGAGGATAGAACCACTAAATTTAGCACTACCCATAATAATAATAAAGGTGGATATCCCATACAGAGAGGGGAGAAAAAACATGTGATGACGACCCGTTCGCTTGATAAAAGGGAAAGTAACATGAGCGGGGAATCTGCCCAAATACCAACAGACTTTTGCTCACAGAAATGGGGGGGATTTAACTTGAATATTAACCTACGAGGGAAGATGAGCATGGGGGACACCATGATGGAGGAGGATGATTCAAACATTGAAAAATACCACATCCAGTTGATGCTTGTACATGTGAGCGAAGATAAATACGGGAGCACGCAGCAGAGGAAAGATGTTAAATTGCAGCCGATAAAGCCCCGCCTCCATGGTAGGATACACAATGACATCAAACTAAATCCCCCCACTGCAACGAGAGCCAGTACTGCCGGGAGAGGGCGGAACATAACTTTAACAATACCCCCTGAGGTCGACGGAAATGTGTACAAAAGTGCTCGAGAGAACGACGGAAGAAATCTTTACTCTGATTCCCCCTCCCACCTATCAGCTGTTCAGCAGGGAATGCTCGAACAGTCTAGGAACCACGCGCAGACGTCTATGGAACCCGTTTGAATCACCTTGTTAGAAACGGTCTCTCAGCCCTGAAGATGTTGGGGAGTTTTCCCAACGAAAGCTTGGCAACCTTTTAATATAGTAAAATACTTTAATTAAAGTATTTTAACTTTAAACTCTCCTGGTGAACGCGCTTTATTCATTCCATTTATAATTATGCCCGGGAGTCGCATTTTCACCATCATTGTTGAATTTTATGATCGAGCAGTACTGCTCACAGCCAGAAAATGGGAGAAATTGACAAGACGCATCTCAGCAGCTTACCGCAGAATAGCGTTCCTACACACCTGCGCTCGAGAGGACCTCCCACCCAAGATGTTAAGAAGGAAACCTGTTATTGATACAAATGAATGCATACAAGTCCTCCGTCGGTTTCAATGCCAGACAGTTAAAGCCCTTATTAACGACCAGCACAGACATGTAGAAAATTTAAAAAAATGGGCTCTTGAACTTCAAAGACATTGTAACTCAACTTTATTAGAACACCACTTCCAAGCACTGAGTCATCACATCCAAATGGTAGCTAGAAAAACGAACCAAGAAACAACAGCACACCTCCAACGTAAGATGAATGCCATACGTAAGTCCCAATATAGTAATTTTACCAATAGAGTGGTTTGTAATCTGTCTTCCAAACCTCTGACCAACTCACAACTCACCCTATTGCAACGTGATACTAATCATAACCTTATGGATGCCTACCCTTTAGATTTTGTATCTGCACTGGAGCCTGCTATACATCATATGGGGACAGATGAAGACACCAGAAATTCCATTAGACAACAGATCACAGGGCTACTTACTAACCACAGGTACCATCACACCCTATCTAGAGAAGAAACTGGAGCTCTTACACAACTTAAAAGAGATGATTCTATTGTCATACTTCCTGCAGACAAAGGTAGGGTGACTGTTATTATGGATAGAACACTGTATACAGCTAAAGCACTTGAACTCTTGAATGATAAGTTGGCCTATAGAGTAATTAAAAAAGACCCCTCAATAACGCTCAAAAATAAAATCAACAAACTGCTAGACAACTTTAAGCGTTGTAAGAAGATCGGAGATGACACCCTAAAGAGGATACGTCCCTGTGACACGGCCCTTGCCCGTTTTTACGGTCTACCAAAGATCCACAAGGAAGGTACCCCCCTTCGCCCCATTGTATCATTCAGGGGCACCCCCATCTCAGGACTAGCTAAATGGCTTAGTACCCGCATCAACCACCTCGTAGATGGCAGTAACACCATGGTCAGATCTGCAGAAGAATTTTTAACTAGAATTAAGACCCTTAGGGTGGAGGATGATGAGATGATGGTGTCGTTCGACGTCACCTCTCTCTTCACCTCCATTCCCCAGGACTTAGCCATCTCTGTCCTGAAAGAACGTTTGACATCTATGAGTGAAAGTCATCACCAAGATTCCCTTCAGACGGAAGACCTCGTGAAATTGATAGAAATATGTCTCCAGACTTATTTCACATTCCAAGGTACCATCTGTGAACAAATAAAAGGAACCCCGATGGGCTCCCCCATCTCCAGTATTATAGCTGAGGTAGTCCTTCAACAGCTTGAACATAAGGCTATGACTTTATACCAACCCAAATTTTGGGTTCGATACGTGGACGATACATTTGCCATTGTCAAAAGACAACATGTAACTACATTTATGGGAATATTAAATTCCATCTACTCTGACATAAAGTTTACTGTAGAGGAAGAAAGACACAATTCTCTTGCCTTCTTAGATGTTTCCATCCACCGTCAACCAGATGGATACCTACATACGAAGGTATTCCGTAAACCAACCCACACGGATAGAATCCTCCATTACCAGAGTAATCATCCTGTTTCCCATAAAATCAGCTGCATAAAAACGTTATTTAAACGCGTTGACTCCCACTGCAGCACGGATGAATATAAGAAAGAAGAGAGGAGACACCTCTTCCGTACGTGCATATATAACGGTTATCCATTAAAATTTATCAAACGACATTGTACAACTTTCCAGCACCAGACCACCCAACGAAGAAGGGATTCCCCCTTACAAAAAACACACATCTCCCTCCCATACATAAGTAACATCTCAGAAGCCACAGCCAGACTACTAGCACCCCATGGTATAGAAGATGGAACTTAACATAAGAAAGAAGTATGATTTAACCCAAGTGGAAAAAATTTTAGAAGAAATATTGGTTTTGGAAAAGGCAACTTATACTTTAAGACCACAAGACAAATTTGAGAATAAGAAAAAAGACCTGTCAAAATGGACTACAGAGATGTCAGGAACACCACTAGAACTGGACAAGAGCCAGTACTGCTGGGAGAGGGCGGAACATAACTTTAACAATACCCCCTGAGGTCGACGGAAATGTGAACAAAAGTGCTCGAGAGAACGACGGAGTCGCATTTTACGTGTGTGTGTGTGTGTGTGTGTGTGTGTGTGTGTGTGTGTGTGTGATTCTTAATAGACTTTTGCAGATTAGGACTAAATGATTAGTGATTACAGTTTGATTGTTGAGAAAGGATGAGATTTATATATATATATATATTTCATTTAAATGCATGACACCATTCTTGAAGCAATCAAAATGTAAGAATTGTTCCACTATTTATCCAGAACTAAACAGAGCAGTTCAGCACTGGTCACTTTTACTGATATTCAATGCCATGACATTGTTTTCATAGCTCCAAAACAAGTATAGGAGCAAAGTCAAAAGAATGAAAATATATTCTCCTTTGTGCTAATTAAAAATCACAAGGACAATTGAAACCTAGGTATTCTATTTAATTTGTAGAAGCATAGGCTTTTCTGAGCTATATTAGCATATACAACTGACACTAAAATTATCTATATAACCACTATTGAATCATATGTGAACAAAGAGAAATAGATTTGGGTGTTGGGCTTAGATAAATATACTTAGATAAAAAAGAAGATATGTAAATATAGGAACAATGGCAAAATTCCCTCCAAAATGAGACTGAGCTCCAGGGAAAATAGCTATGAAAGAAATGGATAAGGCATTTAGTATATCCACCCCACCCATCCCCAAATAATTCACTAAGTAGTTGCTGTAGTTTGAAGTTTATGTACAATACCTTTGGGGGAGGGAGAGTGAGGGTGCGGAAAGAGTCACATTCTGTGATCTACCTTAACATAATTCATTCTTTAACCAAAGCTATTCCAGGAAGCCACAAAGAACACAGACCTCTAGCAAGTTCTTTTCTGATTGCTGAATCTCAAAGAACAGGGTGGAGTTTATTCACAAATTTAGCAAAATAACTTGTTTTCTGATATTGTTATTTTACTAGACATGAACAGAATCAAATTACAGTAAAAAAAAAAACAACCCCATCCATTCACTTCTAATGAGAAGTTTGGAATTTTCTTGCTTGGTAAAAGCATGCATTTACATAGGATTTCTTGTTTTTTAAAAATATTCTATAGACAGATAACCAAGCTGTCTCAAATAACATCTATGCATAAATGGAAAAAGAGGTCTCAATTAATTTGCAATTTGAAGGGGTGCTTGCCTAAGGCTAAATGACTAAGGTTAATGCCTATGGTTAAAAAGAATACATAAAACTGAAATAAATATTGACTTCTGGTCTTGCGCAATAGCGCAGCAGCCAAGGGATTTGGGGGCTCTGTGCCCTTTGGCTGAATTTCTTCCTGTTAGGGAACCCTAAATGGGCCAGAGGCTCCCCTGAAGAGGTGGTAAAGAAGTGGGGAAGTCCCTTGGACAATGGAGAGATGGAAGTCTACCCGACTGGTCCAGGAGAAGCCTTCCAGAAACCAACAGAAGAAAGGCTAGCCTAACTTCAGAGTCTATCCCAAGCTACAAGCAACTGGTCAAAAAGCACTATTTTAAGCTGATTGTAATTGTAATTGTTGGAATCTGGGTAATTTCATCAATTTTCTCTATCCTACTCATTAACTTTCCTGGAAAAAAGGAAAAAATTTCCCAAGAAGCAAAACATGAAGGGGAGGATTTTTGCCCCACCCTTTTACTAATGGAAGTAGCAAATTAAATCTTTTATGGAGGACCAAAACATACAGCAATGAAACAAAATGAATATAAAACTTAAATTTGGATAAGTTTGGAATTGTTGAATGGTTAAGATTCTAATTTTAAAGGCAATTTTCTATTTTGATAATTTAAAAAATAAACTGGTGCTGACATCTAGTGGTGAGTAAAGACTATGACAGCTATGGCTTTTATACAGGACTTGTCAAAATCTGGAAAAAAACTAATCTGTGCTTGTGACCTTCAAAGCTATAACAATAGAGAACAGCTGTGACAAAAAAAAGAAAACAATTTGGGTTGCAGACAAAGAGAGGATTATAAACTTTAGGAAACCTTTTTGAACCTTTTTGAATTATAAATATCAACTAAACTGTGACTCTAAAGCTATTTGCAGAGAAAAGAAAACCTCGATTCTTGACCACTATGAAAAATTAGAAACTTGCAGAAAGAACTTATCAAGAAAAAAATAAATATCTTTCAAGAGAAGATATATAAGATGCTGCTACTAATTCAAACAACAATGACTTCAACCACAAAGAAATCCAAAATAACTTTGAAAACATAAACCAATTCATCTCCAATTTAACTTTATACAAAAAAATCCCAGAAAATAATAATAGAGAAGGAGCAGATAAAAGAGATAGCTGAATACAAATTTGAGGATAGAAACTCAAAGATGGAACTTAACACAAGAAAGAAGTATGATTTAACCCAAGTGGAAAAAATTTTAGAAGAAATATTGGTTTTGGAAAAGGCAACTTATACTTTAAGACCACAAGACAAATTTGAGAATAAGAAAAAAGACCTGTCAAAATGGACTACAGAGATGTCAGGAACACCACTAGAACTGGAGAGACAAAAAATGATAAGAGATACAGAAAGAAAAAGAAAGAAAAAGATTTTCAACAAACATGAAAGAGCAAATGCCTCTTAAAAAGATATTGTACTTGACTTATTTTTTGTCTCTACAGTGACACCTACAAGAATATGGAAAGACTCTTTGATTCAGCAGAATATATTGATTAAAGATATTGGGCAAAAGAAGAAGGCCAAAGTGAAAATTAAGAAAATAGAAGATGGGACTTATTAGAGAGAATATTTAAAAAAGAAACACCTGTTTGAATATGGTTAAAGTAATAGAAAGATTTTGGATATGAATTTTACTTTAAGAGAGAGGAGTCCCTCAAATAACATAGTACTGTCTCTTTCTTCTCTTTTCTTCTCTTATTTCTTGATAAAAGAGTTAGAATAACTTATATATAAGGACATATTTTAGATATTTAAATGTGATTGATTTTAAGAAAATTACAATGGATTGAAAAAAAATTGTTTTGAATAAGAGTTAAAAGACCATAAAATAGATAAGATAAGATAACCTTTATTGTCATTTTTTTTACTGTGGGCACAATGAAATGAACTAAATGAAATTTAGTTGCCTTCTCTCAAAGTGAAACACATACATGAAACACACCTAAACATACTACATACAACATATGTATAGACCCATATCCCTACATATACATAACAAATAAATATGATGACTAGATTTATTAAATGGAATATTTAAAGATTAAATATATTCTTAATTACGGTAAAAAAGAATGGAAAAATATTGGAATATTGGAAATAAATATGTACTAGCTTAGGGGAAACATGGATTTTCAGTAGTATACTATCTTTTTATCCCTCTTTACTCTTGTTCTTTTTTTCTCTTTTTTAAAGTCATACTTATTCCTTAAGTAAGGTAAAAGTTATGGGATGGTTTACATGAGAAAAAATAGAATCAAATATTTAAATGTAATTAACTTTGAGAAAATCTTAACCAGTAAGAATGTCTTGAACATTGTGGGAAAAACAAATGTAAACAAGAACTGTAAACAGGATCTATGATGAGGCAACCAGAATGACTAGATAGAAAAGAAATATTATATTGGTGTGATTATTATTTGTGGAAATATTAGACAAAAAATTATATTCAAAACAATAAGAATTGTATTAACTTAAGGTTGGTAAAAGAGAACATTATGGGAAGAAGAGGAAATCAAGTAAAGTTATTATGTGGATTATAGATCATAGAAACCAACTGTTAGCGAATGTTTTTTAAATGTAAACCCAGACACTGTTTACCAAATATTAAAGTGACCATGTTAAAAAATTAATAAAATATATTATAAAAAAATAAAACTGAAATAAATATTGAAGTAACTAAAATGACGCTTGAATTATACAAAATGGGATTTGAAGTATTAAAATATTATGGTTATTTTCAACTTAAAGTACATAATCTTTGCAAATTCTCAAAAATGCCATTATTATTCTTAGTAATTTCAATAAGAGAATATAGGGAGTTTAAATCACAGAACTCAAAAGACAGTGACTTTTAATTTTTAATTTTTTGACATGTATTAATTAGCACATCTGCCTTTTGCACCAAACAAAGACTAAAGGCAGATACTATATTTGATCATTAGAAAGTATTTCTCTCATAAGTGTTTTAAAGTTAACTAACTACAGGGTGTCTTAAATGCACCAAAAAAAAAAAAATACTAAAAACTATTGCTTGACAAAAATGCTTTGGCTTTAATAAAGAGTGTAAAGCTATAATTAATTTTCCTATCTTGACTAATTTGTTTTACAAAAATGAATTACAAAAGAAAAGCCATCAAAAATAAGCCAAAATGTCATTTTTTTAAAAAAAAAAAAGCCCTGAAGTTAATGTAAGTCACATAGACAAAAAAAGTAAATCTTATCAAAAAGTAAAAGTGCACTCAAAATGTTTTTTTCCTTTTCTTTTCTTTCATTTTTATGGCTTCAATTTTCCAATTGCAAGTTTTGTTTTCCAAAAGCAAAAGTGGGACAAGCATTAAAAAAAAGAAGAAAGCCACTACATAGAAAAATTGAAGGATTGTGAAGCAACTCCTATATATTTTATGCAAAGATAATATGAACTGTCCTAATACTCATTTCCATTGGGGATCCTTCCAGAATGACTGCTCTAATAGCAATCAACAGATTGATTAGTATGAAACCACACAAAGTGGTTTCCACTTTTCCAGCTTGTGGTATGCTCTTCACAGTTATTTTATTGCTAGCTGCAATAAAGTTTGGAAGGGAATGCTTGTTAGTAAAAGATCTGCCATAAAGGATCTTTTAGAATAAATTTATCTTCTCTTATCAAGGTCATTTTGATTTATTTACTTCCTTTTCAACTAAGCCAAAAATTTTACCTTATAACACTCAATCTGTAGCACAACCCAGAATGGTAGCGCAGTACTAATAGCAGATTGTGGCCATTTCATCATAGTTTGCACTCCCTTAATATGGAAAATGGAAAAAACATATGTACACATTTGTATTTTAGCATATATCCAAGAATGTAAAGCATGATGGCATCTAAGATTCTTCCATAATTCTTAAATTTTTTCCTTCCCATTTTCGATGAATGTTGAATGTGGGCAAGTTTTATTAAAAAATAATTCACCAAGGAAATTTTTTTATTAATCTACAGCTACAAATTTAACAGATACAATTAATAGGAGGCTAAAACATATAAGGAACGGTTGCGAGAATTGGGTATGTCTAGTTTAACGAAGAGAAGGACAAGGGGGGACATGATAGCAGTATTCCAATATCTCAGGGGCTGCCATAAAGAAGAGGGAATTAAGCTATTTTCCAAAGCACCTGAAGGCAGGACAAGAAGCAACGGGTGGAAACTAATCAAGGAGAGAAGCAACCTAGAACTAAGGAGAAACTTCCTGACAGTGAGAACAATTAATCAGTGGAACAGCTTGCCTCCAGAAGCAGTAAATGCTCCAACACTGGAAGTTTTTAAGAAGAGACTGGACAGCCATTTGTCCGAAATGGTGTAGGGTTTCCTGCCCGAGCAGGGGGTTGGACTAGATGACCTCCAAGGTCCCTTCCAACTTTACTATTATTATTATTATTATTATTATAATAGCATGACAGAGTGAAAGGCGCATTTTAAAGACACATTTTAAGAGTTTGGCACACAAAGCAATCTGATAGAATAGACAGCTTTGTCACTTAAGTTTCTTAACATTCAAATATTTGTAATATTCTATTATTTTGTTTTATTCTCTGAATAATTTGACAAAATGGTGGAAGGTGTAAACAAAAAGCACAATAATGTAACTTGCACTTATTTATATATCTGTCTTATCAGCAATAGGAATGCTGCCTCTTGCTCCTAGATAGCATCTCTTCCAAACTTATCAGATTAGACCAGTTCAAACCTGCTTATTAGATGGCCAGCTACTGTTTTTTTTTAAACAGTGCAGTATTCTGTGTACAAGTCCCTAAGTGTGAAAAAGTATTTGTTTTATATCTTGCCTTAAGATATTTGTCCTACTGCTAGTTATCAGAAATTGTTCTGGTAATTCTTCCTATAAGCTCAAGACTGAACTTCAAATGTGAATTGAAATTAGTTAAGTATTAAACTATTTCCATCCTTAATCATTTTGATTTTTGTAATTCTGATAAAATTGTTTGATGGCCAGATTTTGGTAGACAATTAATTGTAAAGATACCAATAAAGAAGAATATTTGTAGGTCAGAGTTGAAATGAGGGATCCTTGGAGCCTTCTGAGCTTGGTTGTTTTCTTGCAGATGTTTCATTACCAACTTAGGTAATATCATCAGTGCTAGTCCAGTCCTAGCTTGGATAAATGCATTTAATAACTTTTAAAATAAGTAACAAAATAAGCTAGCAAGAGAACTGACTTGCATAAAGTTATATTTCTTCTGTTGTGTGCAAGATTAACCTTGTGGCAGTGACTTTCAGCATACCTACATACCTACGTACACTAAAAAATAAAATAATTTCCTTCTGAAATATGTTTGTTCACAAAGAAATTCTTTTAGGAGTTAGCCTGAAATACATTTGAAAGTGATGTATTAAGATGAATAGATGTATGCAGTTGTCCTACATAATAGAATTCCTGTAGAATAGCTGAGCTTGTGATTTAAAGCACTAAGTTTTATGAATATAGGATAGTTAATAAATACTAAAGCAATATCTCCATGTTCTATTACTTTCACACTTCAAATGGCTGGAGTACAGATGAAATGTGTGCAAATGAACAGTGGTTTTATGCCAAGCAATTATCAATATTCCAATTATTTTTTATATTTTTCCCCTGATGCATTAGATTTTTCTCTAAGATTGAAATTCTGATACAGACAGATTTATTTTAAAGTAAGACTTATCAGTTAGGGATATATTAATGTCTCTTACTTAATGTAATGCTAATAGATTTAATGTTTGCAGTTTCTAAAAAGGTAAGATTATATTGAAAAATAGATTTAAAATTAATATTTAGGTTTTATTGAAATGTATTTCTAGATTCTTTAAAAAATTAACATATTACAATAAACAGTCATGTCATATTTTGTTTTTTAAAAAACTTTTAAATAAATACATTAATTTAATGTCCTATTCTTTTTTATTTAGAAATAAATCTCCCTAAATCTAATGGAACTTTCCCAGATAATTGTCATTCTTATCTTATTGTTTGTCATCTCTTCTATTAGACTGTATGAGCTGTTTCTACAGAGTGTTTAGATGTTTTAATCCAGTGAAATGGACCCTGGCTTTCTTGGGCAGTGTCATTGTCTTTACTTTCTCACATAGCAGCAAGTGATTTGCAGTTGCTTATTACTGGGATAATGACTTAGAATACTCTTTTTTAATATATATTTTATGACTTTCATTTGAATTGGGTAATTTTTGATTTCCATTTAGATTATTTGGCTTTCAATTACATCTGAGAAAAAGTTTGACTTCCCATGCAGTTATTAGGGTACTATCACACAACCAGTGGCCTTATTCCTTAAATATCTCTGCAGCAGTTTTGTTCCACAAGAAAAATGTTATCTTCCTATTCAACCAATACCATGTCTTATAGCAATATCAATAGCACTTAGACTTATATACTGCTTCACAACCCTCTCTGAATAGAGTCAGCATATTACCCCCAACAATCTGGGTCTCATTTTATTGACTTTGGAAGGATGGAAGGCTGAGTCAACCTTGAGCCAATGAGAATCAAACTGCCAAACTGCTGGCAGCTGTCATTCAGCAGAAGTAGCCTGCCGTACTGCATTCTAACCACCACTGCTATAAGGGAATTGTGCAAAAAGTTGGTAACATTGTTCTATCTATGATTTAGATGAGGAGATAGAACTTATCACATTTTCAGATGACATCAAGCTGAGAGAATTGCCAACACTTTAAAAGAAGATTGAGAAGGATCTTGACAAACTTGAGCAGACTTCATTCTTTTAGCGTTAGTAAGCACATTCAGTATATTTAATATATGTTGTAGGTTCTTTCACAAAATGGATTCTGCAAAATCATCCATAGTTATAAAATAGCTACCTTTTTACCAAAATGCTTCATCTCACACCATATAGCATACTTTTTGCAAAATAGTCCTTACTACTTTGCTGTCCCTGGGTTCTCTTTCTTGGTAAGGTTCCTTCCTTCCTTCCTTCCTTCCTTCCTTCCTTCCTTCCTTCCTTCCTTCCTTCCTTCCTTCCTTCCTTCCTTCCTTCCTTCCTTCACTCACTCATTCACTCATTCACTCACTCACTCACTCACACACTCACTCACTCCCTTGGGTCCTATTTGGCATACAAAAGTATTTTATGATAAATATCATGCTACAGGTTGCCACTTTGCTTTGCTTTCCTGTTAAAAGTAAAATAATGTCTAAAGATCTCTAAAACTGAGGGGGGGGGGAATACCAAATACCAAAGAATCAGATAGAATTGCCACTAGTGAACCAATGGCCCTGCTGCATCACAGCTTCCCTAACTGACTTGCTTGATGTTGTGGCTGAGATAGAAGTGAAAGGATTTGCTTTATGATTTTTTTTATCCCACCTTTATTATTTTCATAAATACTGTAACTCAAGGTAACAAATATATTAGATATACCGGTAGGTCCCACCTGATCTGTTAAGATGGCATGTACTGTAATTAGGCCAAAATAGTGGTGAATACATCCTTGAAGGTAATTTTCTTATCCTGCTGCTTAAAAAAATATCCATGTTTAGTGAAATTAGTTAATCTGAAAGTGGTTAAGAAATGAGGCTCTTGTGAACCTTATATCCATATAAGATGCGTTACAGCTGTAATTTAAATCCCTCAACCTCCAGCCTCTCATCTTAGGGGCTAACTGCAAAAACCTCAATCCTTGCAATCTACTCATGAGGAACAGCTAACCAGTGTGCAAGTTGGCAATCTCACAATCTCCCTTTTTTTACAGACTTTGTCAGCCAGACTTTAGCAGCTGGCTGCTGATCTCCATCCTAATGTCTTCTTCAAAGATATCAGGTTTGTGATGAATACTCACTGGTCATTTCCAAAAATAATTCTTTTGCAAAGGTATTTGATTCCCTTTCTTATTCCTATAAATTATATAGGCTAATTTGGCAGGTCAAAAGTCTTGGTATGACACTGCAGTCCCCAAAGCATCTGCTCAGCAGGATCTAGTTCAGTATGTTTAAATTGACTTTGTACATTGTACATACACAGCAAATGCCAGAGCAATCTCCTGCCTTTTCCTTTCACCTCTAGCTAGGAGCCAGCAGGCATGGAGATTGAGTGCCTCTTTTGATGTGCAGATCTGGCAGTCAACATATCAAGCCATGCCTCAAATCAAACAACGGCTGTTGAGAACAGCAAGTGGGGGGGGGGTGTTTCCCCAGCCAAATGGCATACTGAGCTTTCATGTTCATTTTGATAACTGGAAATGAATAGGTGTGGGCTAGCAAAGGGAGGGGCTGCAGAAAATCTTTCACCATTTCCTTTGAAAATCTTGAAATTCCCAGCCTAGTTTTTCTTACACAGGCACATGGAGTGGAGACAGATGGACGGTGGGCAAGGAAGAGTTAATGGAGCCAAAGCATAACCTGCCTGCTGGTTTAAATCTGATGTATTGTGTTCAAGCCAGTTTCAGTCCTGCGTAATTTATAATAACTTAAAGTTCCAATATAAAAAGCACATAGCTGCAGGGAAGATTTGTCAGCTTCTTTTAGGTAGGCTGTCATTTCCTTGGAAACATAATAATTAAGACGTCTGGTGCAACTATTTCTGCCAGAAATATTTTTAGATTTCAGACCATTTCCAGAAACTCTACACTCAAAGGAGGGGTAGTGGAATTATTATATCCCTATATAATAAACTTTAAAAAAATCTTTACTAGTTGTTTCTTGATCTTTCCTGACTATAACAATAAGTTGTCTGGTATATGAAGAAGAACTAAGACAATTTAAGAAGAAGAAAAATAAGATTTCTATCCAATGGCTTTGTTTTTATTGCTTTTATGCCACTAGGGGAGCATCATAACTGGCATGCCCTTGATTTAACATTGGCTTAACTAAACCATTTATCAAATCACTAAGATAGAACAAAACACGTCAGAATTCCTAAGATTCTTTTTTTTCCTTTGCCCAGAACAATAATTATAAAGCCCAATGTCCAACATTACAATTTGTAATGAGAGAGGATTTTCATATATCTGCTGTAAGACTGAAAGGGGAATTATAGGATTCTTCAGAGAGTCTAGAAGCCTAGACTGGAATAAGTGCCAGCCACTTCTTCCAGTCCATACTTAAATAAATATATAGCAAACCTTCTATAAAAAAACAAGGGTTTTCCAGATTGCTTCCTTTGGAAATCAGATATATTTTGCACTGTGGTTGGGTTACAAAATAAACTATTTTATGGCTTTGCATTGCACATTAAATTGTAAATTAGCCAAAGTATTTCAGTTTCAAACTAGCAACTTTAGCATTATATAAATGTTGCTGCCGAGGTTTGAAATAAGCTGGTTAAAAATGTTATCTGAATAAAATCTATGAATAATTAATTAATTGCCTTACTTCAATTTAAAAAGATGCTTGTCCATCTATGATAAATGTTTCTATTTTCTACCATAAAAATATGTGCAATACTATTTGATTCTGCCTTACCAGAATAATTTTAAATTAGTATAACATGTGTAAAACATGTATATAACATTTTGGAATTTAAGCTAAAGATTGTACAGTTCAGAGTTATTTGAATTCATAATATGCATGGAAGTATAAGTGAAGGATGTCCACTCTGATCATTGCTGCAGATGGCAGAAGATACACTGAACTTCTATCAAAATTATTGTAATTATTTAAGAAAGGTAAAATGGAACCAAATGCTTAGAAACAAATGATAAAATATTTCTTCTAATGAAGACTTCATTTTTGCATTCAGGTAGTGAAGAGTGAAAAAACCTGTGATTAAGATTTAACTACAAGTAATCAAAATATATGAAGCATGGACACCACCATCCCAGGATAAATGAACAATTCATCCAGTTTTTGTTCTTTTAACTCAAGCTGTTGGTTTGCTGAACATATTCTATAGAGAAATAATCAATTTCTTTATATCTCATACAAAATGCTAATGTCCAAAAATTTCCATATATTCCTCAGCCCAACTTCACTGCATCATTAGCTCATGTCAATTAACTAACTGTCCAAATAGGATGGAAAATTTTCCTTGGAGTTAATCCTCTGCCTCTAGCATGCCATGAACTTTGGCCACCCCCTTCCTAAATAGCCATCATGTCTCTCATTAATTTCAGAAGTAATTAATCCTTTTTTAGTTACAATCCTACCACAACAATCCAATGGGATTTCATAAAATTAATAAGCCCCTTCAAAAGGTGTGTAGAGAAAAAGGCTCAGCTGAATATCCTATAGATGTTATATCATATACTACTCATCTTCCTTCTCATCCTCATCCTCATATGCCCATTAATTTTTTTTCATTAAAGATTATATCCTAGTTTTCAAGAATATATCTGCTCTTTCTTCTCAAGCTTTTCACCTAACAAGCAGAGTTTGGTCTTATCTTAGTTCAAAGTAGAAAAACTATATATAAGCCATGTAAAATGTACTTAACACACAGAGCTATTTGAACATGCAAATCCACCATTTAGTGCAGAGCTGTACATAAATGAAATAAACACCAAATTTGACTAGGATTCATTATTCTACTAGATCTCTTATTAGATATATTCCTATTATATATACTTATCTAATAAAAAAAAATTTTGTGTAAAAATAATTTTATATTGAATTATGATATGTAGGTTGCAAACATATATACTGTATATGACTATTAGATGTCAGGAAAGAGAAAACTATTGGTTGTTCAAATTCTATGTGATAATCCTAGATTAGTCATCAAAAAAAGTCTTGACATATAAATAAATTATTCAGATAAATTAATTCTGATTTCGTGTTGTTTGTAAGCTACATCACCAGTGGTTCTATGTGCAAGAATTATGCATTAATGTGTCCCTATAGTCAAATATCAGATAGAGCAGTGGTTCTCAACCTGTGGGTCGGGACCCCATTTGGAGTCGAACGACCATTTCACGGGGGTCGCCAAACAATGCAGTCCGCCATTTTTTCCCCTTTTCCTTAGCTGTGCTACTCCCTTTTATTCTATTGGCTTTTGAAAGCCAATAGAATAGACTCTCTTGAATAGAGTCTAATTCTATTGGCTTTCAAAAGCCAATAGGAATTATCCAGGCTGTCTCTGCCCTGCTGAGCCCGCCAAAAGTCCCATTCTGCAAACAGTGCTGCAAGTTGTCTGCAGCGAAGGCGAGCTGTCTGGAAGCTTCCATCCCTCCCTGCTGAGCAACTACTAAAAATGTAAGTAAAACAGGGCCAGGGGTGGGAGGTGGGAGGCTGGCCGGCGCAGGGAGGGTTGCTGGCATGCGTGGGGCCCGGCGGATGCCTTATCTCCCTTGGGCTGGGCCAGCTGGTGGCCCAGCCAGTGGTCGGACTGCGCTGTCTCTGCCGCTTGCCACCTACGCCTCGGCCGGCACAGGGGGTGGCACCACGTATGCGCAGCGCTCCCAGGCAGGGAAAGTCCTCGACTTACGACCCGTTGGGTAGTCCTCGACTTATGACCGGTTGGGTAGTCCTCGACTTATGACCAGTTGGGGGTCACAGCATTAAAAAGGTTGAGAACCACTGAGATAGAGGCTCTTTAGAACAGCATATCCTATCTGTGCAAAGGTATCAAGAATAATCCCTGCTCTTTCCTTTCTGCATTGGCATCTATGCTGCTGCAAATCTTGATATTCAGAAAGGCAATGAAATCTATGCAGGCTACATCCCTATGACTGGTCAACCATACACCAATTATGCATATAAGCACCGCCTGATGATCTACCAACATAATAAGAATGCATGAAGTTGGTCAGATTTAATATGACCAGCTGTGGTGTAAAGCCTAAGTTCCTACTGATTTGATCTACAATAGAAATCTTCAGGTAGGACTGGACCATGAGTGAAATCTATACTTTGTCCCCTTTCTTTTATTTACTACTGTCTATCTCTTACTCTCATATCTTCTTACCAAGTTGTAATGTTTAGTTTGATAGAAAATTACTAAAAGCTTGCTAAAAAATAGTATCTTAACTAGGTTTAATTTTAATTACATGTAAATAGAATTTGCATAAAATCTTTTTCATTTTTATGTATTTTTTGAATACAGCTGTGGGTAAGCATAGTCTTTGCCCAATACAAAAGGCATATCTTACTGACATATCTGATATAACAATGCTCATTGTTATATCAAAGGTAGACTTTAAACCTTTTTAATGAAATCACATCTAAGAACTCTATAAGGCTATGGTAACTTATGCAAGTCTATTATATTAACAATGTTTATGATGAAGTTGGGTCAGTAGAACAAAGAATCATTGGAAAAGTACAATTTGGGGACGTAGTCTGAGATTTCAACGCTGTTATTTTTTAATCATTTGCACAATGAAGATCTGACAATTAGTCCTATTGAGATATATCCTAGTTGTGCAATTTAATTCAGGATATATTAAAAGAAGACTAAAAGTTGACATTTGTTTGAAAGTTGAGCTAGATTTCAGTCTGCTCAGTTTGATCAGTAGTTGCCATTGTTATTGGCTTAAAAGATTTCATCTTCCATCATGTGGAAAATCCTGAATTGTAGACCCTTAAATAATAACTGCAGAGAATGTGAACAAGAACCAAGAATAGAGCTGAATTAGTTGCTAAATCAACAGATGGGAAATCAGCAAGATCACCAGCAGGCTTAGATTGGGTCTTAAGAGCATGTTCTATTTTCACAAAGACTAGTATCTCACATCTGCTCCTTGGAATGAAAGTTTGCTAGGTAAACTATAGACATATTCACATGTCAAAACACATGAGCTATTGCTCTACTACTTCAGAGGTTTTAATTTCTTAACTAGCATTATCCTTACGTTTGCATAAGCAACATGTTGCTTTATATTGAGACACCAAATGTGTATCTACTAAGAGGAGCACTGTAAAATATTATGTGGATATTCTTTTCCAAAGGAAGTCCATCTATTGTGGGATAGTAGTGATCACAGATCAAGAGCCCTGACATAGATTGACAGAGAATTATAAAGGACATAAAAAAGGTACATCAACAGTCATAAATAATTAATTATATTACATAGATAAGAAAAGCTCCCAACTTTGCAGAAGTAGCACTTGCTTACTTACTGCATCCTTGAACAACCATTCATAGTTACAGTAATGGGGAGGGGAACAGCTTTGCAAATGATTATTGCATTTTATTAATCATAGCAGAGTCCAAAAGTCATATAATCACAACAAGCTTAATTGATTAACTGTCAGAAAATTTCTCCTTAGTTCTAGATTGGTTCTCTCTTGATTAGTTTCTATCCATTGCTTCTTACCCTGCCTTCAGGTGCTTTGGAGAATAGTCTGCTTAATGACTATGATGATTCACTTAACAACTGAACAAAAAGTGGTATTATCAGTGGTGGGATTCAGCTGGTTCGTACCACTTTGACAGAATCTGTAGTTAATTTTTGTTGCCCAGGCCCAGAACCGACTTCCACACAGAGAACCGGTTGTTTACATATTTGAATCCCACCAGTGGGTATTATGCCATCACAGTTACATGATGTTTAACCTCCATGGTGCTTAGTGACAGAGTTGCCTATCCCAATTGTGATCAATAAGTCAGAACTACTTTCATTGGCAATAAAATAAGCCAAATATAGCCTTAAAACTGGCACCTCAATCTTGATATCAATTCTGATATATATTTCTTAAACCATAGGATTGGCATCCTATTAATATTATCATAAGATGATATTTTTCACACTTTGCCTGGAAATGCAAGTCTGCATCTTATTTATCCTTTCCTTTCTCAAGGTTACTTTCAACTCAATTACAATATCAAAAGGCATTCTGAATCCCAATCGCTTTCTTCTTTCTTTATAAATATACCTCTTACTGCAACCCAAGAAACAGGATTTAAACTTAAAAATCTGAACTTTAAAAAAATATTTTTTTTTTTTAAAAAAAACAACTTTTCATGGGACCCCAAATCTCACAGGGCTGTCAAATCTTAGGCTTGTTGGTTTTTACTGCCAAAATCTCATGACATCTAAAGTGATATTACCAACAAGGAAACTTGCCTAATATTTTCACCATTTAATTTTTTTCTCTGTACTGCTAATAGGAACAGCCTTCAGTTATTTGAAGACCATTAATTGAGAACTATTATCTTAGCAAATTATTATTTGGTGCATATGTAAACAACACTATTAGTCAATGTTGAAAGTTTAGTCCTAGGTAGCAGCAGATGTTTCTCTCCTAAAGCGCAAAGAAAAAATAATAATCTACTGAGAATTCTGTATGGTGTCAGGAAGGGCATTTGACCAGTAAACGCTCGGCTCCATCTAATCATCCCAACTCTACCCCAATTAAGGGGTTACAGGGCCATAAAAAGGGAGTTTTTTAATTGTATAATATTTATAAGATTTTAAAGTTGCAGCATTGTTCTGTACTTAAAAAAGTGTATTTTTATTTATTTATGCTTCAAGCACCTGTATTGCTTCACCATTAATATAAGGCAAAGTCTCTCCGTGGACCACCCCTCACATCTTTTTGAAAGAAAAAGAAGAAGTGACTACAGAACATTTATTCATTGTTTATTCATGCAATTTCATAATTAACACAAATCTCTAACACAGATAGCTTCTTTGTATTCAATAAGTTTGCCAGAGAAAGTACAGAGAAAAGAAAGAATAAAGAATTTTAAAGGTCTCCAAGCATTCATTTAACAGCTGTGTGGAAAAAGAATGCTTTTAATTAAGACAGCATTATAAACATGCAGATTTTATAGACTGATTGCCACAGTGTTCAACTCAGAAACAAAGCTAAGAAAATTCTCCTAGTACAATCAAAGATTCACAGGAATCAGCACTTTAAAAATGTTGAACCACATTCATTCACTTTTATACAGCAGGCATTTGAGATAATAAAATATCTATTATTCTCAAGTTTATTCCCCCCCCCCATTGCTAGAGCTGCATAATTTTGCAGCTGAAATAAAACACCTAATTTGTGCCTTTCACCTGCAACCTATGGATCTCCTTAAATTGTACAAGCCAGTCAATTGAAAATTAAGCTTTCATGCCATCTCACAAAACCTCTTTCTGTGTTATGCCTTCTGTGTCTTGTCAAAATTCCACAGAATGAGACACCTCTAATGGACAACCATTTGCATCACAGCATCCTGTACCTGGGCATTTCCCAAATAAAAAAAACATAGATTGTCTCTAATTAGCTTCCTCTTACTAACACAAAAGTTCTTTAATCCAGCAGATTCACTGAATGTAAAAATAGCGAGATATTTGGAAAATTCCCAGTCTTTAAATTGCTATGAAAGGATCAGTCATCTCAGATTTCTTGCTCTTGGCTAATGTAAGCTTTCAATATCTCCTTCCAATGAAAGAAGCTTTTTTTCTCCATGCAAATTTAAATTCACCCAGTTAATCGGAGTTTTCCTAGATCTTTTTGTCCTAGTTCAACATTTCAACCAATGTCCCATGCTGGCTTTTAATATGCAAATATATACTATAAAAAAAGGAGGGGAAGCAGCATTCCAGGACTGCCACTGGAAAGTAATTGCCAAGCATTCTAGAAAAGGAATTAGAGTCCTGAATAATACCACATCCAGCATTACAAATCTGAAGACATTTTCTTAGAAACTATCATAGAAGAAAATACAACAATATATGTAAGTAAGGTATCTGCCGATAGTAGATCAAGGAAAGGGTTTTTGTTTCGTTTTGTTTTTGTTTTGTTTTTTTGTCTTTTTAGTTTGCTTGTTTGGTTTTGAAATATCAAAAAGGGGGGGTTGCATTTCATAGAAATAAATTTAAAATATTGGAGCTAAAAATAGACACATTGTTTATATTTTTATAAATGTACTGTATTTTTATGCCCCCTTTATGGATTACTGCCTTGTTGTGGCAATGGGGCTTGCATAACTCAATGAAGCTATGAGCTATGCCGTGCAGCGCCACCCAAGATGGACAGGTCATAGCAGAGAGTTCTGACAAAATGTGATCCACTGGAGAAGGAAATGGCAAACCACTCCAGTATCTTTGCCATGAAAACCCCATGGACAGTACTAAAAGGCAAAAAGATATGACGCTGGAAGATGAGCCCCTCAGGATGGAAGGTGTCCAATATGCTACTAGAGAAGAACAGAGGACTAGTACTAGTAGCGCCAGAAAGAATGAAGCAACTGGGCCAAAGCCAAAAGGACACTCAGCTGTGGATATATCTGGTGGTGAAAGGAAAGTCCAATGCTGTAAAGAACTTTTCTCCATAGGAACTTGGAATGTAAGATCCATGAATCAAGGCAAGCTAGATGTAGTCAAACAAGAGATGACAAGACTGAACATCGACATCTTAGGAATCAGCAAACTAAAATGGACAGGAATGGATGAATTTAATTCAGAAGACCATCAGGTATACTACTGTAGGCAAGAATCCCTCAGAAGAAATGGAGTAGCCTTCATAGTCAATAAAAGAATAGGAAAAGCAATACTGGGATACAATCCCCAAAATGACAGAATGATCTCAGTTCGAATCCAAGGCAAACTATTCAATATCACAGTAGTCCAAATCTATGCCCCAATCACTGGTGCTGAAGAGCATGAAATTGACTGGTTCTATGAAGCTCTACAGCACATTATAGAATTAACACCAAAAAATGATGTCCTTATCATCATGGGGGATTGGAATGCTAAGGTAGGAAGCCAAAAGATAACCGGAATAACAGGCAAGTTTGGCAGGGCACAGGCTGATAGAATTTTGTCAAGAGAATACGATGGTCATAACAAACACTCTTTTCCAACAACCCAAGAGACGGCTTTACACATGACATCACCAGAAATTAGATTACTATGTGCTCTGCAGCCAAAGATGGAGAAGCTCTATACAGTCAGTAAAAACAAGACCAGGAGCTGACTGTGGCTCAGATCATGAGCTTCTTGTTGCAAAATTTAGGCTTAAACTGAAGAAAGTAGGAAAAAGCACTAGGCCACTCAGGTATGAACTAAATCATATTCCTGATGAATACACAATAGAGGTGACAAATAAATTTAAGGAATTAGATCTGATAGACAGAGTGCCTGAAAAACTATGGACAGAGGTTCTCAGCATTGTACAAGAGGTAGCAACTAAAACCATCCCAAAGAAAAAGAAATGCAAGAAAGCAAAATGGCTGTCTGAGGAAGCTTTGCACATAGCTGAGGAAAGAAGGGAAGCTAAAGGCAAAGGAGAAAGAGAAAGATACACCCAGTTGAATGCAGAATTCCAGAGAATAGCTAGAAGAGATAAGAATGCCTTCTTAAATGAACAGTGCAAAGAAATAGAAGAAAACAACAGAATAGAGAGGAACAGAGTTCTCTTCAAGAAAATTAGAGATATGAAGGGAATGTTTCATGCAAAGATGGGCATGATAAAGGACCATAATGGCAGGAACCTAACAGAGGCAGAAGAGATTAAGAAGAGGTGGCAAAACTACACAGAAGAACAAGCTTAAAGTCCCAGATAACCACAATGGGGTGTTCACTGACCTCAAGCCAGACATCATAGAATGTGAAGTGAAATGGGCCTTAGGAAATCTGAGCAAGAACAAATATAGTGGAGGTGATAGTATTCCAGCTGAGCTATTCAAAATCTTAAAAGACGATGCAGTAAAAGTGCTACACTCAATTTGCCAGCAAATTTGGAAAACTCAATAGTGGCCACAGGATTGGAAAAGGTCAGTTTACGTTCCAGTGCCAAAAAAAGGCAACCAGAAGTACAAGCAGGATTTCGAAGAGGCAGAGGAACTAGAGATCAAACTGCCAACATAGGCTGGATCATGGAAAAAGCTAGGGAGTTCCAGAAAAACATCAACTTCTGCTTCATTAATTATGCTAAAGCCTTTGATTGTGTGGATCACAACAAATTGTGACAAGTTCTTAAAGAGATGGGAGTACCAGACCAACTTATTTGTCTCTTGAGAAACCTATATGCGGGTCAAGAAACAACAGTGAGAACTAGACACAGAACCACTGATTGGTTCAAAATTGGAAAAGGAGTCCGGCAAGGCTGTATTCTGTCACCCTGCCTATTTAACTTATATGCAGAGCAAATCATGAGAAAGGCAAGGCTAGATGAATCAAAAGTTGGAATTAAGATTGCCAGGAGAAATATCAGCAACCTAAGATAGGCAGATGATATCACTCTAATGGCAGAAAGTGAAGAGGAACTAAAGAGCCTCTTGATGCGGGTGAAGAAGGAGAGTGCAAAAGTTGGCTTGAAACTCAACATTAAGAAAACCAAAATCATGGCATCCGGCCCTCTCAATTCCTGGCAAATAGATGGGGAAGAAATGGAGGTAGTGACAGATTTTATTTTTCTGGGCTCAAAGATCACCTCAGATGGGGACTGCAGCCAAGAAATTAAAAGACGCTTGCTCCTGGGGAGGAAAGCTATGGAAAATCTAGACAGCATACTAAAAAGCAGAGACATCATCCTGCCAACAACAGTGCGTATAGTCCAGGCCATGGTTTTCCCACTTGCAATGTATGGATGTGAAAGTTGGACCATAAGAAAGGCTGAGCGTAAAAGAATTGAGGCCTTTGAACTATGGTGCTGGAGAAGACTCCTGCAAGTCCCTTGGACTGCAAGGCATTCAAACCGGTCAGTCCTAGAAGAGATCAACCCCGACTGCTCTTTAGAAGGCCAGATCCTGAAGTTGAAACTCAAATACTTTGGCCACCTAATGAGAAGAAAGGACTCACTGGAGAAGGGCCTAATGCTGGGAAAGATTGAGGGCAATAGAAGAAGGGGACGACAGAGAATGAGGTGGCTGGATGGAGTTACTGAAGCAGTAGGCATGAACTTAAATGGACTCCAGAAGATGGTAGAGGACAGGAAGGCCTGGAGGAACGTTTTCCATGGGGTCGCGATGGGTCGGACATGACTTCGCAATTAACAACAACAATTTTTTATGCTGCCACAATCAAAAAATTTACACACACACACAGATACACACAAAGAGAAAAAAGAGACAAGAGACTATTCCATCACAAAAAATGAGGACAAATAAAAAATGCATTTTTTGTAATTATTTTTTTTTCATAATACAGTTACTCATGTGAAATGCTAGTGGATAATGAAAACTAGAACATTTCTCTCCAGAAAACTTTCACAAAAGCAATATCTATGCTTCCCAGTCTCCATAAGAGGTAAAATTAACTGACATTCACTTTTACATCTGCCAATTTTGAAATGGGGAAGTAAAATATAGAATACTTTGAGCCTAATATTCACCCTTTCATCTTTTAATTGACTAATAGGAGAATGCAAAGAACAGTATTCTAACAACACAGGTAGTCTTTGACTTATGACCATTAATACAACTAGAAAATTTGTTGTTAAATTGTATAGTCATTAAGTGAAGCATTTCATAACTGTGTCTAATTTTACTATTTTTGCCATGGTTATTAAGCAAAATTTACTGCTTAATAATTCATTATTTATTTGAATTCTATTGCCACCAATCTCAGCAAATGACTCTCAGTGGCTCACAATTTAGAAACGTACACTAGAATTAAAATCTTAAAATCACCCTAAAACAATAAAAACAATAAAATATTTATTTGTTTGTTTTCTCTAGATATCACATGTCCATGAAGTGATCTCCTGCAGGCTTCCCAATTGACTTTGCTTTTCAGAAGCCAGCTGAAAAGATTGTAAATGGTAATAATGTGACCATGGGGTGCTGCAACTATCGTAAATATCTGCCTGTTGTCAAGTACCCAAAACATGATCAGGTGATCACAGAGACACTGTAACAGTCATAAGAGTGGAGGTTCCTCATAAATCACTTTTTTATCAGCACTGTCATAATTTCAAACTATTGCTAAATGACTAGTCGTAAGTCAAGGACTACCTGTATCCAGGGCTTTTTTTCTCATAGAACACCCAGAACGGAGTTCCGGCACTTTTTTGGATGGAACCTTATAGGGTAGGCAAGGCGGGTTGTATGACGTGTGTGAGTTCCGGGTTGTATGACGTGTGTGAGGGGTTTTTTTTTGTTTTTTTTTTGTTTTAGAAAAAAAAAACACTGCCTGTATCCCCAAAGCTATGAACAGCCATAAAGTAAGTCTGTGCAAAAAAAGAATGTTTACATAAAACCTATTGAAAAAAGACATGTTCAAAGTTGCTAATCCTCCTACACATGGAGACACATGTATTTTAGTACATAACAGTGCTTTGTCCAATGGTTATTATTGAAGGAAACTACAGGAGGAAAGGTCAATTATAAAAATTATAAAATTATAAAAATTATTAAAAATACAAACACTAAATCCTTCAGTCCTCTGATGTATTAAAAGTTCTTTTTTATTGTGAAGGAGAGATACTAGTTTGTTGGCAGTTGTATAATTAGGAATTTTGGCTGTAGAATTGGCTATGACTATCATCGTAAGTTGCTACAATAGCTAATTTTGAAGGGGAAGGGAAAGAAAAATGTTAACCAGTATAAGGAACAATTGATAAACTCCAGGAATAAGATGCTAAACTTCCAAGGGATAGGAGTAATGGGTAATTTAAGAACAGAAATGGGAGGCATGGTGAACCAAGTGGGAAATTGGGCTCCCACATGATAAGTAGAGCTGCAATGATTCAAAGGAAAAAGCATGTCTTGCTGTGGTTTCAGTGAAATAGCACAGAACCAGAAATAAATTGACTTAGTGCCCAAATACATAAACATATGTCATAAAATAAATCAGGCTGCAACTCCCAAAAGGTGTAATCTTCTTATGCTGCCCGCTTTATCTTCGGCAAAGTTACCTAAGAAGAAATGTGGAACATCACATCTTTGGAATGGCCAAAAGAGGTATTAATTGCTTCAAAATGAGTAGCTACAATACATGACCTACTGCATAAGAAGAAATCTTTGTCAATTCCCCATTAATTCCATTAAAGATTGTAGGAAAATATTAATGTCATAGATCAGAGAGTATTGTTTACATTAACAAATGTTTACCATGAATATAATAGAAATTCATAGAACAATCTTTCCGTTTTTAACACATATTCTACTGAAATTCAGCACTGAAGTAAAATGTGTATAAGGATGTATTAATTTTAAGAGAATGAATTTATGCTGTGCTAGAAATAAATGGTTCAGATTACTTTTTAGTAGCTTTTTTAAAATGGTTAATCCATTTTTCCATATTCACAGGACACTCGCTAAAAAGCTACATTACTTAAAACAAAGATGTAATGAGGTATCTGTTTCAGAGAGATGGATTTTATTAGAATTTGCACTTTTTAAATTTTTTATAGCTGAAAATGAAATTACTTGGGGGGGAAAGCTGCTAAATGCACATATTATTCTTTCATTGATTACACTACACTATTCTGAATTTTTAGGAAAAGTTGTGTATGTGCTATAGTTTTATATTTTTATTATGTTTATATTTCTATGGGTGTTTGTGTGTGTGTGCACGTGTGTGTATAGATAAATTCAAAAAAAGATCTGAAATTTGTCTTGGCTTCTCAGAATTAATTGGAGTTCAACATGATAATTACTGATTCTGTCAGATAAATTTATTCTGATTATTCTGCAGTATTAGTGCTGTCACTTTAAAAAAAGGTTAATAATATTTAAATTAGCTTGTCTCTAGTCATTCACATGAGTTTCACAAGATAACAAGGCTCTAAACTTGTAGTAAGGCACTGGAAAAAAATATCTGTATTCTCAGGACTGATTTGTGCAAAAAGCATGGAAACTTTCAAACTGGTACTCTATTCCAAAGCTAGAGAAGGTAGAAATTGTGTAGGAGAAATAATACACCAGTGCAAACTTCTAAACATTTTGCTTGCTTGAGCAACCAACCACAAGCATTCTTTTTACCATCATAGCTCTCTGAAGTTTAAAAAGAAAAAAATAATTTTTTTTCCTTTCTTTTTTTCCCCTGCAAACCAGACATCGCATCTATTGGATTTAAGAAGATCTATTGGATTTAAGAAAAATAATTGTTACTAAATTCATGGTCAACAGTGAGTGATGCTTGGTGGTATGTCATGAAAAGATTGATCTACTCTCAATCAAATTGCATGCTTTAAATAACCAACCTGTAAATAAATAAAAGCAAGCCAAATTCACATGGCACATAGTTAAACTCAAATCTACAAATCTTAATCCATACTTACTATTTATGTGACCTGTCAATAGTTTCAAAATAACCAATAACCACATTTTTTGAAAAAAATGCTAAAATTAGCTTAGGGTCTTTGTATTTTTGCTTGAGGTTCTCTCTGCTCACTCATCTTCCCTACAAAATTCTCCCAACTCAAGAATGTTCTTGTATTTCTTTGCATATACTGGATTCATAAATGTTCAATAATATTCAAGTTTAGAAACTGTAAAAGCTATTCAAAATGTTATCTTTGCTTCCTGTAATACATTTCAGATATATTGATTAGATTGGCCAGATATTCCTATACAAGCAATTGAGCATAAGCTATTTGTTTGTTTGTTTGTTTGTTTGTTCGTTCGTTCATTCATTCATCAAATTCTTATCCAACACTAGCTGGTAATACTTCTACTGTAAATCTATGAAACCTACTATCTTGAGGACCACTGCATGATTCTAGCTTGCCAACAGTGCGGGAGAGAAAGAGGGGTTGAAGAGTTGGTGAACTAAAGTTTCTTCTCATGATAATTACTGGAAGATATATTGTACAACATGACCTGAACTGTCAGAGAGGGGAGGAAAGTTTCATTCTTTTAATTAACTGCTTCCTGCCATTTCTCAGAGCCAGCTTTAATTCTATCGTACTGGTTTGTTAATGCCGTAAGTTAACATAAAAGAACACAATACTTCTGGTGTTTTGCTTCATTGGGCTTCTCAGCTTCTTAGCCAGAACTTGACATCTACCATGTTTCATATATGTTTTCAAGCCATATTTTCAATAGTTAAGACCTAAAGATGGAACTTTAACAACAAAATATATTTTGCCTCACAAAGCCAAGAGCTGTTCCTTTTTATTTGTATTCTAAAATATTTACCAGAAAAGCAACCTCTAGGCCAGTAATGGCAAACCTTTTAGAGATCAAGTGTGCAAAAACTGGCCCTGCCCCTGCTCTACTCCCTGCCCCACCCCCACCCCGTCTGCCCGCAGGGCCTCTCATCGCCTCCAGGGCCTGCCGCAGATCACCCAGACAGCCCAGCAGCACAATAACAGCCACGCCCTCTCCCTGTGCCCTGCAGCATCAACTGTGTGTGATAGGGCATGAGGGCAGAGTCTTGTCTATGCTGCCTGACTGCCATGTCCTCGGCTGCGCTGCTCCATGTGGGCCATGCTTGGGGGCGACTCTCCTCCAGGGCGGCTGCTGGTGAGGGGGTCGCAGAGGAGGGAAGGCTGGGGCAACGGCACATGTGCCACAGAGAGGGTTCCGAGTGCCGCCTCTGGCACCAGTGCCATAGGTTCGCCACCACTGCTCTAGGCAAGTTGGATTTTATTTATGATATTAGTCAAAATTATACAATATCCAGATGTCCATAGTGAGCTGCAACATACAAATCACTATAGTGTAATGTAAAAAAAATGGCTATCAGTAGCAGGAAGAAAAATATTTAGAACAGACAAAAAACTATAGACTGAAATGTACTACTTTATAGTGCCAAGAAATACTGTTTCCATAAGATTCAGTGGATATAAATGAATTATGAATAAATTAAACTATTGCTTATCTCTGGAAACCTTGAAGTTGTGTACATAATCTAAAAAAAAGTCCCCTTAGTCATTCTATCTAATGGAAGAGATAAAGATGAAGAATGTTTTTTTTTTCCTGGAAGCTGGTATGTGATATTGAATTTCTGTATATTACCTCCCTCCCCATCCTTATGTTGCATTTAAATGGAATAGATAAAATGCAGTGCTATTTGCACTAAATCGACAACTTTTTTTCTTATACAAGGGTGATGTTTTATACTCTTGTAACACTTAAAAGATATATGACAATAAAAGTGGATGTTGCTACCTGAGATATTGAAAGAGATACAGTATTCTCCAAAGTTGGATTAAATGACTTGTACTAATATTTGCAATTTATTCATATACAGATTATTTTTTTTTACAAAGAGTCAGGCTATTGGCCATTATACTCATGCCAGGAAAGGGCCTTTATACCAAAGAGGATAGAACCAATTTGAAAGAGGAACTAAATTCTATGTGAAAGAAACAAAATGGATAAATTAAATATTATTCAAGTTTACTAATGAAGATATAAGAAGACATGCATATCTAGAGGAACTTTAGATCCAGAAGCCAAATTCAGTTGAAGGCTGACAAGAGAATACATCTCCCCCCTCCCATTACTGTGGCAACTGAAAACGAAGTGAAGATGGCTGCAGCTAAATTTGGTTGAAGGTTGACAGCCGGATCCCCTAGAGAAGAGAGAAACCCTGTAAGCAGAAAAGGAGTTAGAGTCAGGAATCACCTCTGGGTTTATTCGAATGTTTATCATAAAATTTATGTATTAATTAACCCAGGTGGCCTCTGATAGTGGGTATCCTTGCACTAGGTACTGTAACTTTTCCTTGTATAACCTTGAATCAAGGATTCATTTTACTTCATAATGAGTCTCTCCCTCCACGACAAGGGGACCAGGTGCTCCAGACTTGATTGAAGATAGAGTAGACTTACTGAAATTAATGAATTGGCCATTATTTATTAATAAAACTTGCTTCAATCACTGTCAATTTTAAGTAATTCACAGTAAAATAGTATATATAATAAAATTAACAATGTAACAGTACAACATAGTACATCCTTCTGATAACATCATTTCTTTCAGGACATTATATATTTGTTAACAGTGTGTTATCACAATACCAGAACTTAACTCTGGGTGTAAGCTTTTCCATTAGACAGGAACCTAGAGGAAGCAACTTCTATGTCCCTTTCCTATTAGACATCCTATTAGGTAGATATTGTCTTTAGGCATCTATTTGTTTGCAGATATGAAGGCCAGAATACACATACATGGTTATTATTACTGCGAAGAGCTACTATAATAAATTGTAATTCTATATAATTGGGTTCAAAAGTATATGTATAACACTCTGTAGAATATAGGTGTTCATTTCCAGATTTACAGCTGACTCATAAAAGTCTTGAATCATAAAATTGACACAGTTACATTATTTTTCCCCATGTTTGTAATATATGGCAGAAACAATCCTGAAGGGGATTATTGTTCATTCTTTAAAACAAAATCTATCCTAAAACTTTAAATTAATTTAAAATTAGTTAAATTCCCCTTGGTTTCTTTCTGATGATTAAAGAGATATTTTGTTTTTAAAACCTGGCAATTTGATGCTACATATGTTTTCTTATTTCATGGATTATTAATTGGTTTATTTTCTGAGACAGAGATGCTTGGATTTATTTCTTATCCTGCAGGCAGTTATCCAGAGAAGTTCATATTCTGAAGGACAATTGATTTAAAATAAGAAGAGTGTGTCAACAGTTATCTGAACACAATGCAATGCATTCTAAATGGAATGTGCTCCAGTTTAATCAGAGTTTCGGCATTATAATTATAAGCCTTTCTTTAATCTCCTGCAATTGGGTTGCTTGTTTTCATATTTAAAGTAGATGATATAATACAAAAGTAAAAGAAATGTCCAAGACAGATGCTCAGTGTGTCAATTAAATGTCTTTGTTAGTGATATATATGAGAAATGGGAATCAATCTCTTGTGTGCAAGAATCAATAGATTTCATAAGATGGTTTGTATTTTCAATTTAAGGTCTTTTCCTTGTATCATTGAGAAGAATCGTTTGTCAGGCATTGCACAACCAGAACAAGGCAATCTTGCATTTTGTTCCTGAATAAAGAACACCACAGAATACTCATTTTCATTTAATTTCCTGTCTGTCTGAAATAATTGTTAGTCTGTAAAAATACATATCGGCAGAATTTAGCCCTCTACATTGAGATCTAGGTCTTAAACATACTAATTTAAAGTATATGTTAACAAATATAACACAAGTAATTTTCATATTAATATCTCAAGAATATCAAAGTACCACGTGCAAATCCTTATATTCTCCCATTGTAGAATAAGCATGAATGGGGATCATAACAATAATTCCATGAACAACACCTTAGAGGAATGAGATATAAATGAATAGTATAATCTAATTAAGTTAAAATTGCTTAAGTGTCACTGCTTTCACTGAGAAAAATTAATGTGAGTGATAGTCTATCAAGGAATTAATTTTAAAAAGTGCTTAAGTGGTTGGGAACTCTGCTTAAGATTAAAAGCATATATAAACCAATAGTGTAAATATAGCAGAATCAAAATGCTTCTACTCTGATACTCACAATCGAATAAAGTACAATATTTTCCTTTAAACTATGTCATCATGGAGGATGGGAATGGGAATTATTTTTTATGCTTTTCAGTAAGAATAGAACATATATTCAGATACAATATGTTTTAATAGGGAATATTATCTCTTTTATTCTGCAATCTGTTTATTGTGAGATTTCTATGTGTGCAAAAACATATTATAAGACAATATCCCAACCAATGGTGTTTCAGAGAAGTAAATGCATTCAAGAGTTACTTTAAAAAGTGAATGAGAATAAATGAACTTAATGTAACACTTTTATCATTCCTGGTTTATGGGGAAAAAATCCTCATGTGAGAAAAACAGTTTTAAAGTATTTAATAAAACAAGCTTCAACTTCTACACACACACATACACACACACACACACACACACACACACACACATTCAAACATCCCTTCCCCCCAAGAAAGACATTATAATGTCTCTTTGTATTACAGAATGCTAGCCATTCTCTTACACATGAGGGATTTTGTTAGAATAGAAGAATGAACTAGAATACTGATATATTTTTCATCTTTCAGAAGCCATCATTACTATTTTATATTATGAGAGAGAATACCACAATTCAGTTACAATTAAGAATGATTAAGTACATTTTTTTTAAAAAAAATAGAGTATTGTTTTTATTGCTTGTAATGGGGTTTTAACATTTACTACAAGAACACATCTTACAGCTAAGTGTCCCTTTGAATTTAGTTTGGCTTCTCTGCAACCATTACCATTTCATATATTCGTACAAGGCTGGCTGTCCTTCACATTCTGTATTTGTGGTCCTCAATCATTTTTTGGGAGGGGAACATTCAGGATTGGAAGTCTCAGATACATTTTTATTACCTTGAATTTTGTACAGTAAGAAAAGAAAACCCTTCATCAATCACTCTGATAGAAGGCCAAAGGCCAAACAATCATTTTATTCAAAGTAAGATCCAATGAGATCAGACCTTTTATTTATGTTCTTTCAGTGCCCAGACATTACACTTTTCTGGCTCTTATCTGAACATCAATATTTGTTAGTAGCCCATAACAATTAACCTGTTATAATAAACTATAATAAACTGGTATCTTTCATATATTTGTGTCTCACTCTCTCATGTATGTGTATTTTGTATGGATAGATCATTTAACCACAAACATCGGCTCCTGACAACAAATTCTTGCCTTGTATCATCTGAAACAAGACAGACTGGATCTATAAGGACTAGAGTATAGTAATAAAATCTTAAGAGCACAACTCATCAGGCCCTCTGTCTGAAAATGGGGACCATCATATTTTATTGCTTTCACGTGTGATAACCTATCTATTCAATATTCTATGCAGTTTTCTGAGTGCAATATGTGCATGTGATGCACAATCTGAGCTATAATTTATTCCATAAGTAAAAGATTATCATTTATTTTGCTGCATGTGTACTCACTGCAGAACACTATTAAAGTCCCAGAGTTGTTTATAAATGTGGCATACATTTCTAGCAGTATTAACAATTGGTGTTATTAGAAAGTACTAACCCTAGAATGGTTTCTAATATGGGTATAAGAGACAGGGAACTTAATAAAACATAAACAGGTTTGCATAAAAATATTTTATTTGTTTATATTATATTTATTATATTTGGACCAAAAATTTCCAAAATATCAGTTTCTGAAAACTAATTGCCATTGGAATGAACCTCATTTTGAAAAAGGTGTCTTAATATCTGGTGCCAACGAAGAGATATAGTGTCAACACAATTAATCTCTGAAAATGGCATTAAATCTGAGTAAAATCTATAGTAGATGTCCCCAACCCCTAGTCCATGGAACAGCATTGGGCCACAGCATGCCAGAAACTGGGCCGCACAAATAAGTGAAGCTCCATCCATGGAATGTAGGCAGCACACAAAACCACGCCCCTTCTGGTCTGCGGAAAAACCTCTCCCCCCAGAATTGGTCCCTGGTGCCTAAAAGGTTGAGGGCCTCTGATCTCTAGCATATGAGTATTCTTTTAAATTAGGGTAAACATAGCTTCACTCTTATTTTTGAAGAATATGCAAAAAAGTTTATTTCATTCTTGGAATTTTCATTAGAAAACCTTTCTTGATTCTACCATGTACTTACTTATCAATGCATATTATATTTTCTTCATTATTCTTTTATCTCATTACTTGTATTGATTTTTCTTATGCCCTCCCCAATTTTTGTGTGAATGAAATTGTTATTTTTTTTAACCAACATCTATGGAATGTCATAGAAATATATCAGATTTGAACATAATATTGTATATCTCTTGTTCCTGAAGTTTTCAGATTCTTATAGATGATAGTGGTTCCAAAATAATTTAACTAAAAGATTCATCAAGTCTACATACTGTAGAACAATGGTGATCAACCTTTTCTTTACCACGGATCCCCTTTAAATATCTTTTGTGGCCATGGTCCATCAATATGGACCACCAACTCAAAATTTAAATCGTAGCATTTCTCCAATCCTTCGCAAACACCCTGTGATGACATCATGGCCTCCCAGGGTTTCACAGACTACACAATGAGAACTACTGTTATAAAATAGCCAAGCTGTACTTCTATGGTGTCTTAAAGATGCATGTATTCTAAACCTTAATTATTTGGTGCTATAATGATTCCACTGCGATACTGAAACAGAAACATTCAGTTGAGTACACATGTTTCTGAATTTTTTTAAACTATACAATGTTTAGCCTAGTTTTCACATTACATTTGGACCTTATTTCTAGAGATAGCAAAGGTTTTCCCAACAATTCTATAATCCTCAGAGCAACATAATTCTAAAACATTTAAACCAAGACATGTATAACGGGTGAGACCAAAGACTGAATGACCATGGATAGGAAGAATTTTATCCACCTTAACCACTTTATAAGAGTTCATTCAGCTTCAAAAGATCAGTCTTTTCTAAATCCATTGCTGTCTATTTGTGGTGCTTTTTAATCACACTTATTATATCAGATCCCAAAGTTATCAAAAACAAGCACAATATTTTTCATAACCATAAAAGTACCCAAAATGTAGTTTACCCACACTATGGACTTTTTTAATGGTTTGAACTATAAGGCAAAATGTTGAAAATAAAACTAGTCTGTAGAGATCACAAACAACCAATTTCACAGTACAAATAAATAGAGCTGAATTCCCTTTCGTAATACACTATTCATCTTTGTGCTTCACTGAGTTCAAAGAAAAACATTTTTCAGAATTTAAGCAATTATATTTATTTTTCACCTCTTTCCCAGGAAAGGAAATTATTGCTAAAGCATGATATTAGGAACACCATGATATTGGATGTATCTTCTGTGTATGAAATTTCAATTTAACAAAGATGTAAAACCCTAAAGGCAGTTAAGATCTAATATACTAAAACCATTTTGTTTTCACAGTATATTTATTTTGTATCATCATTGACCCAAACGAGTTACTGAATTAAAATGGCCAAACTTTTGAACCATGTAGTAATGTCTGCAAAAATCTGCCATACTGTTGATTTACTGAACAAATTAGACTACTTTAAAAGGATGTGTGCTTGCAAAAACTATTCTAAGAGGAAAAAGAAACACGTATGTGGACATGCTCAAAATTCCAATTACAAAGTTTGTAAATTAATCTCACAGGGTTATGAAATATGGACTTTGTAAAATGATAACAATAATTTCCCACTGGCAGACAAGCTCTGTTAGCTAGGCTGAGTATGCAGACTGCTGGTTCTTTGTAGCAATAAAAAAAGGGCCGTGCAAACAATTCCTTCTCAGTTCCCAGCTCTCTCACCTTTCATCCAATAATCTACCTGCTCCAAACTCTGGGAAGACATTCACAGAATTTTCGTCATAGTTTCATAATGATCATTGAGTATCAAAGGATGCACATTCTCTTTTGGTTATATGCCAGTTATTTGGAACTCATTACAATATCTTTGAATTGATAAAACCAAATGTATTATTTGCACAACTCTAGAAGAATATTTGTGTTTGATCTGGCACAACAAATATTTACCTACAATCTTAAATTAAGGGCAAGAAGGAGTATTGTCAGGCAGCCCATAAAATTTTCTATCCTCTTTTAAACTGCATATTTCATGTAGTTTTCCTGTTAATTGAAATCATTGTCAACATTTGATTTAATATTTTGTATTGCTGTATTGTTACTATTTTGTGGTTACTTAGTAAATCAAATATTTCAGAACTATTCTCATCTTTGTTAATTCCAGATAATTATATCTGTTTACTAGAATTGATTTTCCAGAAAAATTCACATAATAAATTCTATCCAAAATCCAAATATTGCACAATTAACTTCACATGTCCAATTTCACACTTAAAAAAAATAGTGAGCAGCTTTCTTCTCCTAGCCTTGCTGATGATACAATCAAAGGAATAATATTTGTGTTTACACAATGATGCCTTCAAGTCTCATACATGGTCACATTCATATGCATTATCATTTTAATGTCACATATAAACATCCTCATGCCTGTGAAGAGTTGCTAAAAAATCATTTTACCACTTATATCACCAGCATGATTTAAAGACAGAAAGGATTACTCCTTCTCTAATGTTGAATTGAAACACAAATATAATTCCTGAACAGGCTTTTATCAGTAAGTTTATCAAGTAGAATTTCTTATTTATGTTTATAAGGCATCTTTTGTTATTTAATCAGAGCTATTTGTTCTGTTTAACTAAAATAAAGTCTTTGTTGTTAAAAAGAAAATCTAAAACAAGACCAAAATATAAAAGCATGAAAAACTAATTGGTAAAGAACAAAAAATCAGTTGGATTATGAAAGGCTTTCATCCCAATTCAGACTAATAACTACTGATTAGTGAAGTTCCTTGCCTGCTTCATCCCTTTAAACTCTACAAATTATCACATTTTTAAAATATACATTTATTTCAGTCTTATTGACATTTTAAATGAGAAAATCACTCTCTTATGCACATTTAATTAATTGCCACGACCTTGGATAAATTTCACTTTTATGAAGCATATGTATCTTAGAATCAATAGTACTACATTTTTTTAATGAACTATATACTACCTCAAGAATATTATTATGCCTGAAAAGCACTTCAGAAATATTTTCTCATTTTTTCAAAATAAAGTAAAATAAAATAAAATAAAATGATATATTTCAGAGTTCTTTTGAATACACTATAAGTGAAATCAAAAGTTAGGATCTCTTTATTTTTATGCTTTAAAAAAATTCCTGGAAGAATTCAATAAGCTGATCTGGCTTGCATTACCAAAACCTGGCCATACACAAGTGAGGCAAGTGTCACTTGCAGAAATGCATCCAGCTACATGTTCAGGATTGGAATAGGGTGTAGTTATTGTTATCCAAGGATCTCCAATGCTTCCAAAAGTGCTGTCTCACAAATAACCAGTTGCAATGTTCTGTTTGTAAAATAGTCGGGTAACAACAACAACAACAACAACAACAACAACAACAATAATAATAGAGCTGGAAGAGACCTTGGAGGTCTTCTAGTCTAGCCCCCTCTTAAGCAGGAGAACCTATACCATCTCAGACAAGTGACTGTCTAGCCTCTTCTTAAAAATATCCAGTGATGGAGCATCCACGATTTCTGGACGCAAGCTGTTCCACTGATTAATTGTCCTCACTGCCAAGAAGTTTCTCCTTAATTCTAGGTTGCTTCTCTCTTTGTTCAGTTTCCAACCATTGTTTCTTGTCCTGCCCTCTGGTGCTTTGGAGAATAACGTGACACCCTCATCTTTGTGGCACACCAGCTGCCTGCTGCTCAACAATACAGCCACCTTCCTATTTGAGCTGTATGAGGCTATGCTACCAGTAGACTTCTCCAGGCTTTTGGTAGTGGAGGATTTCAATGTGCCATCCTTGAGTAAAGATTCAGAACTGGCTCAGGAGTTCATAGCCTGGCACCATAGTGATCCAAATTATTGTTTGCTCAAGTCACAATGGGAGTCAAAGGCTTGATTTAATTCTTATCTGGAAAAAATGGCAACAGGATCTGGAATTAGGGGATATTATCATCAGTCCTTTGTCATGGACAGATCACTTCTTTCTGTTTTCTGAGGCTGCACCATACTTAATGCAGCTACACATACAATGTTTTTGTGATTGATTTTTGTCTTTCCTTTTGGATAATCCACTCCTGGATTCTTGATTGAGAAACTAATTTTAGTTTACTTTAGTTTTGCTTTTTTATATATACTTTCAAAAAGCACTGCTATACAATAAGATTTGTCTTTAATTCCTTGCACAGGATATACATACATATATATATATATATATATATCGTATTTTATTTGTTATATATATGTAGGTCTTTGGTTGTTCGGGTTTTCTCCCGCGTAAAATTGGAAGTGTCTTGGCGACGTTTCGACGAAGTCCCATTCGTCATCTTCAGGCTGGTGCTTTCGGCTTCATGCTTCGAGGAGCAATGTGTGGTCTTAGCTGTTTCTTCCTTTTAACTGCCAGTGGGGGTATGAACTGATTGGGTGGGAGCTTGGCTGTGTTCTGATTGGGTGGAGGTGTGTTCTGATTGGTTAGGGGCTTGGCTGTGCTCTGATTGGCTGGGGGGTTGGCTGTGCTCTGATTGGCTGGGGGAGTGTTCTGTTTGGTTGTGCTCAGGTTAGTCTGAGTTGCAGGGGGGTTTAAGATTTTGGGCTGCCTTGCTATTTTTTGGCTTCGCGTTCGTGGTCGTGCCTCATCTTCATGGAGGGTGTCAGTTTGCTTCATGTATGGATTGGAGGGGTTTAAAGTGGCTAATGATGCAGCTTTGGTCTGGCTTCTGGTTTGTGGTCTGCCTCATTGTCGGTGTGGCTTTGGGTTTGCTTTTTGCGTGGATGTGTGGTGGTGACATCCTGTGTAGTTTTTGTGAGTGTGGGTCTGGTATCATTTTTTGTGTTAGGGAGTCGTTTGTCAATAAAGGTGGGTTTCCAAATGGCTGGTAGGCGGGAGGTATCATCTCGCTTGTTCATACTGTGTGGGCGTTTTTCTATCTCGATGGCTTCTCTGATTATTCTGTTATTAAAATGTTCACTTTTGACAATGGTTCTGGTATTTTTAAAGTCAATTTCATGTCCTGTGGCTTTAAGGTGTTGGACCAGGAAGATGTTGGTTCCTCTTTTTTGACTGAGTTCTTATGTTCTTCAATGCGTGCACTTATTCTTCTGTTGGTTTGTCCAATGTATGTGTTGGGACATATATATATATTTGTTTTCTGAGGTTTTCGCGGGTATTTGTATATAGGTCTTTGGTTGTTCGGGTTTTCTCCCGCGTAAAATTGGAAGTGTCTTGGCAACGTTTCGACGAAGTCACATTCGTCATCTTCAGGCTGGTGTTTTTAGCTTCTTGCTCAAAGCAAGAAGCTAAAAACACCAGCCTGAAGATGACGAATGTGACTTCGTCGAAACGTTGCCAAGACACTTCCAATTTTACGCGGGAGAAAACCCGAACAACCAAAGACATATATATATATATAGATAGATAGATAGATAGATAGATAGATAGATAGATAGATAGATATAGTCAATTACCAATAAAACGTGAACACCAGGAATATAATAAACTATAAAAGTTTAATACCATCACCGATCACCAAGCTTTCGTCAGATACTTCTGACATCATCAGGGTTAATGCTGGTCTGTGGGAAAGTGCCTTTATAGGTGAGCCGTCATTTGCACACGGCTCTTAGATCTTGTCGTAGGTCCTAATTGATTTAACTGCTTTTTAATTATGGCTTCCATACTGATGACTCCTCTTTTCTTGCTTTTACTGCTTGTGGGTGTGTCGTTATTCCCCTCTACCTCCCACTGTCTTGAATTAGGGAGGTTCTTTCCTCCCCTTTTTTGGTCATTTGTATCTCTAAGTTGTTCCCTCTTCACACCTCCGTATCTCCTACCTTCCTCCTTCTTCTGATCTTTACTTGCTCCCCAATTGTCATCCCTCATTCTGTGGGGGCGCACTCTCAGCTTTTCTCCCCATCCCTTGCTTTCCATTTCCCTCTCTTTGGCTGCATAAACTCCGTTTCTGTCGTTGCCATTCCGTCTGACATCTACTTGCTCTTTAACCCCATTATCAATGTTCTCGGACTCCACGTCAGACTGAATCCCTTGAATATCTCCTTCCTCCTCATACAAGCCCTTGGGTGCCCTCTTTTTTTGAATACGTATGCCTGGTTCCTTTGTATCCCTCCCTCCATCAACACAGTGATCTTTTTTACAGTTTCTATCATGTTCTACCCTTATTTGCATTTCCCCCCCCCCATTCACACTGCTCTCGATCTCTATATTCTCTTGGGCGTTCCGATTGGTGCTCTATTGTTTCCGTTGATGCACTGTCATCACAGGGCAAGCCGGTCCCATCCTCCTTCTTTCTTGATGCTGCTGGATCATCGCTGTTTTGGATTTCGGGGGGTTGGGGGGTCGGGAATGATTGTTCGTTGGCTAATTGCCTCTTTCTCATCATGCAACCGTTCTCTCACTGTGTGTGTGTGTGTGTGTGTGTATGTATGTATGTATATATGTATATATATATATATAGATACATACATACATAGCTAACATTCCTGGGCTGCAAAATTCCTAAAGACTATAAAATTACAGGATTTGGATGCTCTGTATTTTATGGTTATGTGGATTTGCAGATTTGCAGCCCAGTTATTGTAGCCCTGTTAAACTGCAACTGCAGGTCTTACCTAGAATGAAACTATGATTACATATTATTAGTTCCCTTTCCTTCCCTATCCTGTCCTGTTCCATCCCGTCCCATTCTGTACTACTGCTTTGTAACAATGTCTGGTCTCTGATTCATAACAATATTATGAACCAGAGATCATAATATATTTATTTCTCTAGCCTTATTTAGAAGGCAAATTGTTAAAATTAAATCTATTCTGGTTATTATTGTATTCAGTTGCACTCTGCTGACACAGTTTGTTTTGAAAAGATTTTTTTTTCCTTGCCATACAACGTCTTAAAGAAAGTAGTTGTAAAAACATAATGCTAACATTAAAAGGAAATGAACTACTTACAGGATTTTTATTCTTTAAAATGTTTCTTATGTGAATATATTTAATCTTACTAAAACAATTACTGCAACTCTAAAGAAATAGGAGTGGTTTCATTATAAAAATTATGTATGTTGTTATACCAATAACATCTGCTGAATATATTTCCACAGTATAGTACTATTGCTGTAAAAAGCTATGAGAAAATCAAGGGTTTGATAATTGATAGTCTCAGGCAGATCGCTTCGGCAGAACCGGTAGCTAATTTTTTGTTGCCCAGGCCCAGAATGGACTTCCGGAAGCAGCATCCACACAGAGAACCGGTTGTTCACATATTTGAATCCCACCATTGATCTCAGGCAAATAATTATTTGACTTTATCTGTTCAAGGAATGCTACAGAGCAAAAAATGATGGTCCCTTTATTTATTGGAATAAATCTAAACTTTCCTACTAACAAATACAGAGTTTGGTCAGGTTTGTGTAGCTGAGCTACTTTCAATCTGCATTTTTATTCAATTCTGTTCAAAGATCATTCAAAAATTATTTCAAGACAGAACAGAATGCATGGAGTGAGATGTTCCTACACTTCCAAATGTGAGTGCAAATGAATGTCCAGGACTTTCATTCTATTATTATCTCTCCAGTGATCTGAAGCCTGTCTAATTTCTCATGCAGCAGTTAAATCCCCAAAAACATATGATAGTACCTTTTCACTGGGCTTTTTCAATAAGGGAAAATGCTAAGAAATGGTGCAATTGTTTGCTTTCTATTGCAAACATTTAGAGAAATTACCCATTTTGCTTTTCTGTTCACAAATTTGACTGAAGATTTTTGAAAATCTAGCTGTGTTCAGTTATAAATTTAACTTCTTGGATTGGATGATCTTATGAGCAAATGATGAGTAGAGCTGTAAATTCTACTATTACAGCTTCTCACAACTTCAAAAATACATTATAAGAATATTGTACTCTATAAACTGTGTGGGATGGTGATGGGATCTTCAGAAACAAGGAGAAATTAATAGGAATCCATAAGTGAGGAACTGGTTATCTCTGCTAATGAAAGGAAGCCTTTTATTTGTAGAAAGGAAACTTAGGTCCAAAAATATCAATCACTCCTTAGTCATTAATTAAACTCATAGGCTATAATTTATTAATTTTGAATCCTTTTTCGTTTGTGATTTTCTCCTGTTAGCTGATTATCCTGAAAAATCATATTTTTCAAAACAAAATTGTAGCATTTTATTTTTTAGCTCATTTTGACATATAATTGAAACTCAGTAGTCTTCAAAAAGCTGAGAAAAAAAACTTTCATGCTGTTGCAACAAAATGGTCAAAGTCTCAAACATGAACTTTTAATCTGACTTGATTTGAAAGACAAATTCAAAACATTTTACACCAGTGATTTGGAGTTTTGAATCAACTCAGGGAAAAACATTTCTGTATGTTCTTTGAATATCCTAATGGATACTGAAATATTCAGTTCAATTCTAAAGGGATCCTTCCCACAAAATAGGCAGTTTCTGATTGCCAAATTCTGTTTTGCACAGTATGATTAACATACTGCTCTACTAAAATAATGCATTGTTTTATAGCTACAGTTAATTTTAAAAGGTACCTACTATTTCCAATACCATTGCAAAGTCTGTTAAATTACTTCCAAATGTCAAGAAAAACAATCCTACAGAGACAGCTAAGATGTAAAGCTTTTAATCCAGGGAGATATTTATTTACCTTTGCCATTGGGATTCAAAATCTAAGATTATACCATGTTAACTGCCATTTATTGTCACTGCATCATTTTCACAGGACTTTAGAGTCATTGTGAGATAATGTCAGAGAGGCTCTTTTTTCCTTAGTGCTGTTTTGTCCCTTGAACTGAGTTATCCAGATTCACCTCATATGCTATTGAAAGCTGCCATTGTAGATTTTCTCCATTGACAATCTCTACTGTAAGAAATTTTAAGCAGGTTATGTGACTGCAGGATGGAATCCATGACCTGAATCTAGGTCTTTGTACCACCTGATATTTTAATTAAAAGAGATTAACATAAGTTTCCCACATTCTTTCCCATTGAATCAAACACCAAATCCCCTGAAATCCAAAGTTGTCTATCTTAGGAAGTTTAGTTCCTGTACAGCTGTGATTCACCATAATGTCATTAGAGAATTCTCTGTCAGTCAATCACTATTGTCCTCTGACCTATGAATGTCAGAAGAGTCATGATTATTCCTTTCATATTTAATTCACTCTCTTTGAAATGTCATGCATGCATGTGTTCCTGGAACAAATGCAAACAGTGCATAAAACTGGATTGCTAGAAAAATGCCAGCAGGGCATATGGATGTCAGTAAGTATGAGTTCAACAAAAATGAATATAATGATCATGTCCACTTTACTGATGCTAGAAATGAAGAATTAAAACATAACAGAGACATACAAAGATAGACCTTTAATAATTCTAGTCCAAGCAGGCTAATATTTCTTCCGAAAACAGTCAAAAGCAAAATTATTGAATGGTGATTTATTTATTTACAATGTAACAAAATGGAACATTTCTCCTAAAATACTATTTCTTTAATATTCATCTTCTATGTAAATGGATATATTGATAGATTTATTGAGAGAAAAGATATAAATGTTAGGTAGATAGATAAAGTTGATAAACAAATAAAATCTATTCATTATAATCTAAAAGCTTTACAAGCATCTATAGAATGCATCAAAAACAAAATGCATTAAGCACATACTCCAAAAATAAATCTATTTTAAATAAAATGAACTGTATCTATGGCAAATACCTAGACAAAAATATTAAATATTAAAATATCATTTTGTAAACAGCTTCTAAAAGAATCTGCCTTTGTATCTAAAACCCAGCAAGGACAAGACCTAGATAATACCTGCAAAACCTCAGTACCACCACTGCAATATTTACTTTCTATACCAGTAGTTTAGAATGAAGCTGTCAGTATTTTTAAATTCATAAAAGATTTCAATAAAAATCCATAAAATAAGCACAAAAACAATGCAAGACTAATTTTAGGTCAATCTTAAATCCAAAATGTAAAGGATATATTGCTGATTTAGATTTCTATTTCTAAATCAATTTCTAGTATATCAAAAATCCTCCATTTATAGCCAAGTCTCAAGTTTTATGATTATCTCAATTTTAATTTTGGGAAGAATTTAGAATTAAATTGACGAGACAGACAGACAGATTTTTATTAAATTCTCATAAATAAAGAAGATATATGCATTTTATTAAATAATAATTATTAAAAATAAATCACTGATTAACAAGTTCTCATGGCTATTTTAAATAAACCATGAACTTATTTTTAAAGTCTGAGAAAGAATTAAAATGAATAAAATGAAACAATAAATATACTGATAGATTTTTAGGGAGTTTTATAAAACAAACTTGGCAGGCAATACAGTTCACTGCAAATAGGGGGAAAGTTCACATCTGAGCTTCCACCTAACCCAAAGATGCTTTTTACAAATGGCAATTGGAGTTTCTTGATTTTTCCTGAAAACATTTGTTTCTCCCCTGAGAAGCTTCTTCAGTTCTAACTAACTGGTAGGATTTATACTCTTTTTAGCCAGCCAGTTATTAACAGTCTAAAAGTCATCAAAACCACCTGGGAGTTAACCTGTGTCCTCAGAGTACTTGAATCACAGTGCAAGCATGTCTTGTATGCGGAAAAGGACTGGATTATAAATAGGAGATAGCCTACACTTGTGTTCAATAGTGAAATGACACAGGGCAGGAAACATCCTACAAAAACCGTAGCTGCAGCTTGTCAATGAAAGACAACAAAACATCTTTGTTGTGTTTTGTAATTTGTAAGAATCACATTATAGGGGGGGATGGATTTGTAAGATTTGTAATTTGTAAGGATCACATTATAGGGGGGATGGATGGCATAGAAATGTAATAAAATAAATAAATAAATAAATAAATAAAATAAACCTGGGTAAATAAGCATTTCCACAGACAATTGCCAGACGAGTTTACAAAAACTGTAGACGAAGCTTTTGCACAGTTCCATGAAAATGTTTAGCTACTGAAGTCTAAATTTTATTCTTTCTTTTGAATTTGTAACTATCTGCACATAAATAGTTAAAAGTGAAATTATTAACTTGCATAAAATGCTGTATTTAATGAACCATGCAGAGGTAGTATCAGCTTCTGTGTTTACTTAGGGATTCATTAAAATATACAGTTTAGCAAGTCTAAACTTTTGCATAATATTACAACTATGGAAAAGCACTGGAGACAGAGTACAGCTCTGAAGCTTCCATTTTTATCACAAAGCAGTACACTATTCAAAGATCTGTCATGCATCCCAAAAGTGTCATCGATATTCACACTTCTGTAAGCTCCCAACAACAAAATAATTCATTAAGTTGATCAAAGCAATCTGAAGCTTGTAACCTGCTCTAAAGCTAATCAAATATGGGTCAGAATATTTTTTTTTTTCTAACTGAACATGATGAGAATGAGATAGAATATGAATAACACATTTTAAGTACCTAAACAATTTTACACTGAAAAAGTTATTCTCCATTTTTTGATTTTCATTTTAGAGTTCATAATTCTGCAAAAAAAATCTTAAATTATAGGAAGCTGATTAAAGTTGAATATAGGAAAATTGTAGGTATGCTCTGCTACTGAATTCAGTTATTAGTGGAGTGGTAAGCAACCATTCACTTGATATGAGCCACTGGAGACTAAAAATCCATTTGTTGGTAATGCTTTAATTTGGATCTCTGTACTGAATATGAAATTGGACTTGGTGCTGCAAATAAACTCTTCTAGCTCTATGATACTATGAACTCAAACTCCAGTTCTGTCTAGGGAGTATACACCATGCATTATAAGTGAACTCTAATTCACATCATGTATACATTAGGTGCAAATTTCCAAAAATTAGAGGTAGTCACTAGAAGCCAAAACTGAGTTAATTTTTCCTGTCAATTGCTGTTATGCTGTCTCATCATTGACAGTGTGGTGATTAAGTCCTAGGAAGAATAAGCTAGAGCAGGGGTGTCAAACTGCCGGCCACGGGCCGGACATATCACAACAAAACCGCGCCCACCCCATTTCCAGCAATGGGGAAAAAGCCCTGATACATCTTGCAATGTCACATGATATCGTGAGTTTGACATGTCTGAGCTAGAGTATATACTCTATAATTTTATAATTATAAGAACTCTAGTATAGTATAGTATAGGATAGGATAGGATAGGATAGTATTATAGTATAGCGTAGTGTAGTGTAGCATAGCATAGCATAGTACTACACTAAACTGGCTTCTATTAAAAAAACTATAAAAACTTTCTATAAAGAACCCTATACAAACTGGACTATAATATGTAGGAATAAATGTATAGAAAAGAACACACGTATACACACACAATCATATTTACTACAATTTATTTAATTGAGACATTTTCTGTTTTTTTATTAGATAGCAAATCTGCCTTTTACCTTTTTATGAATAATAAAAATAAAGACATTGAAATACAAAACCAAAGAATTCATTTTTACTGAAATGAATAATATCTGAACATGGTTGCAATTATACCTTATCTGTCTTTCTTGCTCCAAGGACAAGAACATATTCAGTATGTTCTGCAAGAAAGATTTTTCTATTCCGTCTCAGATTTCTTGGTTTTGCCAATAAACTTACATTAATCCATTGAAGTCTTCTTTCTTGCTATTATATTGGAAGCATCCTGGAGAGTTCTAAAATGAAGTTGCAACCCTAAGGATTGGATTTCAGATTTGGATTAATGGTATCCATTATCTCTTGCCATTGAAAGTTTTGAAACATGAACCTCATTATACAAAATTCATAATGTAGGCACTGATCCCATGTCTGAGATAGAGTATCTGATTTATATGTTTCCCATTTTAGAATTCCAACATTATGACTATCTGATTCCTAGGCAAAACTGAAAAGATATAATTTAAAAGGTTCTATGGCACATAGCTTCTTCCTTTTTTTAAGTACATTTAAATTACTTTCAACAAATACAAGCCATGCTATTTATTTTATATCAATTTATCAAATTAATGTCTATGTACTATATATTTCTGTACAATAAAATAAATGGTAGTCCAAACTTAAAACAAAATTAGAGTGATTTATTAAATATTATAAACTGCCTTAAATGCTTATATAAGCAAAAAATGCAAAGTATATGAAATTGTAAGTAAAAATATTTTTACTGAAATCTGTAGAGTTAATCCTGATTTGCTTTCTTGATATATATATATATATATATATATATATATATATATATATATATATGTAGGTCTTTGGTTGTTCGGGTTTTCTCCCGTGTAAAATTGGAAGTGTCTTGGCGACATTTTGACGAAGTCCCATTCGTCATCTTCAGGCTGGTGTTTTCGGCTTCGTGTTTCGAGGAGCATGAAGCTATAAACACCAGCCTGAAGATGACGAATGGGACTTCGTCGAAACGTCGCCAAGACACTTCCAATTTTACATGGGAGAAAACCTGAACAACCAAAGACCTACATACAAACACCCGCGAAAACCTCAGAATGAATATATATATATATATATATAGGTCTTTGGTTGTTCGGGTTTTCTCCCGCGTAAAATTGGAAGTGTCTTGCAATTTTACGCGGGAGAAAACCCGAACAACCAAAGACCTATATACAAATACCCGCGAAAACCTCAGAAAACATATATATATATATATATATATATATATATATATATATATGAACCCTATCATGATAGGAAATAAAATGATCACCAGGGTAGTAAAACTATAAAATTTATTAAAAAGCGCCTAGCTTTCGCCGTCACCTGCCGGCATCCTCAGGGCTAGTGCGCCAGGGAGTGGGAGAGTCATTCTTATAGGTGTGGTGAGGTCTGCGCACGACTCCTCGACCTTGTCATCGGGCCTAAATAGGATAACTGCGTGCGGCTGGTCTGTTCCTTTCTATTCATCTCAACTGCCCGTTCATCCTCCTCCATCCTTCTCTCCCTCAATCTTGAGGTGGGCGGGCAAATGTCTCTATGGTTGCAACAGTCTCTATGTTTGAGCTCTTTTCCCTCGGGGGTAGATGGCAGTGTGCATTTCGTGTTTCTTTTACAGTCCTCCTTCGGTCCATCGTTCTTCCTATGGCAAGTTTTTTGTTGTTGAATTTTGGTATTTTTGTTTCTTATACAGGTATCATTTAAGTGATCACATGGGTCCTTTCGAGGTAGTTGTAATTCGTTAACGGTCTGGGGCTGGAGGGGGGGACCTTTCGAATGTGGAGGGGGGAGTAGTGATTCTTCAATTGTCCCTGTGTGTAGTCGCTTTGTGCGCGCTGCGCCCTGTTCGGGCGGTCCGGAGAGGGTAGCGGTGGGGCCATGCCTTCGCTCTTCCTCTTGGGGTAGGTATCGTTCAGGTGATCTCACACGCCCCTCCCAAGTAGATATAGTTCGTCGGCAGTCCAAAGCCGAAGGGCAAGCCATTCGGTCATGGGTGGAGAGGGGCGGAGGCTCCCCGCTCGTCGCTACCCCCAGCTGTCCGGCGCGTCTCCTGCTATGAGTGATCGATCCGGGGGGAAGGTTAGCAATAGAGTCGTGATCTGTTTGGTCTTTGCAGCGTCCTTCCTCGCTACAAGTAGGTATAGATTGTCGGCAGTCCGAAGCCGAAGGGCAGGCCATTCGGTCATGAGTGGAGAGGGGCGGGGGCTCCCCGCTCGTCGCTACCCCCAGCTGTCCGGCGCGTCTCCTGCTACGAGTGATCGGTCCGGAGGGGAGGGTAGCGATAGAGTCGCGATCTGTTTGATCTTTGTAGCGTCTTTCCTCGGCTTGTCTCCTCCTCCCTGCGTCGTCGGTGGCCATGCGGATCCTCCGAAGCTCTCCGGGATACGCAAGCGGGGGGAACGGTGGCTTGATCTCTTGAGTTCTTTCTCCTTCTTGCGGTTTCCTCTCTCCTAACTTGGTCCCCCTGATCCAGCGGGGGGCTCTCTCTTTTCTTTCTGAAATGACTGGCACATTTCCTTCCATATGCAGGTGGGTTGCCATATCTAAGGGTCTCCCCCCTCCTCCAACCGCGATGTCTTCCTTAGTATTGGTCACCACATTTCGAGTATCTATATCTTCCTTAATGCCATTAGAGTTATTATTGGAACGTCGGGGGTGCTGTCCTTGATTACTAGTGCTCCACAGCCTTAAAGCCATGTATGCCGGGCACAGGTCCACATGCCGGTTGCGTATCCCGGAGAGCTTCGGAGGATCCGCATGGCCACCGACGACGCAGGGAGGAGGAGACAAGCCGAGGAAAGACGCTACAAAGATCAAACAGATCGCGACTCTATCGCTACCCTCCCCTCCGGACTGATCACTCGTAGCAGGAGATGCGCCGGACAGCTGGGGGTAGCGACGAGCGGGGAACCCCCGCCCCTCTCCACTCATGACCGAATGGCCTGCCCTTCGGCTTCGGACTGCCGACAATCTATACCTACTTGTAGCGAGGAAGGACGCTGCAAAGATCAAACAGATCACGACTCTATTGCTAACCTTCCCCCCGGATCGATCACTCATAGCAGGAGACGCGCCGGACAGCTGGGGGTAGCGACGAGCGGGGAGCCTCCGCCCCTCTCCACCCATGACCGAATGGCTTGCCCTTCGGCTTTGGACTGCCGACGAACTATATCTACTTGGGAGGGGCGTGTGAGATCACCTGGACGATACCTACCCCAAGAGGAAGAGCGAAGGCATGGCCCCACCGCTACCCTCTCCGGACCGCCCGAACAGGGCGCAGCGCGCACAAAGCGACTACACACAGGGACAATTGAAGAATCACTACTCCCCCCTCCACATTCGAAAGGTCCCCCCCTCCAGCCCCAGACCGTTAACGAATTACAACTACCTCGAAAGGACCCATGTGATCACTTAAATGATACCTGTATAAGAAACAAAAATACCAAAATTCAACAACAAAAAACTTGCCATAGGAAGAACGATGGAACGAAGGAGGACTGTAAAAGAAACACGAAATGCACACTGCCATCTACCCCCGAGGGAAAAGAGCTCAAACATAGAGACTGTTGCAACCATAGAGACATTTGCCCGCCCACCTCAAGATTGAGGGAGAGAAGGATGGAGGAGGATGAACGGGCGGTTGAGATGAATAGAAAGGAACAGACCAGCCGCACGCAGTTATCCTATTTAGGCCCGATGACGAGGTCGAGGAGTCGTGCGCAGACCTCACCACACCTATAAGAATGACCCTCCCACTCCCTGGCGCACTAGCCCTGAGGATGCCGGCAGGTGACGGCGAAAGCTAGGCGCTTTTTAATAAATTTTATAGTTTTTATTACCCTGGTGATCATTTTATTTCTCACCATGAACACTCCCAGGGTTCACGTTTTTAATTTTCTTAAACGCGAATATACATACATATATATATATATATATATATATATATATATATATATATATATATATATATATATATATATATGAATATTAAAAACAAAATGGTGATTCCTGGGTAGACTCATGTTAAACAATAAAATATACGAACACCAGGAAGTTACAAAACTATAAAAAGTTTTAATAGAATAAAACCAAGCTTTCGCTGGCTTCTGCCAGCATCATCAGGGTAGCGTCCAGTCGATGGGAGAAGCTATTTATAAATGTGGCGCTCTTTGCGCCCGGCTTCTTGACCTCGTCATGGGTCCCAGCCAATCCACCTGCGTTTTGATCATAGTTTCTTGCAACATAGCTTGCAACACAGAAACTACGATCAAAACGCAGGTGGATTGGCTGGGACCCATGACGAGGTCAAGAAGCCGGGCGCAAAGAGTGCCACATTTATAAATAGCTTCTCCCATCGACTGGACGCTACCCTGATGATGCTGGCAGAAGCCAGCGAAAGCTTGGTTTTATTCTGGTTTTATTAAAACTTTTTATAGTTTTGTAACTTCCTGGTGTTCGTATATTTTATATATATATTCTATGTTTGAACTAGTTTGTATGGTACAAATTAATATGCAACTGCTAAGTTTGCAAAGTCTTACTAATATCACAAAAATTGTTACAAAATAGTCACAAAAATACTAGTGGCATTAATTTATGAGATTATAATGTGCCAAATATTACTTAATTTAAATAATCTGTGTTAGATATAACTCATATTTTAAAAAGATGTAATTTCACTTGAACCATGTTTCTTGCTCCACTTTTTCCTTTCCATACTGCTCTTTCAGCTGGAAATGAAACTCATTAAAATTCTTCCATGGATCACCTGGATATCCACTGATCCTTGTTAGCAAATTGGAAAACAGATGGCTATTTATAAATTAGTTATGACTAGGTAGCAGCTCTAGATCTTAAACCTTTGTACATTAATTATCTCTTACAATGTGTTTTTCTATTAAAATTACTTTAGTTTTCTTCTCTTGGTTTTTCAGTAAATGAAGAAGAATCATGAATGAGGCAAGTCTGATTTTCTTTCAAATAATTTTACTAATAATTAAATTCTAGATGCCTAGAAATTAAATAAACCTGCATCTCAGGCAACTAAGTAATAAACAATTTTAAGTCAACTATTGGGACCTAAGTGAACAATTGTTAATTATATAAATGGGAGTTACATTTTTTAAGGCAAATCCCGTAAAGTTAAATACCTTTTATCTATATATCCCATAGGTTCTTTGACCTAATAGAGGGATTTGATTTAATATAGGGATTTGACTTAATATAGGGATAAACAATATTAAGAGACAGACAGCTACTTTAGTATCCACAGGTTTGTCCCTCAGTAGTTCACATTATGCTTAGTTTCATACAGCAAAGGCCTTGCAGGAGTATATTTTCTTTTTATGGAAAATATTATTGTGGCTAGATACATCTTGCTTTATCTTTTCTTCTCCAACCCCATCCCATTCCATCTACAAACTGTCATTCATTGCCTTCCCACACCTCTATACCTTTGGAAAGTAATGAGAATTAGGGGTTAATGATTAGTGAAACCCCTTAAAATGCTGACATTTAAAGCATCATTTGCCTCTGAATTACAAACCATCAAAATATCAGGGGAAATTGACATCTGAGATGTCATTTATTTATCCCATTTATATGGCTGCCTAGACATCATGCAACTAGTCTTTCTCAAATTCAGGCAGAAAAAAACAAAACAAAATATGTCTCAGAGTATTATTTGATAGATATGTAAACTCATTCTCCCTCATATACACATGCACAAACACACAACTTCCAATACAAAATTAGTTGTTTTGCGTTAAGTATTTTAATTTGGCTCTTCATTTAATAGATTTCTTATTCCTCCCATAAAAATTCAGAGTAATATAATAGTGATTGCTCTTCTATTTTACACTCCAAATTCTGAAAACAAGACTAATTCAAGAAATGCATTCTTACTGGCAGAAATTTGCTTTGACAATCCAGTAGATCTTAATCTAGATCTATTTTTGTGACCATTGAATACTGCACTTGGATATTAGAAACTAGTATATCTTTTTTATGATTGATAGTTGTTTTTATTTTTAAAAATGCAGCATATAGTGATACAATATAAGTAGTGAGGGAAGAATACAGAAATTATTTAACTGAATGTTCTTTAGGATATCAAATTATTGCTGGAACATCTGTGTTTTCTGTTTGTGTGTGAGCATTCATAAGTATGTCTGAAGTTACCTTATAAAAGGTTAAATTATCTACAAACCCTTATGTCTTTCAGGCTTGCTGGACTTCAATTGTTATAATTTTCAACAAGTAAGACCACATCTCCTTAGTATTATTATTCTCCAAACATTCAAAAAGAGGTTAGTGTAAATGCCAACAATCTGACTATTTTCTGCATATTTGGAATTTTCTAGGTAGTTCATCAATGGTTGAATGGTGAATGGTTGAATGGTGTGAATATTTAGCAACACCATTTTAGTAGATGGCAAATCAGAGATTTTTTTCCTATCTCTTCTAGAATCTCCCAGCCACTACTAATGCAACATACCTTTAGCTTTTTTGGACAATTGAAGACTTTCTAAATATTACTGCAACTATTTACTGTTTCCTTTTCAAGTGGACTTGTATGAAACCAAAATTTTAACTGACAATAAAATTTCATAATTCTACATAATTATAATCTGATCTGCCTCTAAAACAACGCTTGAACTAAAGTCATGTGCATTAGGAACCCTAGGTAACAGATTTTGATACTTCCAAACTGAGCTACTGGCACAAAGAGTCATGGAAAGATATATGCTCTGCATCACTAGACAAGATAGAAAGACCTGCACATGGATTAGAGAGCAAATGAAAGTATATGATATGATCAACAAAGTAAAATAACTGAAATAGAAATGGACTAGTCACATAGCAAGAAGAACTGATGACAGATGGACCAAGGCAGTCATAGAATGGATCACGCTTGATAAAAAGTGTCCATGAAAGAGTCCTAAAAGAAGATGGATTGATGACATCAGCAAGTATTGAGGGCCCAACTGGCAAAAGAAAGTTCAGGATCATATAGGTTGGAAACATGTGGAAAAGGCCTTCATCCTGCAGCGGATCAACAATGGCTAAAATGATTATGATAAAACTAAGCTAGGCATAACAATTTACGAAGGTTGTGCCCATTTATTGATCAATCATTCAGCAACTATTAAAACTTATAGCAGCATTGAATAGCAGTTAGAACTGGTCCTCCTGCTTATGGCCATTGCAGCATCCCCTAGGTCATGTGATAGCGATCAGGTTTTTAATGCTGGTCTCACAATTATGATGTAGCATCCCATGTTCATGTGATCTTCACCGCCAATTTTTGAAAAGCAAAGTTAATAGGGATGCTGACAGGAAATCACAAATAGCAATCATGCAAGGTCCTCAATAAATGATTCACATGATCCTTGCTTAACAGTAGCCACAGGACTGTTGGAATTGATGTCACTAAATAGCATGATCTCATAGTTTTCTTAACTGTACCACTTAAAGATACAGTTTTCAGTCCCAACTGGCATCACTAGGCAAAAACTGAATTAAAAAGATGTAATTTGCTTTCATGAATTTTTAACATATTTACCTCTGTGATATTTTTATCTTTTCATTGTTATTATCAAATAGAATAGAAGGTATCAATAAACTATGTGAAACATTTATTTTTTTTAAAAAAATTGAACAATGAGAAAAGCTTGGAAAACAGTATTTCTCAAGCATAGCAACTTTAAGATGTTTAGACTTTTACCCCCAGAATTTCCTAGCCAGCATTCAGCAAGTTCTGGGAGTTGAAATCCACACACATCTTAAGGTTTCCAAATTTGAAAAACACTGCTTAAAACAACTCTCTCCAAAATCATTTTTAAGACTGCTCTGCAAAATAAAAGAAACTACAAACAAAGGCATAGAGTGCAAAGAAATGAAAATAAGAGTGGGAGAAAACAACGTAAAAATAAAAAGCTGTTAACATAAAGAAGTCCACTTTGGGAAAAATAATAAAAGGAAGCATTTATGGAACAAGAAAGAAAGAAAAGGACTTGTTAGAACAACAATGCTTTTAAAGATAGCATCTGAAAACAACACAAGACACATCCTTCATCTATTACATTCTTTCTACATCTGAACAACAGAAAATATAGTTTTTAAAGTTCTAGTGATGAGTAGGCGTTTATCCATGCCACATTTTACTTGGGTTGGTTCTTTCATACAACTTCTTGCTACTTGAAGTTTCTGACTATAATAAATAGAGCATTACTTGATCTAATTTGTGTAATGGCAGCATACTTTTAAATGTATGGTTAAAACCACTTGGGCTGGTGGCTTGCAATTGAAAATAGCAAAATATATGATTTTGAAAGATTTCCCCATTTTTAAAGGTTTTTGGAATAGGGAGTGGAGTCTTCCTGATAAGTGCAGAGAGTATGCTACTAAATTGACATGGCTTATCTCTCAGTAATTTCAGCTAATGTTGTAATGAACCCTGTCTTGGCATTTCTTAAAGTTTTCTTCCCTACAAAAGAGGGCTTTGTTTTGTTGTCTTTTTCTCTTCATATTTTGCTTCTAATTTTCCATTATGCTGTTTTTTAGCCTAACTAAAGATATAGATACTTTTGGTTATAGGGATTTCATATTTTTAATGTTTGACATACTGTATGTTTTAAACTAATAAACATCAACTGGAGGAGTTTCTTTCAGATATTTTCCCATGGGATTTAATGTAAATTTGGAAAGATTGTACACTGCAAAGCAGGACATCCGCAAACAATTTTTTTATCAGCCTGTGACTAAAACTGAAAAAAACACCATAGTTGGCTCAATTTTTTTTTCATCTTTGAAACAATTTTAAAAGCATTTTTCCTTCATAACATTGCTATAAAAAAAGAGGGGAGCATTCTTTGTATTCTAAATGTACCTTTTAATTTATTCATTCTACATCAGGGGTGTCAAACTGCCGGCCTACTGGCTGGTTGCATCATATGGATGCAACCTCACCCACCCCAACTCCGACAATTCAAAAAAAGTCATGATACGTCACGACATGTCACACGATGTGGCGAGATTGACATCTGTGTTCTAGATGTTAATTTTAAAAAACCTGAGCACTACCCATTTTAAAAATCTTTTGAATTTATATTAAACTTCCAACCAAATTTCACAGTGTGAAATTTTATTTATTTTATTAAAGAATACAGCTTAAATGCCTTTCCAAAGAAAGAGGAATAATTAAATACATAATATATTTAAAAACAAGATTAGAATATGTACAATTGCAGTAAATGTTCTCCTTAAATTTATACTGCAGGAAGCAGTGAATGAATAAGGTTACCTTTAGACAGTATTTTTATTGAATGTCTTCCTTCCAATCTATAGTCAAAAACTGTGTCATACAAAAACAAACATAATGGTTTTAAATGTCATTTTACTCAGAAACAAACATAATTAACAATGAAATCTTATGCATTTCTAATTAGAAGTACATTCCACTAAACTCCAAATAAATATTGAAAAATTAACGAAAAGGATTAGAAAAACAAATTTCCACCCAAAATGTTTCACCTCAGATTACCAGGGTAAAATAATTAAAAGTTGCATTAATTAATGGTTGTACTTATTTCTGGTTGCATCATGATTTTCTAGTCAGGATAACAGTGCAGGACAACAGGGAAATAACACAGCAAGTACATAATTCTTTTGTGTTAAATGGACTGATATTTTTGAGAGATCAGCCATTAATTACAGTGCTATAATAGTGAATGAAAATATTATAGCTTCATGAGAAAATCAGCCAAACATCATTTATTGGCTCAGCCATTACCTTTTAATCCATTTTGCTTTATTGTTTTAAAAAGAATACAGTATCATTGATTGGATAATTGCAAAACAGATGGGAAATTGTAAACTCTATCATGAAAAAAAACCATTTTCCAATATATAACTAGCTCTAATCCAAGGGATTGAGATCAATAGTAATCAAGACATTTTATCCTTGCAAGATGGACCATCACCTTGACTTTTCAGCATTGCTGTTAAGATAATATCTGATATAAGAGGATGACTCTAGTAGTTCTGTGGAACTACATTATGCCTACTTGTATACTTGTTTATTTATCAGCCATTCTGAATTCTGAATTCATCAGTTTCCACAGTATAGTCAATGCATTGGTAAAATACTAGTCAGCTAAACTGGAAAAATAGTGTGTGATAAAATAACTATTATTAAAGATATTATTTTAAGTAACACCTATCTTAGTTTATTGCTTCATCTTGTTAGGAAATAAACCTGAATGAGAATCAGATGAATAACTATCACAGAGCCATTGTGTGTCAGGATTAGAAGGGACCTTGGAATTAATCTATTAACCACTACCTGATTCAAGGATGCATGCACTACTATAGTACCCATCACAGAAGGTCATTCAAGGTCTTTTTAAATATCTCCAATGAAGCCTCTTCCATTGCTGGAGACCTGTTATTGTTATGAATGTTTTTCTTTCCTGATGTCCAATTAGATCTGCAACTTTTTAATTTCAACTCAGGAAAAACCCTGGAGAAGTTTGCTTCTGTTCTACATAACAGGGATTCAGATATCATGCCCTTTTATATACTATATCCAGAACTAACAGTCATTCCTAATAAGTGCTTTATTCCTGGATCCTTAAATCTTGGTTGCACTCCTGTGGTTATACTTTAGTTTGTCAATGACTTTTCTTAACTTGAATACCCATAAATTTATGCAATGTTCTACATATATTTATGTATTTTAACACATATGTAAAATTATTTTACATACTGTACAGTTCCTTTTCTTCTCTCATTAAGTCTGTTCCTTTATATAAATAAAAGCTTCAATCTTTGCCTTCCACTGATATATTTCCACTAGTATTTCATTTAATTTTATGGATGGTAAATATGGAGTGCAACTCTGGGAAGGAGGTTTATATACTTTAATTAAAGCACTGATAGTTGGTTCTAGATTACAGAGTGAGGACAGTAGAAAATAAGGTCTTTTATAGGAATTTTGAACTGTGAAGTGAGAAAAGAAATTCTAGGGTTTTGATTTTTTATTAAGAATTTGGGACCACAGGAAGAAAACTGGATTAATTTTTGTGTATATAGTAGAGCCATTTTATTGTACAAGAAAACCATGCTTTTTGGGGGGCGGGGGAACAGTCAGGAGTGCTGGAAATAGCCATTGTTTCCTGTTAACGAGTGGCGGAACATTGATGGGGTTAGGCATGGGACTTTAATTAACTATGAAACATCCACAGTTTCAGCTAGTTATATTGTTGCTTTTCTGCTGATTAGGTCTATCTACAATCATTGCATGGACTGAGTTTCGCTGCCTTTTGTCAGTGTCATCCTGCTTGGGTTGGAATCATTAATATTTTGTTATTTTTTGCTCAGGAAGGATTAGAGGGTCTTTGCTTACAGTCAGGAATACTTTCTTAAACCTGACAAGTTATGGTAAAACGGGGAAGGGGTACTGGGTCTTTTTCATGTTTACAGGGTCAGGGAAAAATGTCCTAGAAATAGGGTTTTATTTTGTTTTTCCATACCATAATAATTAAAATATCAAATTAATCAAGTCAGATAAATATTATTCAAAGTTGGTTGAATAGACATTTTGAATGTACACAACTGCTACTCATATAAAAACAACAGAGGGTACTTATTTACTCATGGGTAATGGAATCGCACTAAAGATAACACTTCAAAAATAGATTGCAGAATCCAACCTCAGAACACTTTTCAGGAAAACAATTTGCTTGCATTATATTGAATTATATCTGGAGTTGTTGTTTTTTCTTAAAAACCATGATCCTATAGAAATTGTTGGAGTATAATTCCTAGCACCTCCATAATGCATGAGTAATGGATGTAAAGAGTTATTTTTATCCATATTAAAAGTCCCACAAATTCCTATCTCTCGGTTATTTGGTTATCCCAGGATTTGTACACACATTTCATTAGCTTTATTTATTGATATTGCAGATGTGGTCAAAACTGGCAAGGGGGGATAGAGCATTGAAATGCACATATTTTTGAGCCCTCCCATTTAGATACGTTATAGATTTTATCCTTGATATTAGAGAACAGATGAAATAAAATATGTTAAAGATAAAAATAAAATTGATTGTATAAACAGTGGTGTAAATATTGTTGACCTATGCCATTGGCTGATGAATTCTTCCTCCCTGCCCTTGCAATTCCCCCACAGATTCCAAAATTCTTACAAAGAAATCAGAATTCCTCCAAGACAGAGAGCAAGCTAAAAAAAAGAGAGAACATTATAAGCTAGTAATGATTGTTAAATCTAATAAAAATGTATCATATCTCAATGAAATTTTATGTTTTATTTAAGTCTTCCCTTTTCTTCAAGCTAGGGTGCAGAAACAGTTAATCATTAAGATAGTTATAAAGTCCAATACAGGACAGTGATAATTCAGCTATACTTTTTTTAAAAAAAGTTCTTTTAAACCCTTCAGCAGAATTGGAGGGTAGAGAAAGAAAAGCAAATAACATCGGCTTTGGCAGTCAGTTTACAAAAAATATTTCTTTGTGAGTTTTTCAAATGAAGGTGTAGTTGAAAGGAATCCAAAGATTTCTTTAGCTTAATTCCCGGCTAAATTGCCTAGAAATTAAAAATATATATCCCAAATCACAGAGCAGGATGGCATGCATTCCGTTTTTTAATTGTATAGTTTTTTTCTCTGTGTTTTTCATCTTTAATTTTCTAAAAATCTATTAAAGGCTTAAAAAAGAAAAAGAAAAAAGAATGAGAACATGAACCCACTTCTGACTTAAGCATAACATAACATCAACTTTAGTTTCATTCATTTAAAAAATAATAATGCTTTTTTGTCAAAGTAAAAGTGATTTTGTTGTTCAATGATTCCTTTTAAACTTTATATAAAAATGTTTGAGAAGATAAAACTTGGTACAAGGGGAAAAAAAACCTTTTACACTTATGATCACCAAGGCAAGTTTTACATCAAAAGCATGGCATTTTAAAAAGGAGGCTTATAGAGATTCTCTAATTTCTGTCAGACCTTTAATGTGCTTTGCATGATAATTTGACCATAGAATGACTTGGCTCCAAGCCCAGAGTAATTATGTTTCTTGTGTTGCTGTCTTAACTTACTGCCAAATGTGGCAAAGTAGGCCTTTCCCTCACACAACAGTTAATGAAAACTGTCAAAGCCTTTCAGACTTCCTTATTTTGTTGTATTTAAGTTGTCATTGTGCTCAGTTGATTTTTTTCAATTATTTTTTGGCTGAGAAGAAGCAATAATAGAAAATATTTCATTTTTGTATAACAACGTAGTAAAAAATTTCATACTATTTAATCTTAAAACTAATCCCTTCTACAACTAAAAAATGGTGAAACTACAGGCCCAGTTTTATTCCTATACAATGTAAAAAGGAAAAAGGGTTTCTCTGGATAATTATGGTATTAAGTTTTAAACAAATCAAACTGGTGGTCAGTTCTTTAATAGAACCTCCATTAATGGAGGGATTCAGCCAGTTTGCACCAGTTCAGTAGAACTGGCAGCTAATTTATTTTGACTTCAGAGAACCAGTTGATGTGTGACAGAAATGCTCCCCCTTCCTGCTCCTGATTGGAACCATGCAACACCTTCTTTCCAGCTCCAATGCAGTCCTCTGTTACTTCCTCCACCACCGTGGGCAGTCCCACAAACAAAAGAAGTTTGTGGGACTAAAAAAAATGTTCAATCAATTCCAATTTTGCGAGATCTTTCTTTTTTGTGATAAATTGGAATTGATTGATTGAACTTTTTTTTTTAGTCCCACAAACTTCTTTTGTTTGTGGGACTGCACACAGTGGCAAAGAAAGTGATGGAGGAGTTGCAAGGAAGGTTAGAAAAGAAATGGTTTGGGAAGCGAGGGCATCTGGGCAGTGGTGGGTGGAGCAAGTTCTCAAGCTCCATGGCAGCAGAGAAATGCTTTCCAGCTCTGGCGCTCCATCTGCCGCTTTGGTGGTTGTATGGGCAGAACTGCAAAGAGGGCTCAGAAGGGAAGTGAAAGGGAAGAGGGTGGGTGGGCAGGTGAGGGGGGTCTGCTGAAACCATCTAGAGGAGAAGACAAAAAGAAGTCCCCATCTCGCCCACTGCCAGCAGTTCAGAGAAGCTGTCTCTGAGCTGGATGGCCAGTTGACAGCTGAGGAGGTGCTGCAGTGGGTTGTGCCCAGGTAAAGGAGAGCATATAAGGCTGGGAGGGGCAGGACTGGGGGGGAGGGAAACCAGCTGTGCCAGGATGCATCAGGCCACATGGAACCTCCGTGCGTTAGTGGGCGGCTGGTTGAAGAGAGGGTGAGTTATGGTTCTGCCTGCTTTATTACATGGCAGGCTATTAACAAGTAGCCTGCTCCATTTCATTAAAAATTTAAAAAATAGGTTTTTTTAACAAAATGGAGTGGGCTGCCTGTTAATAGCTTGCCCTGTAATAAAGCAGGCAGAACCCTGACTATCCCTGTTTTCAGCCACCTGCTCACTAACTTTGGCTCCATAAGAAGAAGGCAGGTATCAAATGGTGACTTATTTTTTCTCTAACTGCTTCTGTCCAGTATTAGAACTGATAGTTAGCTTTCAGGGAGACTGTATGGTTGAGGAAGGTACCACTTGTAATAAAAAACAGAAGTGCTGTCCTGCATCATGGTGAACCAGTCACAGAACCCCATCAGCATGGGTGGAGATGGTCCCAGGACAGCTGGAAGGGGACTCTTACCTGGCCTGGGCCCCATCCACTCGGTGGCTCTGATAGGAGGGTGTCTGCTGCTGCTCCGGCTGCTGTATGGCCAGCTGGTTGAGAGGCTTGGAGCAGCAGGAACAGCAGCAGCCATCGCCCCATCAGAACCACTGAGCAGACAGGGCCTGGGTCAGGCAAGGGTCCCCTTCTGGCTATTCCAGGGCCATGTCCGCCTGTGCGAATGGGGCTGCATTGTGGAAGGGAGACAACAGTGGTTCTGATATTTCCACCTGCCAGCTGCCTGCCTGGCATCCCTTCTACACAATCCTATGTGACCACAGTGTGGATGAGAGGCTCGGCCAGTGGGGGGCAGCTTTCCTCTGTGAAGGCGTCCCAGCCCTCCTGCACCCCCCCTAGCCAGACCCCCTTGCCTTCCTCAGCAGGGACCTGCTGACCCTCCTGCACCCTCCTGCACCCACCCAAATCTGAGACTCCTGCAGCCCCTCTAACTGTACCCTCCTGTCCCCCCCAGCTGGGACCTCCAGCAATTCTGCAACCAGAAACACCTGCCCCCCCGCTGAGACCTCCTGCCTTCACCCCAGCTGGCCCCCCGAGCAGCCCACCCCAACCAAGGTGGAGGGTAGGGGAGGCAAAGAACAAGCTGTTAAATTATTTGAAACCCATCACTGACCTCCATACTGTATAAGAATATTCATGGACTTCCGGTTTGCCATCATGGCCGCCACGGACACTGGAAGGTGAGCTCCATCTTCTATGTTCGGATTTGTTCCTCTGGGGGACCCTGGAAAGGATCACCCTGTAGGGGCAACGAGCAAGGATGGGACCCCTGTTTGATCTTGGAGGGCGGTAGCTCTCTAAACCAGCGGAGGAAAAACCAGCCATAGCAATATGACTCATCACTAAGCTGCAGACAGCCAAAGTCAAACTTACCACCAAGCACTTCTAAAGCAATGCAGGTGAAACTGGGTGAGATCAGATCTTCTCTTTAAGTTCCTAAGTATTTTCTTTTCCTGTAAAATCTGCTCAAAATATCTTTCCCCCTGTGAGGAGAGAGGGAGGGGAATTTCTACCCCATCCTCTAAGAATAGCGGCGACTGACTGTGCAGGGGAGTTAAAGCACTAAAAGAACAACTTTAATCTAATTGGATTTATATGTTTCTGAACTTGGGGACCAAAAGTTTTTTTTTATTTTTACTGGATTTTATAGTCCAAGGTATTTCATCATCTCATATAATAACCAATATTCCTCAAATAAAGAAATAGGAAAGCAATTCCCCACATATAGCTCTGAAAATCAATAAAGGTTTACATTCATAGTTCGAGCAAGCCAGTTATGCTGTCCAGAAGTTCTCTTTACAGCAAAGTTTCTTACAGGTCTAATGAACAAACAAAAGATTCTAAAGGAAAAACATGTAACAGAGTATATTCAGGATCTTATCTTCCACATGCTTTGTATTAGATATTTGACTAGATTATGTTACTGTCAGCCAAATTTACTCTTTTCCCCCCAAAATGACTTCACATTTTTGTGGCAAATGGTGTCCATTTATTTTTCAGTTCTAGTTGTGTATAGGCTAAGATATGGCCAGGTTGTGTCATTTCTAGAAGCATTATGTCTTCTCCAGTGATAAGAGCCTTGCTCTGATTATTTATTTCATCACATTCAAAGGAATCAACTTGACAATCTTTTCATATATTAAATATTAATTAAATATAGAGAATGTCAAACTGAATAGCTACACAGTTTCAGGTGACCTTTCTAGAATTGTTCAGTAAAACTAATTATAAAATAAAATAGAAGAATGAAGGGTAGTAGGGGAGCCAGACCAAACAATTAGAAAATAGGCTTTTTTTATTTTCCACTCAGCAGGTTTGAGGAGTCTTGGAAAGGGCAGAAAACTGTTAACCAATTGCATAATTATAGTCATACTGACCTCACAGTCAATTATTTTATTTTATTTGTTTCAACCGGGCATGTTTCACCATCAAATCTTTCCTCCATTCTAACTGTCAAGTTTTCCTAGGCCTTTACCTTGGCCTAGTTGGATGTAGAACCTTCAGCAGTCCTGTGGGTATTATAAGATTATCCCTCTACAGCAGCACATGTGCCCCTGTGAGATGGCTCCTTGGATTCCCTAAGCCACAGGCTCCTCTGTTGATGTCTTTAAAGAGATCTTGGATGACACTCATCTACTTCATCTAAAAGAAATTCCCTGGCAGAGAACACATTGTTTACTTGTTGCTTTTTCTATCTCTTCAGGATTGTGATGTACTTTCCGAAGGTGCCTGACTTGGTGCTTTTATTTGTTTTGTTTCCCCCACCTACAATTAAAAATTAGTGATAATCTTTGTGACTGTCATTATTATTTGTATTATACTGATATTACTACAAGGTTACCTTACTGCATTCTATAGCTATTTTTTATTCATATCTATACTTTTAGGTATATGTATTTTCAGGCCAAAAGGTTGTAATAACTTGGCTTGGAAATGTTCTGTTCTTTAATCCCAGGTAGCAAAATATCTTCAGCATCTGAGGAAATCTTGGTTTATTTTTCACATCATGTTTAGGGGAGATCTGGAGGATGAGTAGCTGCCAGGCTGATAGAGACAGAGCTATGGTGTTATAACAATCTGGCAACTAACCACTTTAATGGGAAAAGTTGTTTCGTGTGTTGCTATTATTGAGATTACTGTGAATTTGGAGAGGGATAGGAGAGAAGTTTCTGTCATCTGTGAACATTATATGGCAATGGAGTATTTAGCCTTATGTTTGAAACATTTTTGTGTCAGCAATGAGAACTATCTGATTGCATCTAAAGATACAGTGGATTTCATGGAAACTGCAAGATGCTGTTGTTTTTCTAGACATCTGGAGGCAAGGAAAAAAGCTTCGTTTATGAGAGGAAGCAAATGCCCCTTCACATAAAGTGCATTTATCAGGTTGTCTCAAGGAGAGAAAGCACTGTTGTGCTCATATTCAATCAGACCAATATCATGAAAGCCACAGGAGGTACAGTAGCTAGAGGCTAAGCATCTGTCATATAGCCAGAGTATAATTTTTCTTCTTTTAAAAAATGAAGAAATGTCTATCAGTTTGGAAATAATTTACATAAAATAGAACTCTTCCTCTCAACAATATATTGATTAATATCTCATCTTCTGCAGGGTCTGATAATATATTTCTGATTTTTATTTAGAAGTACCTCATGATTTTATTTCTTATGCACTGTTAAAAACCACTTATTTTTTAAAATGAAGCATTGGATAATAGTAAGCATAATTTAAAATGTGCTTTCCATGTCAATTATGCCCAAATTATCTCCTCTTTCTCCTATTAATGAACAGTACAAAAGGTTCTGAAGTTGAAACTCAAGTACTTTGGCCACCTAATGAGAAGGAAGGATTCACTGGAGAAGAGCCTAATGCTGGGAAAGATTGAGGGCAATAGAAGAAGGGGACGACAGAGAATGAGATGGCTGGATGGAGTCACTGAAGCAGTAGGTGTGAACTTGAATGGACTCCAGAAGATGGTAGAGGACAGGAAGACCTGGAGGAACATTGTCCATGGGGTCGCGATGGGTCAGACATGACTTCGCAATTAACAACAACAACAACAACAAGCTATACCTTATGAGTAAAGAAGGATATGTTTAATCAGTTTACAGCCAGAACATACAGACTGTTGAAGAAGTGTTCTTGCCTGGTCATAACCTTTATAAAGTAAATAAGAAGGTGTAAATCCAAATGAAGAAACTTTGATATAAAACATTGTTTCCTCTTTGAATGAAAACCATTTGCCTCAATTAAGAAGGTAAGGTCAATTAGACATCAGTCAAATCTAAGTCTGTAATTAAATATACTTAATCAAATTCTTGTCTCTACTATCATTAAACTGACTTCTAATTCTGAGGAGGCATTAGAAAAGCAATGCAGGTAGCTGGGATATTACTCTGAGAAATTTAGTTTGAGTAAGGTCAAAAGATTAAATTGTGTTCTATATAGGACTCCAGAAGATGGTAGAGGACAGGAAGACCTGGAGGAACGTTGTCCATGGGGTCGCGATGGGTCGGACACGACTTCGCAATTAACAACAACAACAACACAAAAGGTTCATTTGAGAAGAGAAGGAAGAGTCATCTGGGTCATCACTCTTAGTAAAAAATATAATAAGGAAGTAAGTAGACAGATAATAGCAGTTATTTCAAAATAAATAAAAACTGAATAGAAGAGAATACACGGGGATTCTTCACAGGTGCATATACATTTTGAGGGGAAAAAACTTTTAATGACCCTGTAATCCCTTGCATCAAGGTGGAGTCAGGGCAACTGAATGGAACTGAACATTCACAGGCCAGATATCCTTCCTGATGCCTATGCGGGGTTCTCAGACATTTTGAAAATAAATGTATAAAATAATTTGATCATTTTGATGCCCCCACCATTTCTGGACAGCATACTTCATAACAAGATTGGGTTCATTTAACAAATTAATATTATTTAAACAAATATATACTGTGGGAGGGGAATAATAATGAAAACAATTAGAGTGATATATTTCCTTTATTTAAAAAACTTACAATTTTATATTTACACACACACAAAATTATACATAAGAGGTATTTATTTTTAACAAAATAAATTCTGTTCAAACAGAAAATATTCTACCAAATCTAGGAATGATATAATACAATCAGTCTAACACATTGCTGTAGCAAAGTTGGAAAAATTAGTACAAGAGAAACAGTACGTAATGCACTGAACCTGACAAGCTTATCATTTGATTCAATTTGATTCACTATAATTCTCTCTATACCAGCAGATCTGTCTCCTCCAATCAGGACAGCCACTATTAGCTTCATTTCATCTTCTCAACCAGATTATTAATAGAATAATAATAGAACAGAACAGAATAGAAGTAGAGCAGAATAAACAAAGTTGGAAGGTCTTTTAGTCCAACCCCCTGCTTAGGCAGGAAACCTTACATCATTTCAGACAAATGGTTGTCCAATTTCTTCTTAAAAACTTCCAGTGTTAAAGCATTTACAACTTCAGGAGACTAACTGTCAGGAAATTTATTTTTAGTTCTAGGTTGCTTCTCTCCTTGATTAGTTTGCTTCTCAAAGCCTTCAGGTACTTTGGAGAATAACTTGACTTCCTATTCTTTGTGGCAACCCCTGAGATATTGGAACACTGCTATCATGTCACCTAGTCCATCTTTTCATTAAACTAGACATACCCAGTTCCAACAACCGTTCTTTATATGTTTTAGCCTCCAGTCCCCTGATCATCTTTGTTGTTCTTCTCTACACTCTTTCTAGAGTCTCAACATCTTTTTTATAATATGGTGACTAAAACTGGATGCAGTATTCCAAGTGTGGTCTTACCCAGGCATTCTAAAGTGGTATTAACACCTCACATGATCTTGATTCTATCCTTTGGTTAATGCAGCCTAAAACTGTGTTGGCTTTTTTTGGCAGCTGCAGCACACTGCTGCCTCATATTTAAGTGATTGTCCACAAGGTCTCCAGGATCCCTCTTACAATTACTATTATTGAGTGAGGTATCACCTATACTGTACGTATGCATTTGGTTTTTCTTCAAGTCTGTCAAGATTCTTCTTTATTTTAAGCTTATCTTCTGGAGTGTTGGCTATTCCTGCCAACTTGGTGTCATCTCCAAATTTGATGAGTTCCCCATCTATCCTATCATCCAAATCATTGGGCCTAAATCAGATCCTTGGGGTACCCCACTGCATACTTCACTCCATGTAAATGCAGTTCCATTGACGACTACACATTGAGTGTAGTTGGTTAGCCAGATGCGAATCCATCTGGTGGTGATGTTGTCTAATCCATATGTAGTGGTTAACCCATATTAGTTGTCTAACTCATATTAGTTAGAATACAATTTTGTATGCATTAGCTTTTTTTGTACCTATAAACATATTGACTACTAGAGAAAATATATGCAAACATAGTTCACAGATCAGCTCTGCACTTTTATATCTCTCTTTTAAGAAGGTATTTATTTTTTGCTTGTTTTGTTGAAATTGTTTGGGGGGGTTTTGCATATCTTTATGACCTCTTATTAAACTAGCCTTTCTCAATATGGTTACTTCAGAGGAACCCTTGAAATAACTTTAAGGTCTCAGGAAACCCCCTATGAAAATGAAAAAAAATATGAAAATTTATAAGTTCACTTCAATCCATATTTTACAAAGATTATCATAATAGCAGACCAGTAGCTGAGTCAAAGGATGTAAAAATTCCCACCACTGCATGTGTTAGCATAGAGTGGCAATCACAATTTTAAAAAATGATGTTTTCACTTTTCAATCATGATGTCTAATGAAATGCCTAGAAAGTTCAAAGGGAACTCTAGAGATCCATGGAACTCCAGTTGTGAAAGAGTCAGGCTAACTTTCTCGTCTTTAATTGCCTTCCTTCCTGAGAGAATTCAGTTTGTTCGAGGTTTTTTTTTTTTTTTAGTTACAAACATCACCCTCAAAATTACTTTCTTATAAAACTCATACTCCTAAACTCAGTGTGCTTTCTTTCTACTATCTAGTGTTGCCTGCTAGAGCAGTAAGAGCAAGACTAAAAGGAAAAAAAATACCATCCATTCTCTACTAATTATGAACAAAGACAGTTTAAAGTCCCGTTGCATAATTATTAGGCATAGGCCAGGCTTCTCCACACCTTCAGTCATATTACTGATTAATAACCTCTCCGTAAAATTTTCATAGAAAGTATCTCAATAGATTTTATTAAGAACAAACAAAAGCAAAAAAAGGATGTGTGGGAGTGGAAGTTGGCCTAAAGAAAGGAGGAATATCTATACTTTATGCTGGTTTGACACTGAATCTGATTTAAAAAATCCTGCCTGAACTGTCACATTTTGGCAACAATTTGCAAGGTATTCAGCTTGGTCTGCATAATACTATGTTCTCCTCTTAAACAATTTTTCTGGCTACTTTCTCTTCCAGGTTTTTTTTTTTTTTTCCAGAAAAGTGATTGGCAGATAGGCAGACCTTGCTGGACAACACATTTTATACTGTTATTCTTTTTATTATTTAAAAGTATACATATATACATATACATATATATTATGTGGATCCCAGTGAAAAGGGGGGCTTACAAAATTAACATGACATTAAATACCAGCTAATTGATGAAATTATTTCTAAAAATTCAATTAAAAAAAACAAAACTGTTAATGAGTTTGATAGACTATAAAAGACATCTTAATCCATAATTAAATTTAAAAAATGTTTGGAAATTTTGAGAATAAGCAGAAAGATGAGATGGTTCCTGGAAATGTTAGTGAGTTCATGAAAAAAACATGACTGATGGTAATTGGGGAGGACTTGGGAATTAAACATAAAACAAGGCATATTCCAAGGAGACTCATTGTCGCCATTTCTCTTTCCACTAGCAAGGATTCATTCATTCTATCCTGAATAAAATCAAGTGTGGGAAGCAAATCACAAAACAGAACACTAAAATAATTTATTTGCTATATGCTAAATCAAAACTGAAATTAAGTCTCTATTGAACACTGTCCACATATTTATTGAAGATATAGAAAGGAAATATGACTTGGACAAAAATGTTAATTTGGCCGATTCAGGAAGAAATTATAGGAGAAAATCAGCCATAGCTAACAAATGGAAGTACCATGAACACCAGCATATGAAAAAGTATTTAGGACTTATAAAAAGTTTTAGTCATCACAAGTTTAATTAAGTATTTGTTCAAATTATGTTAGATTAAAGGACTTCATTTTTTTAAAAAAAATCCTTTATATTAATTGCAGAAACATTGTTAAAATAGTGAAAACTTGGGCAGTGCCTGTAATGAAATATATATGTTTATGACTTTGAGTCAGTTTCAATTCCAGATCACTGCCTGGACAGGTCCTTGCAGTTTTCTTGGCAGGTTTTTCAGAAAAAGTTTGCCATTGCTTCTTTTCTTCCGCTGAGAGAGAGAGATTGGTCCAAAATTACCTAGATGACTTTGTGCCTAATACAGAATTAGAACTCGTGATATTCCACTTCCTAGCCTGGTGCCTTAACTAATACAATTGACTGCACCCAAGTCAAACTGGCACGCTTGATCAGAAAATGAGGAAAGTAATAAACATACATTATGCACCTCACCAAAGAGCTATTATTATTCATTTATTACACATAATCAGAAATAAAAACATTGGAGGATTGTTGAAAATAAAATAGCTGTGGAAGTTAAAAAAAAAAAAAAGAACCTGAATGATTATATCAGAAAAAGTAATGAAACTGAACTTACGGAAATTTGCAGTGAAAAGTTCCTGAAACAATAGAAACTGAATTGGAATATAAGAATGAAATAATTCAAAATTGGATGAACATCTGATAAGACATTCATTCACCTCATAGCTAGTGTGTGCATGACACTGAAGGAAAAACAGATCAAAATCTCATATAGTTAGAAAGTTTCAGGTTGAACTTTGAAACCTATATAGAGGAAAGAAATGAACGGGGAAATCATGGCACTCAAAAATAAACCATGCGTACCAATAAAGTCAAATTGTGCATGTTTCCACCACTGTCAAATGCAGATTATGTAAAATTAAGAAACTGTAAAGTGAGGTTAGTAGCAGCTGCATTAAAACTGTTAGAGTATAAACAACATCAACATGGGCTTATGCTATGGATTGAATTGTGCGTTGTGTAACCCTAGTGCTTGGTTGTTCTCTTGCAGAGGTTTCATTACTCAAACTAGACAACAAAGAATAGGATCTTCTTTCATCAGTGACTTACAACAAAAATTGGAGGTAAAAATTCCATCACTAAGCGAGTAATTGTTAAATGAGTTGTGAGTTGTGCCACTGTGTCTTTTTTTTTTGCTTCAGTCATTAAATGAATCATGCAGTTGTTTAGCAAATCCCCCTCTGACTTTGTTTGTTGGAATCCAGCCTGGTGATCATCTAACTCCAGGGTGCTGCAACTGCCATAAATACAGGGCAGTTACCAAATGCCCAAATTTTGATCATGTCACCATGTGGAAACTGTGATGGTTGTAAGTGTGAGGACAGGTCATAAATCTCTTTTCAGTGCTGTCACAATTTTGAGTGGTTGCTAAATGTATGATCATAAGTTGAAGGCCACCTGTAATAATTTTGCAAAATAACTACCCTACTTGGAAGGCCAAACATTTTTGGCAGTGCTTCCATGGCTAGCAGAAATAAATACTCATCTAAGGATAGGGCAGATCCAGGTGCATGAGGAAAACCAGAGAAGTGGCATTGTGACAGGTCACAATTTACTACCTTTACCCATCTGCAGTGAACACCTGCATCTCTATTTCTCAGCTTCTTCAAACTTGATAAAGAAATATAATGTACTTGATCACTCAAAAGAGCAACAGCTGTTGCAAAACAAGAGCTTGGGCTTCAGTAAGAAAATTGCCCATCTGTTTTTTTCCCCAGTTCTTAACCAAAGTGAATCAAAAAGCTAGCATAACCAAAAGACAGAAACTAATATTTAGTGGCACACTGAAAGATCTTGCTTTTCTTGAGTTACCTGTAAGTGATATCCTGGTTTTACATTCTAAAAATGAGATTTTTAAAAAAAAAAAATTAAACACTTGCTCTTCATTTGTTGCCATTACAACCTGCCTAATTAGCATGAGAAAAGGGGTAAATGAACTTTATTCTTATAACAATTGTAAAATGTACTAAAAGAGAGGAATCAAAAAACATCCAGTGAGCTTCAGAGATAACAGTATATTAAACTAAATTAAGGACAATGTAAAAATCTACCTTCAATTTCATTTCTTCAAAAGAATGTACAGAGTTTTAGCTAAAATTGGAAAAAAAATCACACATGTACATGTGTATAAGAAGATATGTACACAAAGATACCCCATTTAAAAAAATTGAAGTCTTTAAACTAATATGGATATTTAAATATATAATTTAAATGTGTAAAGCTGAAAAACTGAGTGAAACTAAAAGGATATAGCCCTGAAGTAATATTACATGTATGACAAATACCATGAATTGAGAAATATGTCTTATAACCTTTTATAATTTGTGGTAGAGATTGTTTCTGGGAAGAATGAGTAAAAGATTCCAGGAATGTATGCCAAGAATATATAATTCCAGCAAGATCATCCAAGGTGTGAATATCATTCCAGGGAATATCATTCTAGGTACTTATACTTAGTAGCAGTGATATGTAAAGATGCTGGAAGAAAATAATCACTTAATGATGATGGCAAAGGTATAATTTCATATTACAATGGTGAACCATTCTGAAATTTAACCAAAAACCCCACGTGTGTGGACAATATAAAGTGATTGACAGTATAAATGCCAGTTGATGGGCACCTAGGAAAATTGGCACACATCTATCGAAGAAAAGCAGAGAATCTTTTAGAATACTAATGGCATTTATGATATGGTTAAATTAAAACCTTTAGGATTTCTAGTTGCTAATGTTGCCATGCAGGAAAAGAAAATCCAAAGCTTCAAAAACAATATTACATTGGGAATCTAAAACAGAAGCATAAAGACGAGAAAGTTCAGAACAGTGAATGATGAAAATGAATAGATTATAATTATACACTTGTATCTTAGGCATCAGAAAATTGAAATGTTCTGGAATTTTGAATCAGAGTGTGCTATTTACTACCCAGAATGTGAAAAACAAAGAATGAACAAGACTGCTTTCATAGTCAAGAAGACAATTCTTGGTCATAGAACAAATAACATCAATTAGACTTGTTAAGCAATCCTTTCATATGACAATTATTTATTATTTTATTTATTACATTTATTTGCTACCATCTCATTAAAAGCATTAAAATCATAAAGGATAAATATTTCTAAAACGAGGAAAATAGAATTTACAATGAAAATAGAATTATACAGTGATACCTGAGTTGAAGAAGCTTCTTGGATGAGAAGCAAAATGTCTTCAAAGAAAAACAAGAAAGTCAAGTTGCCTCTTGAAAAAAGCATCTTTGGGACAACCATGACTTGGATGAGATTCTCCATAGACACTTGGTAGTCATTGTTAATTGGTTCCAGAAGGGGCAATGAGTACCAGAAATGTTGAGTATAAAACAATTTCTTCCCATAAGGAATAATGTAGTGAATCACAAGGCAGCTGACACCAATAAGTTCTAGCTTAAATGTTAAGTATTAAACAAACAATGATGCACTAAGTACCAAATTCATAGAGTTTCAAAGCAGGTGAACATCAAGGTACCACTGTAGTTAAAAAATGAAGGAGGGAGGAAGACATGTGGGGGGAAGTGGAATTGTGTCTTAATTCAACAACTACTTCCAGTGTGATGCTCCCCTATTGGGGCCCCAAGCCATCTGGCAGAGCCAGGTCTTCAGGTCCTTACAGTAGGTCAGAAGGATGGGAGCCAATCTCACTTCAGGGAGTAAGATGTTCCAAAAGGCAGGCACCAAAGGATAGGTCCTTCTACTAGACACCAGCCAGAGTTTCTTGACTGACAGGGCCCACAGCATGCCTTATTTGCCACACAGGTGGGGTAGGCCAGTCCTAGTGGGGTGAGATGATTCCTCATCTGTATGAACTTGTCAGATCTTGAAGCTGTACGCACCCAAAGTCTTTGGGTTCACCTTTGGAACATCTGCAGTTAGAGACACATAGTGAGTAAATCTATGCGCTTACTAATATTAATATTTGGTTGATGGCTTATCTCTCATTTTATGAACTGCTGGTGTTCAACTTACCCATCATGTCTTTGGTCAATTGAGGCTTTCACCTAATGCTTTTTAGTAAGATAAAGTAAGGAATAGGATATGGGCCTTGGACTAACTAACCTCTCCCCATTGCTATATACACCATTCCTTGCTTACAGTGAGGAGTATACAGTTAACTTGGGCATGCTTACTATAAACTAACAAAAGTCCAACTTTACACCTTTATACAAGCTATAACATCTATTCCTGAGACTCCCATATAAGACAACATATTGTTCCCACCAACTAGACGATTATATGCAGTGTACTAACATATAGCAGAATATAAGAAAAAAAACCATATGTGACTATATGTAAACACAAGTACCAGGAATCTATCATATTCCTAAGGATACCGCATTCCATCTATTATTTATAATATAATATATTTACAGTCCAGTGCACTTGCAACGCAGCATTTTTAATACAGTAGCATAAAAATAACAGAATGAAGAAAGACCATTAGAACTGAATGTTTAGGAAAATGCTTCTTACTTATCTAATTCAGTACTTGACACAGAAAGGGAAAAAGTTTATGAATCAAATGCTTTCTGTCTCTTTCTCTCTCACTATCGCTTTCTCTTTCTTACTATTTATTTATTTTGATTCATCTAAGAGGCACTTCAGACAGAAGGAAAGAGTTGCCTGACCTTTAAATACTCAAGAATATTAAGGCTAGCAGTAAAATCCTCCTATAAAAAAATAAAGGAACAATTTTCAGACTAAAGTTGCTTTGAAAACTGCTTATCCTTTTCTTAAAAGATCAAGCCACCCAAAATAGAGGAGGATTGACTTCAAGCAGTTTGCTATTAGCAATTCAGCATAATAGGTAACTTTTTTTTTCTTTACGTATATAAACAGTATAAGGAAGCTTTATAACAATGCTTTCATTTTACTATTTATCAATTATTGTAGAACTGAAGGCATCTAAAGACCAAATCCTAAAGCTCTTGGTTGTAATTTAGTATCTTTGTCAATATTATTAACTGTGAGAGCTAAATAAGTTGGTGGTAATTTACACATCAAATCCAAGATTTTTTTAAAAAAATGTGATTCCCATTAAAATTAGTCTCCTCACCACTAAAATTCCTAAATTAACAGGTGAAAAAAGATACAATTAAAATAAATTAAGGTTTGATATGAATGATTGGGAGGAGAATCTCATTTTGATTCTCAAGAACAATCCAGTTCTAAGACTATAATTTAGACACTAGAAAAGACTTAACAGCTATTTGTAGAGCCAGCCACATTTGTCTTGTCCAAAATAATGTTTTTCTTGAAATATTTCTAGATTTGAGTGAGAAAATGGAAGAATATTAATTAGTGTTCATTAAGTGTCCTGAAATAGCGATTATACTGATATATAGAGGTGTGAAAGGTAATATAGTCTTCGATGCAAGAGATTCTTATCTAAATGCTATACATCATGTTAAATTCTTCCCCATACATTCACTCATCTGAAGAGCAAAAGAGATACAATATTTCAGCCTTCAGAAATTTATTGCCAGGATCCTTTTAATAGTAGTTAACACATTGACCTTTAGGTGACCACAAACAGGTAAATGTCATCTTTCCAGTGGTAAGTAATTGGACTGAATAGAATCTACAGAGTCTCTATGATATTCCAAAATAGTCATCCCAATATTTTTTCCTAATGATTATAAAATTCTATGGACAAAAATATGATCTGAAACAAGAACATTCATAAAGTTTAATCAGAAAAGCTTTGGTTGCAGAATTATTTCCCATATTGTTGTAGTTATTTTGTTATTATTATTTCCAGCTTTTGCATCACTATGCTACAAATGCAAGTTTCTTGTCATTTTGACTTTTAGTTTTAATCTGCTACTCTGTCAACTTCCAGTATGAAATTCTCTCTGAAATAATAACAGATTATTTTTTTTTCATCTGATATAGAAAGTTATAAAGCAATCTCCTACATATATTCTAATAGTTCAAAAGTAAATACTTGTTTTCTTTTACAAAAAACTTTGATCCTCAAACATTGCTGTTTGTGCATAATGGAATTATTGTACCATGCCATTATAAAGGATATAGAACATTTACTCCTATTTATTCTTCTATATTTATTGCCTCTGGATTACAAAGGAAAAAAAAGCAGACAGTTCACATGAAAAATTTCAATGAAAGTCATGGTCTACTAGTCCAGAAAATAATATTCTGTAAAAATTATTTCTAAATTCTCTAATATTGTATATTCAAAACAATATGTTTTAATGAATTAATATTAAACTATTACAGACCATCTATATGTTTTCTAAATATTTGTTTTTATTTGTGTACACACAACAAACAAGGGGGAGAAATAAGAAAGACAGTCATAATTCATATATCTTATTTTTGGCAGAATACTTAAGCAGAATACATAAAATTTATTTAATCTCCACACCAAGTATATTAGGAACATTGTCCATCTTTTCTATTGATTGTGTAAGTCATTATTTGGCCCAGAAAGGAAAAAACTAATAGTGTCAGCCATTTTCTTTAGGACAAGGAAAAACAGATAATTTTGTATTGCAGTTCTATTATTTAAAAAAGCATATGAAAAATATCTATATTAGAGAAATGTGTGTGTGTGTGTGTGTGTGTGTGTGTGTGTGTTATTTATATGCTAGTTCAGGGGTGTCAAACTGCCGGCCCATGGGCCGGTTTCATCATACCGGAGCCGCGCCCACCCCATTGCCGGCAATGGCAAAAAAGCTCCGATACATTACGCAACGTCACATGACGTCGCGAGTTTGACATGTCTGTGCTAGGTAAATGGCATATGTTTGACAAGTTCTGAAAGTAGAACATAGAATTAGTTTGGTTACAGGTAATAGACAAATCCAAGGAAGAGAGAAAGAGAGACCGGATTATTACAAATAGACATAACAAGAAAGGTAAATTTTAATTACTGTATGCAGAATCTTGTATACAAAGCAATTGTTCAAGGAAAAGGAATAAGCATTTGGAGATTAGTTGATGCATTCTTTTCTCCAGCTTCTTTGCACTTGGAGACTAACTTATACTTCTGATCTTTAGGTCAGAATAGTTAAGATAATTTTGCATTTAAATAAATATTAATGCTGAGATAAAGTTTCCTTTAAAAAAATCTAAAATAGTTATACAGCCTGGCAGCATGATATTTACACTTGAAATAGTTTGATAAAGTTTTCAGAGACAGTGAAAAAATGAAGTTGTTTCATCCTAACAGATATAAATACCTGATTCATTAGTGTCATACTAGGAAAATCTTGCAACCATCATAAACACCACAGAAGGGCAATTTAGTATCTGACCTCTTGGGATAGAGCCTACGAACATAGCTAATTAAAATTGCCATATCCTCAGAGCTACTGAATGATTAGACAGCTTCTTGGAAATTACTAGATCACGTATGTGGTCTATGTTTTGGCTCTCCAGACAGCGAGTTGTTTGGATTTGTCCCAAAGTGCGGGGTGGATCTTGTTGCTGAGTTTGAGGTGGAGTGTGAGGAGATCTTTGTTAATTCGGTCTAGGAGGAATCCTTTTGTGTGAAGTTCATTTCTGATTAGGGCCAATTCTGTTCTTTTCAGGATCCGTTTGGTGGCTGCAGAGTTGGAGTGGAATTTCAGTTGGAAACATGTGGGGATTAGATTTTGATCTCGGCAGTTGCGTAGGAATGCGAGGTCGCATAAAATGGAAGCTCTTTGGACTTCAAGTTTTTCATAGGTCCTGGTCAGATGGTGGATTTCCTCCCCGTAGAGGTTCGATATTTGTTTTCTGAGGTTTTCGCGGGTGTTTGTATGTAGGTCTTTGGTTGTTCGGGTTTTCTCCCGCGTAAAATTGGAAGTGTCTTGGCGACGTTTCGACGAAGTCCCATTCGTCATCTTCAGGCTGGTGTTTTCAGCTTCGTGCTTCGAGCAGCAATGTGTGGTCTTAGCTGTTTCTTCCTTTTAACTGCCAGTGGGGGTATGAACTGATTGGGTGGGAGCTTGGCTGTGTTCTGATTGGGTGGAGGTGTGTTCTGATTGGTTAGGGGCTTGGCTGTGCTCTGATTGGCTGGGGGGTTGGATCTGACCAACCACTGCCTATCCAACACATACTTCATCTATAATGGACAAAAATACAAACAAACAGAAGGAGCACCCATGGGATCACCCCTCTCACCTGTCATTGCAAATCTCTACATGGAACATTTTGAAACCCAAGCTCTAGAAAAATCGGATCACAAACCCAAACTCTGGCTCAGATACGTAGACGACACCTTCATAATCTGGCCACATGGGAAAGAAAAACTGGACAACTTCCTCACACACCTCAACAGCCTACACCCCAAAATACAGTTCACCATGGAAACAGAAGCTAACAACCAACTTCCCTTCCTGGATGTCTTAGTCTACAAGAAATCCAATGGCTCCCTAGGACACACCATCTACCAGAAGAAAACACACACAAACCGCTATCTGCACGCTCTCTCACACCACCACCCAGCACAGATCAACTCTGTAGCCAGACACTCATCTCCAGAACAAAACGCTTAGCTGACGAACAACACCTAAAAACCGAACTACACACTCTCACCAATGTACTAACATCCAATGGATTCCAAAGAAATAAGATTACAAACCTAATCCAAAAAGAAACCCCCACTAAAATCCAAGACAAAGAACAAGAAAATGGCAAAGCCCTCCTCCCATACATAAAAGGCACCACAGACAGAATCAGTAAGATCCTCCATAAACACAACATCAAAACAGCATTCTGCACAAACAGAAAAATATCCACCATCCTTAGAAACCCCAAAGATAAAATTGAATTAGAAAATCAAGGAGTATACGAAATCCCATGCACCACTTGTCCCACCACATACATCGGACAAACCAACAGAAGAATAAGTGCACGCATTGAAGAACATAAGAACTCAGTCAAAAAAGAGGAAGCAACATCTTCCCTGGTCCAACACCTTAAAGCCACAGGACATGAAATTGACTTTAAAAATACCAGAACCATTGCCAAAAGTGAACATTTTAATAACAGAATAATCAGAGAAGCCATCGAGATAGAAAAACGCCCACACAGCATGAACAAGCAAGATGATACCTCCCGCCTACCAGCCATTTGGAAACTCGCCCTTATTGACAAACGACTCCCTAACACAAAAAATGATACCAGACCCACACTCACAAAAACCACACAGGAGGTCACCACCACACATCCACACAAAAAGCAAACCCAAAGCCACACCGATGATGAGGCACGACCACAAACCAGAAGCCAGACCACAGCTGCATCATTAACCACTTTAAAGCCCTCCAATCCATACATGAAGCAAACTGACACCCTCCATGAAGATGAAGCACGACCACGAACGTGAAGCCAAAAAATAGCAAGGCAGCCCAAAATTTTAAACCCCCCTGCAACTCAGACTAACCTGAGCACAACCAAACAGAACACTCCTCCAGCCAGTCAGAGTACAGCCAACCCCCCAGCCAATCAGAGCACAGCCAACCCCCCAGCCAATCAGAGCACAGCCAAGCCCCTAACCAATCAGAACACACCTTCACCCAATCAGAACACAGCCAAGCTCCCACCCAATCAGTTCATACCCCCACTGGCAGTTAAAAGGAAGAAACAGCTAAGACCACACATTGCTGCTCGAAGCACGAAGCTGAAAACACCAGCCTGAAGATGACGAATGGGACTTTGTCGAAACGTCGCCAAGACACTTCCAATTTTACATGGGGAAAACCCGAACAACCAAAGACCTACATACATATATATATATATATATATATATATATATATATATATATATATATCTCAATTTAATTGTATTCATTGGGTTGGCAACATAGTTGTTTGACAGTAATGCTGTATGAATAATAATAATAATAATAATAATAATAATAATAATGATAATAATAATAATAATAATTTGCCTGTAAGCAAAAACTGGTGGGATCATAAAATAGAGAAAGTCATAGAAAATGATAAAATTAAACTGCTCTGGGACTTCAGAATTCAAACAGACAAGCACCTGCAACATAACACCCCAGACTTAACAATTGTCGATAAGAAAAGACAAAAAAGTCTGGATAGTGGATGTGTCAGTCTGGAGATAGCAGAATAGAAGAGAAAGAACTGGAGAAGATAACAAAATACAAAGACCTACAAATAGAAATAGAAAGACTGTGGCAAAAGCAAGCAAGGGTAGTACCAATAGTCATAGGCTCCTTGGGTGCAATCCCAAAACAACTGGAGCACCACTTGAACACCATTGGCATTGACAAATTCGCTATTAGTCAATTGCAAAAGGCGGCCTTATTAGGAACTGCTTCCATCCTGCGACGATATCTGTAATACCATCAAACATCCACATCTGCCTATCCCAGGTCCTGGGTAAGGACTCGATAGGTAGACAAAATGCCAAATCCAGTCTGAACATCTGGCTGACTGTGCGATGATCGATAATAATAATAATAATAGGATGAAACAATTGGCCATTTGATTAGTAACTGCATCAAAATTTCACAAACTAACCATAAGCAGTGTTATGTATTGTAAACTTTGGCAGTGGTTTGATTTGAATGTAATAAAGCTACTGGGACCATCAAGTTGAGAAAGTTTTGGAAAATCAGCTTGTAAAGATCTTGTGGTATCCAAATTGACATGGATTTTGTTTTGTAACATGCCTGGTATAAAGGTTATTGAAAAGAAGAAAGTCTGATGCTACAATTGAAGAAAAACAATTAGAAAAAATTATGAAACATAAGGATTTGCAGATCAAAGTTGAGTGCTTATGGAAAATCATGACTGGGTCCTTGGAATTAACACCTGAAAAAACTTTCTGAATAACTGAAAATATTACATTTGTAAGACCTGAACATCATGATTTAAAACCACCCCATCCTGATTAGAGTTCTATATTCTGATACACTATCTTAAGAATGTTTAGGTTCTTGATGAGAACTTGAACTATTAAGTTTCCACCAATCTTAGACTGTGAATCTAACTATAGATAACCCATACCTCATCATCAACAACAACAATCATCATTGTAAAGCAGATAGCAACAAGACCTGGCAGATAGCAACAAGACCTAACTAATAGCAGGAAAATTGGAGAAAGAGGCAGAAGGGCTAATTCTGGTTACACAAAAACCAAGCCTTAAGAATAAATGCATACAAAGCCATATTGAGAATATAGCAACAGAACAGCAAATGTCTCCTCTGTAAAGAAGCTGAAGAAACTGTGGACCACCTACTTGCAAAAAGGTCACACAAACTTATTACAAACAATGACATGACAAATTGGCAACAACAATGATGCATTGAAATATTTGTAAGACAGACATGTCAAACTCGCGACATCGCATGACGTCGCACAATGTATCAGGATGGTTTTGCCATTGCTGGCAATGGGGTGGACACGGCTTCCACGTGATGCATCCAGCTTGCAGGCTGGCAGTTTGACACCCCTGTTGTGAGAAATACGATTTGCCTGCAAGCAAGAATTGGTGGGACCATAAAATAGATAAAGTAATAGAAAATGAAGAAGCTAAAGTGCATTGGAACTTTAGAACTCAAGCAGACAGGCACCTGTCACATAACACACCAGAATTGACAATTGTCAGTAAGAAAGGCAAAAAAAAGTCTGCACTGCAATGTCTGTAGACAAGCAGAATAGAAGAGAAAATCACAAAATGCAAAATAATAGTAAAGAGTATATAAAAGGAAAATGACTGTGGCAAAAGGTAGTATCAACATCTAATAATAGGTGCCTTGGGTACAATCCCAAAACCTCTGTAGCACCACTTGAACACCTTTGGCATTGACAAAATCACTGTCAGTCAATTGCAAAAGACAGCTTTATACAGGTGAAACTCGAAAAATTAGAATATCGTGCAAAAGTTCATTTATTTAAGTAATGCAACTTAAAAGGTGAACCTAATATATGAGATAGACTCATTATATGCAAAGCAAGATAGTTCAAGCCGTGATGTGTCATAAGTGAGATGATTATGGCTTACAGCTCATGAAAACCCCAAATCCACAATCTCAGAAAATTAGAATATTGTGAAAATGTTCAATATTCTAGGCTCAAAGTGTCCCACTCTAATCAGCTAACACCTTGAAAAGGTTCCTGAGCCTTTAAATGGACTCTCAGTTAGGTTTTGTAGGAATCACAATCATGGGAAAGACTGCTGACCTGACAGTTGTACAGAAAACCATCATTGACACCCTCCATAAGGAGGGAAAGCCTCAAAAGGTAATTGCAAAAGAAGTTGAGTGTTCCCAAAGTGCTGTATTAAAGCACATTAATAGAAAGTTATGTGGAAGGGAAAAGTGTGGAAGAAAAAGGTGCACAAGCAGCAGGGATGACCGCAGCCTGGAGAGGATTGTCAGGAAAAGGCCATTCAAAAGTGTTGGGGACTTTCACAAGGAGTGGACTGAGGCTGGAGTCAGTGCATCAAGAGCCACCACACACAGACGGCTATCCTGGACATGGGCTTCAAATGTCGTATTCCTCTTGTCAAGCTGCTCCTGAACAACAAACAATGTCAGAAACATCTTACCTGGGTTAAAGAAAAACAGAACTGGTCTGTTGCTTAGTGGTCCAAAGTCCTCTTTTCTGATGAGAGCAACTTTTGCATCTCATTTGGGAACCAAGGACCCAGAGTCTGGAGGAAGAATGGAGAGGCACACACTGCCAAAAGCACTAAAACCTGGTTCAATGACCGTGGGATTACTGTGCTTGATTGGCCAGCAAACTCGCCTGACCTGAACCCCCTAGAGAATCTATGGGGCATTGCCAAGAGAAAGATGAGACACATGAGACCGAACAAGGCAGAAGAGCTGAAGGCCGCTATTGAAGCATCCTGGTCTTCCATAACATCTCAGCAGTGCCACAGGCTAATAGCTTCCATGCCACGCCGCATTGAGGCAGTAATTGCTGCAAAAGGGGCCCAAACCAAGTACTGAGTACGTATGCATGCTTATACTTTTCAGAGGTCTAATATTGTTCTATGTACAATCCTTGTTTTATTGGTTGCATGTAATATTCTAATTTTCTGAGATTGTGGATTTGGGGTTTTCATGAGCTGTAAGCCATAACCATCTCACTTATGACACATCACAGCTTGAATTATCTTGCTTTGCATGTAATGAGTCTATCTCATATATTAGGTTCACCTTTTAAGTTGCATTACTGAAATAAATGAACTTTTGCACGATATTCTAATTTTTCGAGTTTCACCTGTACTCTGCATGAATATCTTTTATACCATCAGACAACATCTACCTATCTCAGGTCTTCTGGATAGACTCAATATGTGAATAAAAATGCCAAATCCAATCTAAGCATCTGGCTGTCTTTGTGACCAATCATAATATTATAGTTATGGGGGAAAAGAAAAAGTTCAATGGCATTTATATTGATAAAATCCCTTTGGGGTTAACAATATACAGTAACCATTGGCTTGTCATGAAAAAAGGGCAAGTCAACCTTTCTGGAACAAATTGTTAAAATATGAAGTTGCAGAAATCTCTCCCAAACCTTTATTTCAATCTCCATGAAGGAATTACAATATAAGGTATACAATATAAAGATCTGAAGCTTCAGTTTTATATTTAGAGATCTGAAACTGGGAATAGGAAAGTATGAAAGTATCTTGGCATGTTGTTCAAAATAGGTTTCCTTTGAATATTTGTGCTAACAACATGCTTTATTTGGAAATAAAATGTTTTTAATCAAAATGAAAATTATTCTCAGAATTCACACACTGATCTCAATGCTTTCTTGAGACACTACAATGAGACCATAATACAGCAATCAATTTCTCTTTTAAAAAAGGAAATGATCAATATCCATTATTTCAGTTGCAATTACAATATCTCCCAACTGTGCGCATACAGTTCCCAAAAGCACTTATCATTATGTTCAATCCTATTGGCAGATTTTGTCATTTGATAATTTTTATATTTTACAAGCCATTGCGGCATCAGATAACTTTTGCCAGTATATCAGAGCTCAATGACATATATTTTAGAGTCACAGAAATATTGTTCTGCTGCTTGTGAAAGCATTTGAAAATCATATCAAAATATGACAACTGAGAAGTTACTGTGCTCCTTGATTCTGAAACCACACGAATGTGGGCATCCAAATGCTCTTCAGATTTTAAGTATCTCAGCCTAACTTACTTACCAAGAATATTGTAAAAGTAAAATAGGTATATCAATCCTCCCAAATGAATGGGCAGTCTATCATACATCCTAATGATAAAACATAATATCAACGAATTAAACAAAATATTCTTAATTTGCAAGCTATGTTTCTAAATGCTGAGAGAAAGACTTTTCTACTGCATCATCTCCCTTTTTAAATGTTACAGCCAACATTTAGGTATAAATTTTAATTCTGACTTATTTCATCTTAGCCTCCCTGTCTTTGCACACTCCCTATTTTAGGATATTTTGTTTTTAAACAACTGCAGCCTGTTATTATTCTTTTTTTAAAAAAGAAAACATACTTTCTTTATTTCTTTAGGAATGTATTCTGGGTAAATATCATCAGGTCTGCCAGTGTTACTCCTTGATCAATGAAGTTTCCCCAGCTAAGTCTTTGTTTCTATATTATGTTGTGTCAGCCACAGAGTTAAACACATTGGAGCTTCTGCTGTGTTATTTTTCTTCATTCAGTCTACCATCCCCAGAGAGCATCAGGGAATAAATAGATTTTGTGTCCAGGTGTTGTCTGTATTGTGTACATATCAAGCTTTGCCAAGCACCCAATCACTAGAATATAAAGGACAAACATATAGGGGAAATAAAGATTCTGCTCTACTACCACAACTTAAATTTACCAAAGATTCCACACACACTCACATATCTATAAATGATTAGGTTCCTCTCCCAAATCCTCCCAAATTTAGTGGTCAAATACTTATGAAAAATATTATGTTTTACTGGAAGGCATTCAGTACTATATTCCTTAATTTAATATGTTATTTAGTGTGCTATAATAATCACAAAGGTAAATTGAACTTTTATAGGCAGTTAATTTGTAAATTTGTGGACAACAATGAAGATACAAAACACACAAAAGTATTTTGCTGTTTTAATACAGCAAATATCAATTTATTCGGTTTATTTATTTAAAATATTTTATTGTCATTTTCCTTTTAGTCTTAAAAAGCAGTACAAATGATCCAATGAGGCCATGAGATGTTAACCTTTCTTCAAATAAGTTTTATGATTAGTCACTTTATCAACTTTTACTTTGACATTGTCAGAAAGTGTATTCAGAATGAAGTTTAATCATTCTGATTTTGCTTTCTGGGATTATCCAATCAGGTTTTATAGTAATGCATCCTGCTATCTGTGCACTCTCTGATTGGTTGAAATTTCCCTATGAAGGACTTGCTTCTTTTTAAAATGCATATAATTAGAGAAAAATGTTTTTTAAAAAACAATAGACATAGACAACCATATAAAAATGTATTAATTGTAGATGCTATTGAGTGGCACAATATAGGAGATTCATATATTACTTACACATAATTCCACCAAAAGATTCCAGTACTTTTAGAAGAGTTTGATATTAATAACAAAAATTAAATATTGTTTCTTCATAATGAAGTAATGTCTGTTTAAATTACTGTGATGTGTACTATATTTGAATGCAATAGGGTATGTTTTGATATTTAAAAAAAAATAGCAGATGCTTAACCCCATACTTCGATTATATTACACAACTAATGGAATTGGGCATAGGAACATGAATACAATTAATAAATATAAAGATGTATATAAGTTTTACCTCCAATCATCTTAGCTGCTTTTTATTTTTATAATAAATTTTATTTTATTTATATATATAAATATTTTATTGAGTTTTATAAAGGTAATAAAGGGATAGGGTAAAAAAAGGATAAGACAAAGGGAAACATACAAAAAGGTTAGACCAGGTGAAAGAGGTAACACAAAAGTGGGATTAATCCCACAAAATAACATCGCTTCAGCAAGTCTACCAGTCCGGGTTTACATATTAAATCTTAATAATTACTCTATTATTAAACAACTTTCCATATAATCATGTAAATAACAAATTAGTCAATAAATCTCATTCATTTCACTACTTAACAATGCTTAGTATTAATTAATTATAATAACTTTAAAATAATAATATATTATTATTTTACCATATTGTTTAAGATCACGAATATACAAAGAGGAAGAAGAAGAAGAAGAAGAAGAAGAAGAAGAAGAAGAAGAAGAAGAAGAAGAAGAAGAAGAAGAAGAAGAAGAAGAAGAAGAAGAAGAAGAAGAAGAAGAAGAAGAAGAAGAAGAAGAAGAAGAAGAATAAGAACAAGTTCATACAAATAATCATGGAATATAAATACAAATTATCAATTATCTCTTTAAATTTCATAACCTTTTCTCATTCTAGTGTGTTTCTAACCAATAATAAAATTTTCTCCATGTTTTAAAATAAATTGTGTCTTCTTTCTCTTTCATTTCTAAGTCAATCTATCCATTTCTGCACATTCGAGTATTTTTGTTATTATAGTCTGGTCAGATGGTAAATTTTCATTTTTCCAAAATTGGGCAAATATTATTCTTGCAGCTGTCAACACATGCAACATTAAATACTCATTCCCTTTTCCATAATTCAAACCTAATATTCCTAACAAACAGAGTTCTGGTTTAAATTCTATCTCTATTTTAATCATCTTTTCTAGCCACATGTGAATCTTAAACCAAAACTTTTTAGCATTAGGGCATATCCACCAGAGATGGTAATAAGTGCCTGGTTGTTGTTTACATCTCCAACACATATCTGATACATTTTTAAACATTTTCTCTAATCTAACTGGTGTCATGTGCCATCTATAAAACATTTTATATAAGTTTTCCTTATATGCAGCTGCTTTGGTAAGTTTAATATTTCGGCCCCATAGTTTTTGCCAATCTTCTAAATCTATAGAATGACCAAAATTCTTTGCCCACACTATCATTGTTTCTTTCACTTGTTCTTCTTCCATCTTCCAATTTAGCAGGAATTTATAAAGTTTCTTAATCAGATTTTCATCTGTTTTCAAAAGTATTTTATCTAGTGGTGTCTGTTCTTTGTAGAATTCCATTACTTTTACATTTTTTTCATATCTTGTTTGAATTTGCAAGTATGACACCATGTTAGATCAATGCCAGTTTGTTGAAGTTCTTGCCTATTTTTAAGTTTTCCTTCTTTATCTAAAATGTCTTTATAGGCCACAAGTTTATCATAGTTAATTAAATTTGGATACGCAAATGCTTCCATTGGGAAAGCCACTCAGGTATTTTCATATAAATTTTCTTTTTAACTATCTCCCACTCTGAGAGTAATACATTCCTTATGGCGTGGATTTGGAAGTATTTTTGTACTTTGTTTTTCTCGTACCAAAGGAAAGCATGCCAACCCAGTTGCAAATCATGTCCCTCTAAGTAACTTTTTTACAATGAAAAGGAGGACACAAATAAATTGAAGAAAAAAATATCGTTAATAAAAGAAACATTTTATTCATTGCAACAATAATACAGAATACACTATAATATGATAAATGCATAATAAAAAACATTTGTAACAATAACATTTTATATTGTAATTATGCTTACATGCTGCGCCCCCGCCCTCAGCCGCCCTGCCAGTACTGCTGCCCCACCATGTAGAGTGGGTCCCGTGGCTCCCAAAGCACCAGATGTGCCGGCTCTGGCCCCGGGGGGCAGCCCACCATTGACACACCCCGCCTGCAGCTGCCCCACCAGCACCACCGCCCACCCTGCACAGCCCCGTGTAGAGCAGGCCCCACGGCTCTACACGGGGGGCAGCTGGCCACTGCCACCCCTCACACCCCTGTCCGCAGCAGCCCCGCTGCCCCTGCCTCTTGCACCCGCAGCCATTATTGCCCTAGCAGGGCCAAAGATCAAAAGAAAGTTACCGCAGCTCCAATCTCCTCCAGGTATCTTTGGGACTAACTAGGAGATGGTGTAGGTGGGTAGCAGGGAGGGGTGCAAGTTCCTGCCAATTCACCTTCACTGCAGACAACTTACATGTGCAAAGTTTGCCAGCTGGGTGTTTTGGCGTGCTCAGCAGCAATTTCTATTGGCTTTTGAAAGCCAATAGGGGGAATAGCACAACTCATGCAAAAGTTGAAAAAAAACCATCAAAAAAAGGTGCCGGAATGCCATTTGGAGCGTTCTATGAGAAAAAAAGCCCTGCAGATTAGTCTTCAAATATCAAAAGGGAGGACATGTAGGAGGACACTTTTTGAGGGAGGACAGAACTTTAAAAAGGAGGACTGTCCTCCCTAAAGGAGGACGGTTGGTCACCTTACTCTAAGTAAAGAAGTCATTTATTTCTCAGTGTAATCCATTCTTTAAGCCACAACAAAATAGTGGCTTGGTAATAAAGTCTCCAGTCTGGGAGCCCAACCCCCCCTTTGTCTTTTGATTCTTGTAGCAGTTTAATTTTGATTCTTGCTTTTTTCCCTTGCCATATAAATCTCATTATTGTTGCATTTAAGTCATCAAAAAAATTCTGGCTTAGTTTAACAGGAACCATCTGAAATAAAAATAACAATTTAGGTAGAATATTCATCTTAATAGTCGCTATCCTTCCTAGTAGTGATAATTGAAAGTTTTTTTCACTTCTCCAAATCCATTTTTATTTGATTCAATAATCTTCCATAGTTATCTTCTTTTATTGTTATACATTTTGATGTTAAATAAATACCTAAATATTTAACTTTTTTTAACTATCTGGAGATTTGTTTTTTCCACAAATTGAGCTTTCTGTTTTTCTGTTAAATTTCTTGTAAGTACTTTAGTCTTTTCCCTATTTATTTTCAACCCAGTCACTTCTTCAAATTCCTCTATTTTCTGCAATAATTTAGTGGCTGTTTCCAAAGGCTCCTCCAAGATAAAAGCCAAATCATCTGCAAAAGCTTGTAATTTATATTTCTGATCTTTTATCTCCAGTCCTTTGATCTCCCCAACTTGTCTAATATTCCTGGCCAACACTTCCAGCATAAGAATAAATAACAAGGGAGACAGTGGACATCCCTGTCTTGTACCTTTCCTAATCTCAAAATTATCTGTATACTCTCCATTTATAAGTATCTTTGCTGGTTGTTTATTGTAGATTGCTTGAATTGCAGTTATCAAATTTTCACCGAAGTCTATCACTCGCAATTGATGAAACATAAATTGCCAATTAAGATTATCGAAAGGTTTTTGTGCATCCAAAAATATCAATGCCATTTGTTTCCCCGGATGTTTTTCATAGTATTCTAACACATTTAAAATAATTCTTAAGTTATTCTTTATCTGTCTTTTAGGCAGAAAGCCATTTTGATCTGAATGAATTTGTTGTTGTTGTTGTTAATTGCGAAGTCGGGTCCGACCCATCGCAACCCCATGAACAACATTCCTCCAGGTCTTTCTGAATGAATAAATTCATTCAAAAATTTCTTCATTCTTTCCGCTATTATTGCTGTAAATATTTTGTAGTCCACATTTAATAGTGATATTGACCTATAGTTTTTAATTTGTGTGAGATAGTATCATCTTTGGGAAACAGACAAATGTTAGCTTCTGTCCAGGATTTTGGTATTTTCATCCCCCAAAAAGTTTCATTACAAAGATCTTTCAGTATCGGACTTATTATATCTTGTAAAGCTACATAAAATTCCGCTAATAAACCATCAGGTCCCGGAGTTTTATCTTTTTTTTTTTTTTTTGTCTTTTTATAGCCTCAGTAATTTCCATCATTGTTATTTTCTTGTTCAACATATGTTGCATGTTCTCTGGTATCTTTGGAAGGTTAGCTTTTCTTAGGTATTCCTATATTGCCTCCTTGGAAACCACCTCTGCCTTATAAAGTGTCTCATAGTAAGTTTTAGCAATTTTTTTCAATGCGTCATTATGACAATGTATTTCGCTTTTTGAGTCTTGCAAATTACTTATCAATTTTTTTCTCTTTCTTTTTTCAGTCTATATGCAAGCCATCTTCCTGGTTTGTTGGCATTTTCAAAGAAATTCTGTTTTCAATATTTTATCTGTTGTGCCCTTGTCTCCATCTCCAATATATTTAGTTTGTGTTCTATTAATTCCATTTGTGTCTTCAGCTTCTTCTTTTGTGGATCATTTTGTAACTCAAGTTCTAAATTCCTAAATTGTCCTTTCAAGTTAAGTTGTGTCTGTCTCTTTTCTTTATTCTTTTTAGCAAGGTAAGTTATAGCCAAGCCTCTAAAATATGCTTTCGCAGTGTCCCAAAGATTTTGAATCAAAGTTTCTTCTTTTTTATTTATTTGAAAAAAGATTTCCATTTCTTTCGTTGCAAATTGTAAAAATTCTTTTTCTTTTAATATTGATTTATTCAATGACCATCTTAATTTTTTCCTAGTTCCTTTCAAAGTCATTTTAATTGGATTATGATCAATCCAAATATTGGGTTCAATTTCCATCTCTCGTATCATGGTCTTTAAATCATGTGAAGTCCATATCATGTCAATTCTTGACCAGGATTTATGCCTATTTGAATAAAATGTATATTGTCTTTTCTTTGGATTCATTTCTCTCCATATGTCTTGTATACACAATTCATCTTTAAAAAAGACTTAGGTAGGGTATTTCCCCCTTTTTTCCCTTGTTTATAGCTTTTATAATCCCATATTGCGTCAACTATTACATTAAAGTCACCAAGTATGCAAAGATTTTGATAATTTAACTCCACTAATTTATCATATAATTGCTGGAAGAACTGGTCTTGTTTCTCATTGGGAGCATATATTGCAACCATCAAAATTTGGTTTTGATCCCATGTAATTTCCACCATTAGTATTCTCCCTTCTTCGTCAAGATAAATTTGTTTTGGATCATCTTTTCTTTTATATAAAATGCTATTCCTCTTTTCTTTTGCTGTGCTAAAGAAAAATAAAGTTTACCTATCTTTGGTTGTTCTAAAATTTTTGTATGCTGTCTTTTGATATGTGTCTCCTGAAGACAGATTATGTCCATTTTCAATTTTTTTTTATTTTTTAAATTTTTATTCATAATACAATTAAAACAACAATGGACAAACATGACATTCCAGAGTGAATTTTCCTATCAGTTCCTATCATAGTACAAAAATTTTATACATTGTTCTTAACCTCTATATAAACCTCATCTTTTATACAATACAATTATATATACAATTATATGTACAGTTATGTATATCTTTTAATTCTACCATTAGTTTGAAGTCCGAGCAGTTCTTAATTCATACCAGCGGTAAAATTTGCCCCAGATTTCGAAGTATTCGTGTTCCGTTTTGTCTTTCATAATCATTGTAAGCCTGTCCATCTCAGCACATATTAGAATTTTATGCAGGATCTCTTCTTCCGTTGGGGTTTCCTTGTTCCTCCAATTTTGAGCAAAAACCAGCCTGGAGGCCGTTAAAATGTGTAGCATTAAATAAAATACGCCTTTGTCATGTTTTTGCATAGTTAAACCTAATAGAAAGAGTTCTGGTTTTGGTTCTACCGCTTGCTCTAATATTTCTTCCAACCATATTTTAATCCTGTTCCAAAAATCACAAGCTCGCGTGCATTCCCACCACATATGATAGTAAGTTCCACTTTTCAAATTACATTTCCAACATTTAGGGGAGACATTGGTATACATTTTAGACAATCTTGTGGGTGGGAGATGCCATCTATAAAACATTTTGTAAAGGTTCTCTTTGTAAGAGGTGGCCAAAGTAAGCTTCTTGTTTCTTGCCCATAGTTCTTGCCATATATGCAAATCAAAATTAAGACCAAAATCCTTACTCCAATTCAACATAGTCACTTTTACTTGTTCCTCGTACGTTGCCTGATCTAGCAAATAGTAGTATAATTTTTTAATCATTTTATCCTCCGACCCCAAAATTATTTTATCCAATTCTATTGGTTCTAATTTAATGCCTAACTCTTTTTTGTCTTTCCGATATCTTGCCTGCAGTTGCAGGTATGCCCACCATTCTAATTCTATCCCTTCATCGTGGATGGTTTTCCTGGATTTCAATTCCCCTCTTTCATCTAAGATATTTTTATATGTTATGATCTTGTCTAATTGAGTAAATTTTGGGTGTACATATATTTCTAATGGTGAGATCCAACTAGGTACTTGGGTATAATTTGGTTGCCAAATTTTTGTCCATACATCAATAAGAGCTTGCCTAATATAGTGACTTCGAAAATATTTATGTACTTTATATTTATGATCCCATAATATGGCATGCCATCCTATTTGTAGGTCATGGCCCTCCAGGCACAATAGTCTCCTATTTTTTAGTAATATCCAATCTCTTATCCATACTAATGCTACGGCCTGGTAATATTTCTCCAAGTCTGGAAGACCAAATCCCCCCCTTTCCTTTGAGTCCTGTAGTAATTTTAATTTAATCCTTGCTCTTTTTCCTTGCCAGATGAATTTACACATCATTTTGTTCAAATTTTGAAAAAAATTCTTGTCTAATTTTATAGGTATACATTGGAACAAAAATAAGATTTTTGGCAACACATTCATTTTAATCACCGCAATTCTGCCCATAAAAGAGAGCTGTAGGTTAGTCCAAATATCAAAGTCTTTTTGAATCTGTTCTATTAACTTATTGTAGTTATCCCTTTTAAGCATAGCGCATTTGGCAGTCAGTTGTATCCCTAAATATCTAATTTTATTTGTAATTTGAACACCAATTCTGTCAATCAATTCATTTTTCTGTATTTTAGTCATATTTTTGACAAGCATTTTAGTTTTTCCTTTATTTATTTTTAAACCTGCTATTTCCCCGTATCTATTCAATGTTTCCATCAGCCTAATCCCTGATTGTAGTGGTTCTTCAATTATAAAAACTAAATCATCTGCAAAGGCTTGTATTTTAAATGTCTCTTTCTTGATTTCTAGACCTTGGATCTGTTCATCTTGCCGGATTGCTCTAGTTAATACCTCAAGAGATAATATAAATAACAATGGTGATAGTGGGCAGCCTTGCCTTGTGCCTTTTTGCATTTGGAAACTCTCAGTCAGTTCTCCATTGATTATTACTTTGGCCACCTGCTTAGAGTAAACTGATTTAAACATATTTAAGAAATTTTCCCCAAAGTCCATATACAATAATTGATTAAACATAAAATCCCATTTTACATTGTCGAATGCTTTTTGGGCATCAAGAAAAATTAAACACATTTGCTTTTCATTATGTACTTCATAATATTCCAATATGTCCAAAACAGTCCTAATATTGTTTCTTATATATCTTTTAGATAGAAAGCCGTTTTGATCAATATGTATAAAATCCACTAAGAACCTTTCCAATCTTTGTGCCATTATTGCCATGAAAATTTTGTAATCTGAATTCAAAAGAGAAATGGGTCTATAGTTCTTAATTTGTGTCAGGTTGGTGTTTTCTTTAGGAATCAACGTGAGGAAGGCTTCTTCCCATGAAGCTGGTATTTTAGCTTGGGTTAAAACCTCGTTAAATAAATCCAACAGCATTGGGCTTAAAGATTCTTGTGCAATTTTATACATTTCTGCAGGTATACCATCTGGCCCAGGTGTTTTATTATTCTTCTGTTTCTTAATTGCGACCGAGAGCTCTAAATGTGTTATCTCTTTATTTAGGAGAGTTTTAAATTCTTCTGGCACCTTGGGTAAATCGACTAGTTGTAAATACTGTACTATGTCATAGTTATTTCTCTTTTCGTCGTCCTTATATAAATTCTTATAAAACTCATATGCCACTAGCTTTTTTCCTTCGTTCTGGCACACCATATCACCTTTGGCGTTATAAAGGTTGGTAACTCTCTGCTTATTATTGTGTTTTTTGATTTTATAAGCCAACCATCTCCCTGGTTTATTGGCATTTTCAAAGAAATTTTGTTTAGTACGTTTTATCTGCTGTCCTAGATCTTCCTTCGTAATAATATCCATCTTATGTTTAATTAAATCAATCTGTTGTTTCAAATCACATCTTTGTGGTTCATTTTGCAGGTTATCCTCAACTTTACGTAGTTCTTCTTCCAGTTGTCTTTGGCGTTGTGTTTTGATTTTGTGTTGCCTAGCCATATAAGAAATTACAACGCCTCTCATGTAGGCTTTGGTTGTATCCCATAAATTTTGGCAGTTTGTATCCTCCTTCTTGTTTGACTTAAAAAACAGATCCAATTGTTCTTCTAATTTTGATTTGAATTCTTTATGATTTAAGATTGCCCTTTTTAGAGTCCATCTCCTCGTGTTTTTTTGCCCCTTCCATTTAATTCTAATCAGATTGTGATCAGCCCAGGTGTTTGTATCAATCATAATCTCCTCTACTTCTAAATTTAAGTCAGCTGACATCCACACCATATCAATTCTGGACCAAGATTGATGACGTCCAGAATAAAAAGTAAACTGTTTTTTCCCAGGATTCCTTTCTCTCCAAATATCCTGTATATTAAACTCATCTACCATTTTAAAGAAAATATCAGATATTGTTCCTCTAATTCTTTTTCTATTCTTTCCACATTTTCAATTTTTATAGTCTATTAAATATTTTACTCCTTTTTGATGGGGAGTTAAGACCATTTATGTTTATTGAAAAAATTCCAATCTCTTCCATAATTTCAGTTATATCTAGATCTCAATCTTCTAGGAGAAGTGGTCTGTCTCTGATCTTTCGGTCTTACATCTTCTCTGTTTGCGCCTTTTTTGATTTTCCCTCCTCTGATTGTTTTGGTGTTCCTGCACCCATCGTCTCTTCTGTTTTCTTGGATTTGGCATCGCCTTTTTCTAAAAAAGCTCTGTGGTTGTTAAAAAATTCCTCAGCTTGAAATGGAGTATCTATTCTATATCTTTTCAAGTCCCAGAAGATTAATAATCCCTCTGGGACCAGCCATCTAAAGTTCACTCCCCTATTAAAAAGTTTCCTCATTAAAAAATGGTATTGGGCATAGGAACATGAATAATATTAATACAATTAATAAATATAATGATGTATATAAGTTTAACCTCCAATCATCTTTACTTAGCTGCTTAATATGCATAATTTTGCTCAGAAAAAAGCAGATTGAGACTCCCTGTAACAGAAAGTATCTATCATGAGAGAAAAGGCTCTCTACTTGGATCCTGCCAGATAACAGGATCTGAAGCATGTTCTCCTACTGAATCTAACAGAACAGAGAGACAATTGGGGAAAGTCAGTTCCATAAGTTTTTAAACTCTGAAATCATGAAGGGCCTTCAAGGAAAGCACAAGTAACTTGAACCCAGAAATATTTCGCTAATGTTTGAAGCAGAGATATCTTGTGGCCAAGCTAGACACCCATACCTGCATTTGCGCCAGCTTAAACTTCCAAATAGTTCTTTAAAAGCTGCTCTATGTGTTGCAGTGGTCTAATTGGGAGGAGACCAAGACATAAGTGACCACGATCAAGACACTCCAGTTCAGGAAAGAGAACAATTGAATACTAATCTGTCCAAAGGCCCTCCTGCCCACAATTTTTACCTGCATTTTGAACATTAGACCTTTCCTCCCCTATCATTGTTAACTGGAACTTTCCCAAGAATAAAAAGAGAACCAGATTAATGCAACTCCCGAAACTGGCCTAGAAGAATAGAATAGAATTCTAATACTAATTGAAAGTAGCTGAGAGGTCAAGAGGAACAAGGACCACCTTCAACCCCAATAGAGGTCATCCTAAAGTATTAACAGTGCCTTCTACATCCTAAAGTCAGGCCTGAATCCTGACTCAAATAGGTGGAGATAATCTGCTTTCTCCAGACTTCTAGGAAACTGCTGGATAACTCCTCCCCAGTCTACAATCTTATTTAGAAAGAAGAGGGTTGAAAGACTATTCAATCTTATAAAATAATACTCCACAACTATCTTATTTACTAACTGTATAATATGATATTAGTGGATTTCTCAGAGAAGATGAGGGATTGGAAGACCAGATCAAAATTGCTATAATGCATCAGATTGTTTTTAGAAATTTAGGAATTTTTTAGAAATTTAGAATAAGATATTGTCTAATAAAAGACAACTATTGTTTTACATTTTATTCACTTTATTTGTGTTCCTGAATAAATTTTTATCTTTACCAGTTTTGCAGACAGAGTGATATTTCCTGGAATCAAAAAACTAAGGTTTATACTTTAGACAGCAGCACGACTATGCTCCTTGGTAATAAAACAGACCCAGTGTGAAAAGTGTGTAATTATTGTTATATGAGATATACATTCCTCCAGGGTAAGGTAGAAATGATGAAGGCCTTTATTTTCTAAGAGAAAGAGAGAACTTTAACAAAATATGATGTTCCCAATTCACTAAAATATTCATAGCAATGAACAAATGAATCAATAGCAAATATTAAACATTTTCCCCTTATGAATTTGTTATAACAACTTATTGAATGCTTAACAGCCTTACAGTGGAAGTCACATATACTTTATTTAAATAATAAAGTATGGCTGTCAGTGCACAGCACAGGTCATGTAAAAAATCAGAAGAAGGAATAGTTTTATATTGCTCCTGGCCTCAGCCCCTGCCTCTATATTTAGCCCATTGTAAAATATGATACAAAAGATATATTGAAAATTCACTTGTTAATTGCTATGTTCAGACAATGCTTCAATTTAAGCAAATTTATTTGGAAATGAGGTTCATTGGTTTCATGGGATTTTGTTCCTTGTAGGTAATTTAAGTATTCCATCTTGATTGGTACCTGAATAAATCAGACACATGCTAAAGAAGTTGCATGGCAGTCATGTTATAGACAACACAAGAAAGGAAAACAATAAAAGAAAGTGCACTTGAATGACTGAATGAATACCATACGGGGAAAGAAAATAAAAAAACACTAAGAAAAATCTATCCAGTCAAGGTTATGATCTGCCTCTATGTGCTATTGATTTCAGAGGGAGAGAGCTAAGTATTTTTCTATTCTGAGAATTCATTGACCCTGATTGCCTCCACATTTTCAAAAAAAATACATGGATGAAAGTGTAAGTGGGTTGAATAATGGTTCATACTGCTTTATTATTTTACATATATAATAACTAAAACAAATCTACACAAATTCAGGGTACAGGTTCTTGCTGCTAAGGGAGGATTAATTATACTAATTACCAGTAACCACCTTGGATAGGTTGAATTGATCTACCTATAAGTACTGAATCAATATTCTAATTGATCTTTTTCGCATAACTTCCCTCACACTAGAATGGTGTACAGAAAAGACATTAGCTTCTCCAACAGTGTTAAATCAAAACTGTGATAGGTACAGAAGTTAGTAGTTTGTGTTTTCTGATCCTCATCCTCATTCTGTATCCAGCACAATATTTATGTCTGTATATATTCACTTAATGACTATTGTGTGCATAAAGAAAAATACAAGCCATTGTTTGCTATTTATGCACAATCAATTTCACAAAGTTATTTATTGATAATAACAGTAATATTAACAACAAGAATAACATCAGCCACAACAACTATCAGGTACTGTATGTGATCAAGTAGCCAACAGAATATCAATCTTTTTTAATTCAAGAGGTTGGTACATTCTTTACTTAATGGCCAACATATTCCAAAAGAAGAGTGTAACCACCGATAAGATACTATCCTGTAGGTACCAAGACATGTGGAACTTTAAAGGTAACTAATAGCACTGTAAATTAGCACTGGGAGATTAAGTAGCAACATTAGCAGGCTGGATAAACGTGCTTTGAAAATATTTCTTCTGGCTTCTTTGCTATTTCAAATTGAACTTTAGCATGAAATTGTATAGAATGAAATAACATCAAATGGCCCCAATTTGTAATTTTCAAGTAATAATAGCAGATTTAGCAAATTTATGTCCCAAACTTGAACATATGATGTTTAGGCAAATAGCATAAGAAAAATAGAAGAGACAAACAGCCTTGCTGGATTTTCCATAGCCCAGGTCATACAGTGAACCAACATTGGGAAAACTTGTAAAAAAAGGACAAACAGACAAACTTGTTTCTTTTTTAAAAAAACAAATATTTTATTGAGTTTTATAAGGGTAACAAAGGAATAGGATCAACAAAGGTAAAAGAAAGGGAGACATACAAAAGGGTTAAATCAAGGGAAGGGGGTAAACACAAAAGTGGGATTAATCCCACAAAATAACATCACTTCAGCAAGTAAATCCGTCCAGGTTTACATATTAAATCTTAATAATTACTCTAGTATTAAACAGTTTTCAATATAGTCATATAAACAACAAGTTAGTCAACATATCTCATTCATTTTACTAATTAACAATGCTTAATACTAATTAGTTGTAATAACTTTAAAATAGTAATATATTAGTTATTAATTATAGTTTACCATATTGTTTAAGATCACAAATATACATTATTAAAATCACAAATATGAAAAAAAAGAAAAAAAGAAAAGAAAAAGATAAGTTCATACAAACAATCATGAAATATAAATACAAATTATCAATTATCTCTTTAAGTTTCATAACCTTTTTTCATTCTATCGTGTTACTAACCATTGGTAAAATTTTTCCCATGTTTTAAAATAAATTGTGTCTTCTTTCTCTTTCATTTCTCAAGTTAATCTATTCATTTCTGCACATTCAAGTATTTTTGTTATTATAATCTGATCAGATGGTAAATTTTCATTTTTCCAAAATTGGACAAATATTATTCTTGCGGCTGTTAACACATGTAATATTAAATACTCATTTTTTTTCCATAATTCAAGCCTAATATTCCTAGCAAACAGAGTTCTGGTTTAAATTCTATCTGTATTTTAATCATCTTTTCTAGCCACATATGAATCTTAAACCAAAATTTCTTAGCATTAGGGCATATCCACCAGAGATGGTAATAAGTGCTTGGTTGTTGTTTACATTTCCAACACATATTTGATACATTTTTAAACATTTTCGCTAATCTAACTGGTGTCATGTGCCATCTATAAAACATTTTATATAAATTTTCCTTATATGCGGCTGCTTTAGTAAGTTTAATATTTCAGTCCCATAGTTTTTGCCAATCTTCTAAATCTATAGAATAACCAAAATTCTTTTCCCACACTATCACTGTTACTTTCACTTGTTCTTCTTCCATCTTCCAGTTTAACAAAAATTTATAAAGTTTCTTAATCAAATTTTCATCTGTTTTCAAGAGTATTTTATCTAATGGTGTCTGTTCTTTGTAAAATCCCATTACTTTTACATCTTTTTCATATCTTGTTTGAATTTGCAAATATGACCACCAAGTTAAATCAATACCATTTTGTTGAAGATCTTGCCTATCTTTAAGTTTTCCTTCTTTATCTAAAATGTCTTTATAGACCACAAGTTTATCATAGTTAATTAAAAACAGAGTGCATTATCCAAACATGAGTCACTATAAGTAAAGCTTCCCAGTCCAAGATCCAAACATCTGCAAAAGCCATGGCTGCCATTTGCTCTTTGAGAAGCCTACCATTCCCAATCTTCACAATTGGCCAGGAAGGCTATTATGTTTTATGGTATAAAAAGCCATTGAAGAAAACCCAGGATAGATATGCTATTCTAATCTTGAACTCATCAGAAATTATTGACAGGTGTAATCAATGCTGCCTTAGCACTATAATCAGGCACTATAATTCACTTCTTTTAGGACCCTCCAGAACTATGGGTCAATCACCTTCTCAACAACTCTTTCTAAAGAACAAAAACTTGGTGTTTGGATGAAAATTATCTAGATCTCTTGGGACCAGTGATAGTCTCTTAAGAAGGGGATAAACAAATCTCCTTTTTAAGTGGATGGAAACAGCCCTTCCCACAAAAATCTTTTTTTACCACTGCAAGATCTAGCCATCTGCTATCACCTAGGATATTTTAATCAACCAGGAAAGATCAGAGGTCAAACACAGGTAGCCAAGCTCATAACTCTAAGAATGCTGTACATTTCAGCAGAATTAAACTCTTCCCAGATAACCAGGTAAGACTCAGACAAGACTGAAGGACTTAGACAGTAGGAGTCTAACTCCAAGTGTACAGTATCTGTATATTTTAATCCAACTTGTACCTAGAATAATCTATAGAGCAGTCATACAAGAGTTCCTACAATTCTTCCTTATCTGAGGTCACATTAAACAGGGCCTGTGGCCAGCCCTCTATGAGTATAGTATGGGTGCAGAAATTGCTTCATCCTTCTCCCCTTATTCCCATGAAGTAGTCCTTAAAGAAGGACGAGGCTTGGTTGGATCACTCTTTGTTTTTCTTTAAAAAATGTGTTGAGAATGAAAGCCATTTTACTACCCAGAGCTCATCCAAAAACCAGGTGATACTCCAAATGTCATTTGCTATGCAATTAAATAGGAAAGTAAAACATACAGTAAGCTGCTTTCTATAGAAAGAATAAAAAGGACAAACCATAGTGTATTATATAAATTTAATTACTTTAGCATAAGAAGGAAAGACAGAAATGGAAACCTGCTGAATAAACAGTCTTAAATATCAAATATTGAAGGCTTCAGATGAGTATTACAATGCTGCTTTAGTTTTGAAATGTAGGTTAATTTTATGCATGATGAATAATAAAGTTTTTGTCTTCCCATTCTTCATCCCTGACAGCTACTATCCTCTACCCAAGAAGCAATATATAACATATTTTTTAAAAAGCTCAAAATTCTGTAATGAAAATTGTGAGGAAGTGGATCTGTTCACAGAGGTACATTGCTCAACATCACTGTAGGCTGTTATACTCCATGAATATTAATTTTAATGAGTTTGGAGTACTGGCTTTAAACTTTATATACCTGCCTTTTATTAAATGAAACCAGGCAAAGATAAATGTAATCTAAACATACATTAGTGTCAGAACTTCAGCAATATGCACTTTGGACTTGTAAATTCAATGTAAAAAAACAATAAAGGGTAAAATGTAAAAAACATCTAAGCTCTATTGTATCCCATTAGATCCTAATTGCATACTGATCCTAGTATTAATTTCAGATTTGGGGATGTTATCTCTGTAATAATAAGGGAAAGGACAAAAGAAGTAATTATCTGTTTAAAGTATAGTGGTCCAATAATGTATTCTCTCACTTTCTCATAATTCTGCTCTGAAAAACATTATTAGCTTGGATGTTTCCAGCACTATCATGTCCCATCTTCTACATGGTTCATTCAAGGTATACCGGCACTTTTGCATCATTGATTACTATGTCAATATTCATCTGATTCCCTGGTTTTGTTTCCAGTTTTTAAAATCCTGCATATATAGTTTGAATAAAAATCTACTAAAAGGAGCAGGAGAATAAAAATGGACTTGCATTTTTATCCAGGGCAACAAATTGAGAGGAACGTTTTACTAAATTTCTTCAATCTGGGAGAAGGAGGTATTTAATACAAATTAGTTTCTCAGGGTTAAGCTTCCCCATTAGTCATGACAGTTGCACAGCTTGTGAGAGCAACTTCTTTAATTTAATCAATTGAGGAGTCACATAACTCTCTTTCAGGTAATCAATGAAGGAGACACATGCACGATGAGGCCCTGACCCCTCCACCATCCTCTAGGGCACTTCCTTCTTTCTTAGAAATATTTCTGACTTAGCTGCTTGTCCCAGAACAAAATAGATTCTTGAGCAAAGGTGTCAGGCTAATGTCAGTGAAAAAATACTAAGTGCAATCACCTGCAAACAGAAAATCAGCATGTCTGAGCATCCAGGTAACAAAGAATTTCTTCCTTATACTTGACAGTTAAACTTTATGTTAATTAGTATCACTGATACATTGTGAATGATGCATTTTATTACAATTTTACCAAAACTGGTTTATTTCCGAATAGCTCCTGGGTCAGTCATCTATTCAAATTTGTATTTCCAATGCAACAATGTTATTTTTTTTCAATGAAATGCAAAATAATTAATAGACTTAAAAATAAAGATTTCAGGAATTGAAACTTGTTCAATATTCCGTGGTTCTTTTTCAGTATTTTATAGAGCATTCTTCTTCACTGTCTTTAAAGCCAGCCATGTCATTAAAACAAGTATTCTCAACTAAAGCTTTCAGAAGTAGTTTGGAAGATTATTTTCAGTGCTTTTTGTTGGAGAAAATGATAACCAACTTCTCACTCTTTTTCTTGCAGAATGCCTTAGAATTATCACAATGGATTTTGAACAATGTAGTGGAAGTGCCTGGCTCCCTACTGTAGCTTGTTTTATTACTGTGTAAAGTGTGATTGTCTGTAAATTTCAGTAAAACCTCCAGGAAATGGTTCTGTACAATAATCCTATTCACTGACTTCTTTTCTTCACTTTCATTTGCATTTGAATGTACAGAATTCAACAATGCATCAGTATTCATTGGATTAGATCATTTTCCATATAGAAAGAATACTTTAATAGAAGCCGAAAACTGTATTGTAAAACATACATGCAAAAAATACACTAATTTGTTTTAAATTTCAAGCCTTTTGGAAGTTAAGTCTTCAATTATTTGTTCATTTTATATAGTTCTTCCAATTGTAAATTTTACAGTGAATGGGTAACTTCTTAGAGTCTTTGGTTCTATTGAATTCAGCTGAAAAACTAGGAAATCTCACCCAAAAAGTCTAATAGTCTTTTATCGGGCCGTAGAAAGCTGACTCCAAAAACTACAGGTCCCACACTTGCAGTGATAATGTTTATCATACCAACTCCCTGCATTTGGACTAAAGCAATTCAGAATGAGATGCTTGACATTCCAGTAGTTTCAGATAACACTGAATTCTATAATTGAAATTCTGAGATTATAAAAATACACCTGATAAATCTAGCTATTATCTGTTAAAAGAATTTGCTATCCGATTACAAGCTGTGTCACCAATGAAAATAATTGCTCAAATAGAGGAAATATTTTTTTTTCAAAAAAAAAGGCAGCTAGTGATACAGATGATCAGCAAATTGAAGGGAGCTAAAAATTAAAGACAGAAGTAGAAATATTTATAGGAGAATTGCTTCCTTGTTTATGAGTACTGTGAATGCGCCTGTGTTTTGCCCTGGTAAATGCATAGAAGGAAGGAAACACAGTTTTCTTACCCTGCAGGGTTTAATAGTCCATTGTCTCTTTTGTGTGTCTAGATGTAGGATTCTTGTGTAGTATGTCTAGTGTTGGGGAGCTGTATTATATGGATAAAGGATTTCCATAGTTTAGGGGATTTTTTTATTTATCATGTTGCCAGTATTTGCCAGTTTCCTAATAGGAGATGTGTGCAGTCAGTTTCAGCCTACGTGTCAATATAGGCCAAAAAAGCAAGTGGTCTTGCTGTATGTGGCTTCATTGACAGGTCAGGGGAAATCCATGCTTTGCAAATGGAGTGGAGTGGATATCAAAGGGTGAGATGGGTAACATGAGTGGAGGGTGGTCATTTTCTTCCTACATACCTTTGAAGGTTAAACTGACTGAAATGAGGCTGATTCATATAGAAAAACAATTTCAATATACAGCAGAGTTTAAAAAATGTTAAATGTAATAACCACAAAGGTATGGCCATGGACTTTCCTTGATTTGAGTTAAGGTTTTTTATCAATATAACTATGGAAATGAATATGGATATCATTGCAACATTAGTATCATTAGTCACACTCACATGAAAAATGTTAAAGTATCAATCACATTATTTATTTATTAGTGGACTAATTCAAGTCCAGTATATTTTACTCATATCATTAGTTTATGTGTTTATGTTCATTAAGTATTTTCAAAGGAAGTTTATTGTACATAGTTGTTTCTTTATCTGAACATATGTTTTCAAAACTTATATTCTTCATAGTAATAATTCTAAAGATAAATGAGTGAAAAAAGGTAGGTCCCATATTAGTGAAATGGTAATGAATTGCAGAAAAATAATTTTATAAAAATTTAGAAGATTGTCATCTTGAAAAGTTTAAACTGCATTTAACAGTGAAAATGTATTGACTAACACATCAAGATACAATAAAAATATTAAAATATCAATTATTAAAATATGCTTTTAGAAACATAAGAATTGAGTTCCATACTGCAACATTTTGATAGAGATTGTAGATTTTATAAATTAAAATAATGCACATTTTTCACCTAAAAGTTCTAACAGTCTAACTACAGCAATAATAAACAGATCAACTCATGTTTTTTTTAGTTCATGTCAGTTTTCTCAATCAATAGAATACAGTTGTTAGATTCAACCCATTATCCCAGACCAATAATGTCACGATTCAAATACAATGGGAGTTATATTTCACCAAAATTTAGAAATAAATAGTTGGGGACCTTGTCTTATCTGATTTCCTTCCTCCTATTTGTATTAGTTGTTGCACTTGATCTTTATAAATAGAATCAAATGCAGAATAGAATCAAATGCAGTTACAGAAAAGATTATGGAGATTGTGGAATCTGCATAGACCACAGTATGTTAGCTTATATTTCAAATTAATTAGAGATTATTATTCTTCATTAAATATTAAGAAATTAAAAACCTCAACAGTAATGAATAATTTCCACCAAAAAAGCCTTACTTAAATTTATGATAGTGGCTGACCATTTATCATAAGAAATTGAAACTGAAACTGTAATCATAATTTAAAATAGGAATATATTCAACTGGGTGGTTTGTACAAAGAGACCCTGGTAATATATTTTTTACTCTGAATTTATCTAGAAAATGGAACATAATGTTTTTTTAGTAATATAGCTCTATAGCCAAGGAATGAATATGATTTCTGTCTTGTATTTTATATTAAAATATCTAGTGATATTAATTTAGGGTTTTTTGAGATGAAAAGGCATTATTTACTACTGGTTCTAAGTTTGAATTAACTAGATCATAAAGTGACTAAATACAAAGATCAAGCTTTTCTCATTATAGCTATGTGAGAATCAAGCTTTTCTCATTATAGCTATGTGAGGATTTAAAACATATTTTTTTAGTCTTGGCATTTAATTCAATCAGAGTTCTATTATTTAATTTAGAAGGACTTCTTGCATTGTACAAGCTTTTATACTGTACCCTTATCAATCTCTGTATAATACAGGAGATTGTGAAGTCAGGAAAAAATTATCTGGATTATTTGGGCAATTTGAGAAAATATATAAAATAATAATTCCTTTAGAATATATACTGGAGCAAATGCTACATATTCCTGATATGCTTTCAAAATGAAATTCAATGAAAGTAAATTCAATGCAAGTAAAAATACTAAAAGAGAGAGAAAGAGAGAAGGAAGGAAGGAAGGAAGAAAGAAAAGAAAAGAAAAGAAAAAAGAAAAGAAAAGGCAGCAGCCTTAAAAATAGAATCTGCTAGTAGCTAAACCAATATTTAATAAATGCATGGTCATTTATGCTTATAATGAGTCCCCTTGGAAGGAACATCAGCTCTGGTATTGTAGACAATCTTTCAGTATAGTTAAATTTGAGTTACCAGGATAAGTTATTCATTTGTTTGCCTTTGAGAGGTAGGCAGAAAGGTTGTCCAAAGAAATTCAAGGCCATTTTTATAGCTTCAGTTCATTCCTGTGAATTATACCTAGGACAAAATCTAGTCTTTAAAATGTCATATGGGGAAATTGTAATTAATATCCATTATGGTTTATTGCCATGATACTATGTATCCAAGCTAACTGTCTAATCCAAATAAAGTACTTTCAGAGACCATTTACATATACGAGAAAGAGACAGAGACAGATAGAGAGAGAGACAGAGACAGAGACACAGAGTAACCATGAATGGTGGTTTTCAATGTATGACTATGCAAACTATTTAAAATTTATTACCTGAATGTATTTCCAAATATCACTGTATTTAGGCCCAATACATCCTCACAGCTAGATACTTGAATTCAGCATCATATTGCATTTCAAATCTACTTTTATCACTCTTAGAATTTCACATGTTATTTGTTTTATGAATAGAGCCATAATATATTCAAATTACAAATAGCAAGAACAATCACACTAAGAGCGCCTGCATTAAATGGAACAGAAATGCTCTTTTTCTATCTAGAATTTGTGAAAAGTCCTTTTTCTGATGAGTGCAATTCTATTATCATCAGTATCTTAGTCTTTTCATATTTTATGTCAGGGCACAAATACTGGTTTTTGTTTGTTATAAGGAACAACAGAATATTCATATAGAATATTAGGAAAGATTTATGGTAAAGTATATTTGTCTTAATTTAGCTCATGTTGCAAGATTCATTGTGGATTTCAAAACAATGAATCATCTCCAAAAGTAATATAGTCGCTGAAGACTTCCAAGTGATTTGCACTTCCCAACTGCAAAATAATTTCCTCAGATATTCATGGGCTATGATACTCTTAGGACTGAAACCTTATCTTTGAACCCAGTCTATATTAATTTTTTTTTTCTTTGTGACTTGTAAGGGAAATAGTCTACGGACTACTGAGGCTTCCATACTCAGATGGTTTTGTACAGCAGAGACAAAAAAGGCAGTTTAAGAACTATGTCAAAAATCATAATCTTGTTATCATAAAATAAAGCATATACCTGCAGTGCAAAATGATGCCACATATTGCATTCATATCCAAATAAGCTAAGCCACATCAGCCAGCTACTGGACAAAATCTAAAAATTTGAAAGGTGATCCATTACAAAATCATTACTTATTTAATATAATGGAATTTTTAAACCTCCATGTTCAGAAATATTAAAACCACCTTGTGGAAAGCAGGATGCTATATTATATAGGCATTTGCTTTAGAATTTGTATGTGATATGTGATATCATCACTATCCATCCACCCCCCTGGTATCTTAGCTATTTCTTAATTTTAATGTTTTAATGTTTATTGTTTTACCATTCTAAACTTTTATATTATACTTTTATTGTATAATTTTATTGTAAGCTGCTCAGAGTCACATGACAACGAGATGGGTGGAAAATAAATTTAATAAATAAATTTATTTATTTTCACCATTGTTCCCAGCATCATACATGACTATATATTCTATATAGAAAATATAGAAATATAGAAAATATTCTTGTCGCCCTTATGCCTCTAATTCTTTTTGCTGCATTTCAGTGGAGTTACAATAGCTTTAAATGGGCTAGGAAGAACAACGCTGAAGGAAGTCTGTGCATATATTTTATAAAAATAGGTTTGGAGAATGTGATACAAATGCAGTGAGAACTGGCCTTTCTAAAGTCAGTTTATATCCCCCAAATTAAGAAATTCATTTTGAGAAAAGGCTTGCTGAGCTTATATCCTGAAAAACACAGATGTGTTTGGAGGTGTTCACACTTTTACAAAATACAGGTTATTGAAATTTATCTGACACCCAATATCAGACAGAATCCTGATATTCTGTCTTACATACTACCTTCATTTTCAAAACACAGTTAACTCCAATTTCATTGATTTGGAAGACAGTGGTTTGATTTGCGGAACAGAAACAACAGTTCTGATCAAGTCATAATTCTAGTGGGTGGAGAAAATATTGAAAAAAATCTCAAAACATCTTATCAAAACCTTTAACACTTACTTATTGATAATAAAAACAGTAATACGTCATACACTTGAATTGGAATGGCTATTTGTCAGGATTGCCCCATTCACCCATACAGCTTTCAAAGAATTTCACAGGAGAGGTCCAGGTAACCCACCCTAATTTTGTCTATTCTGGATTGCATTATGACATTATGATTGCATCATTTCCAAGTAAAAGAATGATAATTTATGTATTAACAACTGTTTTGACCTTCTTCGTTGCCACACTTCTGTTTCACAAAATATTTTTAAGCTGTAGATCTAGTATTTCCCTGTTGATTGTTATAACTAAATTGATATATATGGCTGGCTAAACATTAAAAATGAATTTTAGTTATAAATAGAATCTAAAATTATACCAAGTTCAAAAGATATTGTTTGACCTTCAAAAGTGCAGTCTTCCAAAGAGTGTTTTTCAAATAGTTAGATATCTCCTAATATGAAGTCACACAAGAATGAATTGGAAAGACCTATGAAACTCTTTCAGCTTGAAATTGTACATTTTCTTTTCTTATAGTAATTAATTAGTAAAAGTAGAAAAGAGTTTTAGAGTTATGCCAGAAGGTTAGAAAAAAAGTGTTTATAAATAAATATATGCAGGTAAAGTATAAAAAATATCTTTGGAATTTTAGAGAGCATCTTATCTTTCTCATATTAATAACTGAATAAGAATGCATTATACAGTTCTTAACCACAATTGTTTTAAAAACTGAAAGCATTTGTGAAAAGCATGTACAAAATTGTGTATGTTTGGAAAATCTTATAGAAATATAATTAAAAATATTAAAATTGCATGTGATTTTAAAAAATAAATCACTCCATGGTGCAGACTGTCAGAATGAACTGAGAAAAAGACATGACTTATAGATTGATACACAGTTCAGAAATAAAAAAGTAATATCTATGCATATATATGTATGCATACCTACATACATACATATACACACAACCTTACAGCTAGTCTTTATGAAATTGCCTTTGTTGAACTATTAAACTCCACCCCATAGAATGTTCTCAAAACCCCATACATCTTTTATAATCACTTATTTTAATAGTTGTGTACATAAATAGAGCTAAATGGTTCATATAGATTAATATACGAAGATCCTCAGGGCATTGTTTTTGAAAGCTATATAATGCTGAAGTATTTTAGAGAAGCTCCTAACCATACATAGAAATATTACCTACATCATGCGAAAAGCATAAAATAAATGCCTGGTGATGTTCCTACATCAAATTTACAGTATTAAAACTAATATCCAGTTGAGGGAAGGTGGCTGTTAATATCTAAGAAAGACCTCAGATTTTAGAAAATAAGCAATTTGTAGGCCAACCAAGAATGTAAATATTAGTATGAAGGTCCACTTTACCCAGGCTTCATTTCCACAGAATGCTAAAATGTGTTTGAACAATTTGCTTTTTGGTGTATTGTTGAAGGTAGTCATTGCTATGTGAACCAAGTCATCATATTAAGTCATAATAAATTGCTTAGGCATAACGTTTTGGACAAGCACAAGCTTTATTAACCTGAATTTAGAATATAATGTATATCAATGGGATTTCTTTTAGGAAATCATAAAGAGAATGGCACTAGGCTCATGGTATGGATTAATTATTTCACCCATTCTGTCTTATTATATTCTGAAGTCATGTTAGATTGCTACAGAAAGTAGCCACAGTAAACACTTTAAGATAGATTTCCCAATGTTCCCACTTTAAGGTAGCTTTCCATTGTTTATGGCCTCTGAATTAATTCCATGGTACCTTATACAGTATAGAGAAAGAGAATTCCATTCTGTATGGGAGTTGAAATCAGGTACATTTAAAAATTGTTCACCTACTTCTAAAGACTTTTTCCATTCTGTTTTTATATATAACACATATGGCATGATTTCTTGGATTATGTAGCTGATTTCATATTTAATTATATAGCCTTATTCAGACTGCATGGCTAGCAATTAAATTGGTTGTAATATGGGAAATATAGCCAGAGCTTACAATAAAAAGCTGTGGTACAAGATACTGGAAATAGAATCTAAACATTTTCCCAAGTAGTACCACAGTTAACCTATCAAATCTACTAAGTGTGTTTGTCTGTTTTGTTAAAAAAATGTATTTGTTTAAAATATATTGATTTTAAACTCCAGATGCAGTTCTAGCTATCTTGAATTTTGTAATATATACAAATTCAGTGCATGCATGTTTTTGAACTTTTAATTTAAATCTTCTGTTTCTAAAAAAGAGCAAAGATGATTTGAAATTCAATACATTTACTATACAAAAATATAAACAGCAAAATAGAAAATTATTTTTAAAATGTACTGTTAGCATATTTCTCATTACAAAGTTTGACTATATTCTCCCAAAGGCCAGTGATATATTCATATATTAAAAAATTATTAGATAAAACAGTAAAATTTATAACTTAGGGCAAATAGTTTAAGATGTTTAACATATAAACTACTGTTGTGCAAAATGTCAACCATTCTCTAACATTTTAAACATTTTCTTTGAAGGTGTTTCATTGCCTCATGAGTAAAATACAAAATAGTGAGGTTTTGTACAAATGGATAGCAATTTTGCATCTCTATTTGTGTGTCTTTTTATATAGGTACTTTTTCTTTATTTAGAGTATTGACACAAGAGCAAAATAGATTAATAAAACTATTATTTTGTATGAATGTAGATTTTTTTTAAAAGTACAATAATTCAAGCAGACCTTATCCACAATGTGCATGGCATTGTTGCATTAGGCAGCATTAGATGGCAAAAATTATTGCAACTTCATGGAAGAAACTGTAATAAAGTCTTTTTGATCATCAGGGATTCTGTGTCAAGACTTCTTTCTTCCCATTGCCTATGCCCATCTCAACTGCACGTAATCACCATTTTCATATAAGATGTGACAAAGTCTCTTGGGTATTCATTCTGCTTAGCATCAGAATCTCCCAGATTAAATATATATGGCTCATTAAACAGCTGGGGAGGAGTATATTGCCTTAGAAATATTGCAGTTTGTCAGGACTGCCTTATCCCAGAACAGAAACATATCTGTAAAACCTGCACACAATTACAATTTAATGATTTTCATCTTGGCTCATTAGGAGAGCACACACCACTGAGACTTTAAGAATAATCATGCAGATGGACCAGTGATATAGCTACAGCACTTCTTTTGAGAATATATGCATTTAAATTATAAATCATGAACTATAAAATGAAAAAGAAATAAAATGTTTGTGGTGTCAGGGTCACTGGGAAGATATTTTATTGCAGCTGGATTAACTCAGAGAGTTTTCACACCAACCAGAAATCATATGAAAATATATTGGCTCCTCAATCCATCTGATCTTGCTGGACCAAAGACTGTAAAATACCCTTAGTAAAAAGGTACCTGGAAATTGACACAAAAAAGGAGAATAATAACATCTTGATTCTAACATAAGCTAAATAGGTGACAACTAGTGTTATGAAATCTATTTGTCACTGAGTGTAAAATGAGCAGTTTAACAGAATATCAATATCAATATCAATAAAGGAGAATATTTGTAGTTCAGGCCTTGGTGCTCTCTGAGCTTGGCTGTTTTCCTGAAGATGTTCCATTATCCAAACTAGATAACATCAGCAGCAGTGATGATGTTACCTAGAAACAGCTGCAAGAAAGCAATCAAGCTCAGAGAGCACCAAGCACTCTTCATTTCAGGCCTGAACTACAAATATTCTCCTTTATTGGTATTATAATTAATATCCATATATTATAATTATAATTAGTCACCTATCTAACAAAATAAGATGAGCCAAAAAAATTCTTCAAAGAATTTGCTTCAACCAAAGTCTAAGGGGCAAAATTCTAGATGAGCTTCAGAGAAGATTCAACCTAATTCTAGCTTATGATTGTGTTAAAAGTTCAATAAGAATGGTACATAAGAATTTAAGAATTTTGATTTAACTTGTTTTAAAGCTTGTGGTATCCATATAGGTGCACAACTGAACACCACATATCAAAGTCCATAGTCCAAATATTTAGTATTTATATTTCAAGTAATTTAATTGCTGCTGAGACCTAGTTGGCTTGAGTATTTAATAATACTCCTTTAGCTCTTAAATTAAGCTCCTATGCATGGTTGATCTATCTGGTGGAAGTTTGAAAATACCTCAGTATCTGAAATTTGACCTTTTCAATAAGCCTCCAACTGATCTTCCAATTAATTGGAATCCTGAAAGACTATATTTTGCCTAGAACAATATGATTGAAGAGCTTTAAGGTATTTATGCAGAGAAACATAAGTTATGGTTCAAATGACTATGTCATCAGCATAGATGTGATTACAATAACTAAGGAATTTTGTTTTTCTTAGACAATTATCTATTAATGGAATTACTTTGTGTGTTGATGAATTACTCCTATTTGAGATGTATCACTGTAGTGATAACTTGGACAATTGGGCAAAAAGACTTAAGCAATCAGAAGTATTTCTTTAGTAAAATATAATTATTTTGCTTACAATTTCTATTCTACTAAGAACTACTTCTAAATTCTAGAATACAACAGAACTTGAATTTGCTAAAACAATATGTCAGAAAAACCAAGCTAGCTATTTAGTGACAGAGTGTAGAATATATTACCCCACACAATCACAGAGACGGTGATTCTTCCTGTTGTCAAAAGTATTATTTGGCAGAAAATCACACAAGAAGTAAAAAATCTTTTGTGGATGTTCTCAGAGCTTGGTTGTTTGCTTGCAGATGTTTCATTACCCAATTAGGTACCATCATCAGTGATAGTAAGTGTAAGGTTTGCTAGTCCACTAGCATTAATGATGCTATCTCACTGGATAATGAAACTTGTGTAAGCAAACATAAAAGTTTAGATAGTACCAAGAATTCCACAACTCCATCCTGAGCTACCTACAGTATGTTCTCTTCCATTGAAAAGAAAGTCAGATTGGTCTAGTGGTTAAGGCACTAGGCTAGAAAGTAGGAGACAGTGAGTTCAAGTTCCACCTTAGCCTTACAAGCCAGCTGGGTGACCTTAGGTAAGCTACTCTGTCAGCCAAACTACCTCACAGAATTGTTGTGGGAAAAATAATAGGCAGAAGTGTGTTGGATATGTTCACTGCCTTGAATTATTTGTAAAAATAATAAGGGCAAGATACAAATAAATAAAAATAAAAAGTTCCTATAATTAGTATATGGATTAATGTTATATCATTTGAAACTGAAAGTTTATAGGTTAATGGGGAAAAATCCAAAATAAATCGATTGGAAAAACTCAATTACTGAAATTCATTCATACTAATTTGTTCTTGTTTTAACCATTCAATCATATCCGACTCTTGGAGACCTCATAGGCAAGTACTCTCCATGCTAACCTGTCAAGCACAGCATCTTTCAGTTCTTGGATGTTCATCTTTATATTAGTTTTGATATTATCAAGACAACGTGTTCACCCCAATTATGATTATAAAATAATACAGAAAATTTCATTTGTATATTGTAAACAACAGGCTAAGATATTTATATGTTTAACTTGGAATTTACATGAAAATTCAATGATAAAAATGTATATAGATAATGTTCCTTCAGTGTTGGAAAAATTAAGGATTTGTATCATTAATGAGAAATATTAATGGCAATGTTATAACAACATACTGCTTTCTGCAATAGGAAGCATTGATTGAAAAAGTAATTAACCATGAATTGAAAACTGGCCTAAACAAAGTTTGAAAATATAACTATACGTCACTGAAATCACATCTGTCATTACACTTTGTGAAGAAATTGAAACAAGTTTTATTTTCTGCACAGACATCAGGCAGTTATGAAAAGGAAAAATGTCACAAGTGTATGAAGTGAAGAATGAGATGTTTACTTTCTTTAATCTTGAGCAACAAGAAAAATTTTGAAAGTTGCTGGAAGAAACTTGGTTTTCAAAGTTACTTTATTAGCAGCTATCTTGCAACATTTATAAATTTCAGCATACAAGGCAAAATTGAGAATGTCTTTATCTTCTTCAGAAAAAAAATTATTCTCAAATAAGTTAAGAATTTTGATCATGAAAATGGAGAAATGTGATTGGACACATAAGACAGTGAAATATATATGAAGTATATTGTTGGCTGTACATTCTTACTCAAAATACGGGCAGGAGAGTGAAAAGGCAGTGACAAACAGAAACAACAGCAGGAAAGTTATTCAGTCCAATACTCTGGTAGCCTGCAGTCCAAATTGAATCTTTTTTAAATAATTGCCAAAAGATCTCAGTCCAGACAATTTTTAAAGTCATTTTACCCTTAAACTGCCATTAGTACAGTATAGGAACAGCATGTAGACAAGGCAGCAATTTTTTAAAGTTATCTGTCTATCTAGGAAATCTCCTTCCCCACCCGCCTTATAGTCTGTATAATTGCTCCTCCCACTTTGAGAATATTTTTTTTTTAAATGGAGGGGGTTTGGATAACTCCATGATTTGTTTTTAATTCTTCCAAAACAAATCTTGCTACATAAACTACAAAGTTTGGTCTCATGTGAAAAGTCATTTACAACCCGAACTGCAGATACCTATGACGCTTTTCAGATTAACTTTAGGCTGAATAGAAATGCAGACATTTAAGGGGATCAGCTCCCAATTCACTTGATTGAATTGTGCATGTGAAAAGTATCTATAAGCAAATTAGTTCTGCTTTCTTTATTTTTCCAAAGGATAACCAGCAGATCATAGTCAGACAGCAGATTAAGAGTTAAACTATTCAGTGTACCATAGCGACTAAGGCAGACATTCAATCATACAGTATGTATGCCAGTTAATCATAGAAGTATTTTCCTGCACAGAAGCAGCTTTGAACTCTGTTCTATATGTTTGCTTGCTTTTAACAGACTTTTTCTTAAGGCCAGTTTATTTCTGTAAAATCTTTAAATTTGATTTGTTGGCATGTCAGCTTACTGATTTCCATTCAATATTTCTACAAACATAGGAGGAACTGACGTATACCAAGTATCCTACTGATCAAAAATTACCCAGTAATCCCACAAGTTATTGGCAGCTAACTAATTACCAATCCAGTGGGAGCTCAGCAAAAAAAAAAAATCCTTATCCTCTTGATTGAACATTAACCATTCTGGTTAAGGATAAAATGTAGGACAGCTTCAGTATAATGCTAGCTCTAGACATTTTACTCCCTTGGCATTTTGGTTGCCTATGAAAAAAAAATTATGTCCAAAAAATTAATAGAAGGATATCTATATTTTAATATGAAATGAGCTTTGATGTTTTTATGCTTTATGCAAACAATGACAATATGCTTTCTATATCCTTGATACAGTGTGAATAATATTAACATTCAGCAGGCATGGCTCACCACAGTTTGTACCTTCCATAGAAATAAAGGAAGCATTTTCAAGAAAACATGCACTTTTCAGCACGATACCAGCAGTGAGTTATACTTGATTTATCCAATGACTTACAGCAACTCACATGGAAATTGTCAGTACATTATAATTTACAATTTCATAAGTAAATAAATTATTAATGGCATAATGTTCAACTGCTGTAAATAATTTACAACCTGGAAATGGTGTGATAGACATGCTCTTAGTGGAAAACATAAATTACTGCTGTGTGTTTTTGAATACTTAATCAGAATATACTTAACAAATCAAAGTCTATTATTAAAACTGTCCTTATGCATGTTAGATTTTAGCAGTGGTATTTTAGTTCATAAAATAAACTATTATTATTAACACTTGTTCTTCATTTAAAAAGCCTTATTTTATACAAGACTAAAATCCATATTAACCTTTTATAAAACAAAAAAACAATATTTTGGTAACTTATTTTAAAAAGTCAGTGGGTTGCTATCTGACTGATCAAACTAAATGTAGCTGAATAAATACTCAGATATCATTTCTGCAGAAATCTTTATACCTTTCCTAAATTTTATGCAGTTTGTTTAGCTAACATTTTTCCGCTCCTCCCTGGGGTAGATTTATGGAAGTAATTCATACATGGGAACATTACATTAAGTGTAAAATTCACGAATAGAGAAGGTTACTGGGCTTGGGATAGGAAAAGCTATTTCCCATCCAATCATAGTCCATTGTATTATCTTAAAATCATCTCTTAGATATCCTCAATCTTCCAGAACAAATTTTAAGAACATGTAGAAAAACAATAAGAATAAATAGGAAGGGCTTACTCTCTTATACCAAAACCACTGCATCACATGCCTTCATTGGACAAGCATCATGAATTGTATAGCTGATCTACTGGCTGATTAGTATAATATACAGTACTTATACACCATATACTCCCATGAAAGCCATATCACAGTGATTTCAACAAACACTGTATAAACTGTGTTTAAACTGTATTAAAAAAACTGTATTCTGTAGTTAGATGTTGGTGTGAAGTGTGAGGAAGTAATAGTAACTTCCAAAGAAATTTTCCTGCACATGATACTGGTCAGGTCAATAGCAACAGAAGCACTGGCAACAGCAACAGTGTAGAAGCATGTAGAAAAGCAGCAGACAATAACAGCACTTGCAGTGAGCAGAAAAATGACCCAATGAGCTATGGGTTCAATGAATGACCTGTTGCTGGAGGTGGCTGATTAGCTTCATCAGAAATACTTAAGGGTGGAACATTTGTGCAATAGATGGCCAGATAGCTACTGTATGAAGACCAGGGAACAATTAATCCATTGACAATAGAGACAGATGATGGTGCACAATGATAGTATAGACAGAGGGTCATTGGTGGGATTCAAATATATGAACAACCGGTTCTCTGTGTGGATGCTGCTTCTGGAAGTCCATTCTGGGCCTGGGCAACAAACAATTAGCTACAGGTTCTGCCAAAGTGGTGCAAATTGCAGAGGGTGCAAGGTGGTGCCTAATTGTGAGCAGTAGGGCATTGATCAGAGCCTTGCAGCTGTCCTAGTTAAAAGCAATTAATGTGATTGCTTCTACTTTTTCTCCTCCCACCTAACAGAAACAATGTGTGGGGACACATAGAAATGGATTGCAGTAGTCTGGGATGTCTGCCAGAACCTAACTTTAGGCTTACACCAATTGCTGCTGAGTTTGCTTATCATAAAGAGCTGTACTGAAGACTTTGTGAATTTCCAGGATTATCTAGTTATTTGCCTAGCTAGTGACAAAAGGGAGAGTGATTCCTTCTCCTGTGGAATTTGGGTATGGCCAATTGTTGATATTTGTGAGAACAGGAGTGACAGGTGGCTAAAGGACAGTAGGTGTTTAATGGGCTTGTTGTTGTTGTTGTTGTTAACTGTGAAGTCGTGTCCGACCCATCGCGACCCCATGGACAACGTTTTTCCAGGTCTTCCTGTCCTCTACCATCTTCTGGAGTCCATTTAAATTCACACCTACTGCTTCAGTAACTCCATCCAGCCATCTCATTCTCTGTCGTCCCCTTCTTCTATTGCCCTCAATCTTTCCCAGCATTAGGCTCTTCTCCAGTGAATCCTTCCTTCTCATTAGGTGGCCAAAGTACTTGAGTTTCAACTTCAGGATCTGGCCTTCTAAAGAGCAGTCGGGGTTGATCTCTTCTAGGACTGACCGGTTTGAACGCCTTGCAGTCCAAGGGACTCGCAGGAGTCTTCTCCAGCACCATAGTTCAAAGGCCTCAATTCTTTTGCGCTCAGCCTTTCTTATGGTCCAACTTTCACAGCCATACATTGCAACTGGGAAAACCATGGCCTGGACTATACGAATGAGCTTGTTACAGGGGTCTAAAAGGTTGCTAAACTGGTAAACAGCAGAGGAAGCCCCTTGGACTATGTTTGTCAATAGTTTAGGTGCAACATGTTAGGAAGGAGTTTTTCAAGTTCTGGAATTGTGGGATTTATAGGGATCTGTGGCAAATAAGAGACTTTTGGTGGTATTGGGAGAATAAGTTACAACTGGAGACGGGATTCTCTGGGACCAAGATTTAACTTTTCACACTGATACCTCTTTTCGATCCCCAGTTCTATGACCAGGTTTTCATACTGGTCTTTGGCTGTTGCTGCCTAATACCAGATCAATCTATAGAAAATTCTTCTTCAATTGTAATCATATAGTACATGACCAGATGGACCTGCTACATATTAAACTGGTTGAGTGCCCAAGAAGATACTCTCTTTTGGGAATGAATCCATCTGTTTTTCAAGTTTGGCATGAGGCCACTACTTCAAGATATGGAAGATAAGGCAGCTATTGTTATTCAAAGGGCTGCTATAGTAGTCAAAGGCATTGTGTCATAGATAACCAGATATAAAATTCTTCTTGTGAAATTCGGCATTAGAAAAAATTTGGATTGCTGCTGCTACATCTGGCCTAGGGTGCAGTGGTTTTCAAGGTCAAGAACAGATTGAAAAAAGAAAGCATCAGAAACCACCAGCCTGCAAACTGGCAGGAACAGGTTACAAGTAATTGTCTACCTCCTTTGTCATCCTTCTGTTGCATGTCATAGTACCAAACTATTGTGCCAAAAATCTGGCTCACCTAAAGCAAACAAATAACTTTGTAGATACACCATAAATTTATTAAGCACGCAAGCAAGTACAGTGGACATTGAGCAGCCCACAAAGCATTGGCAGCTCACTCAGCAGCCCTGGGCAAAAGCAGAACCACGGCTTACATGCCTTTGTCCTACCACATTTCAAAGGCAAAACAAAGCAAAAGGCAGACACTTTAAATTACAGCATGTTGAAATGTTTTTCATAAATCCATCTTAGTGACATTCTTATTATTTATAAGTCAGCATAGCAGCTATACCATTCTAAGTTATGGTCAGGTGTAGTGAATATAAACAATTTGGTTCAATGGGCTATTGGTCCTTGTCAGATTCCTCTCCCTGTGACCATTAAGGGTCAGTTCACTAACTGTGAATCATTTCTTACAAATGCATTTTAAGCAGTTCATGTTTATGGGGTGTGGGCAGGGGGAGAGGCTTGGCTGGGTAGTGAATGTAGCTCACATTTGTACAAGGTAAATACTTTTTATAATCACAATTTATATTCCATATTTATTTTGGCCAACTCATGGTGGCGTATATGCTTAATGCTCTATCTTTGTACTTTCCTCACAATAATAATTGTGTGAGGTAAGTTGAGCTGAGAGAAAATGATTGGTCTAAGTCACTCAGCTGGCTATCAGTTCAGTCTTCTGAATCTGGAGTTGGCTGTTCAACCAAAGTAGCAGAGATTGAGCAGAATCTTTTTTGTTTTCTGATCCCAGTGGACTCCTTGATCTTCTGACATGTCCAGGCTCAAATCCTAGCTATTTAATGAGCCATGTCCCAAAGATGCCTTTTCTTGTTTTCCTTGGAAGACATTTCACTTCTCATCCAAGAAGCTTCTTTATCCAGGAGCTTCTTCAGCTCTGATTGGATGGTGCAGAATAGAAGGAATAGAAGCACCACACAGTCAGAGCTGAAGAAGCTTCTCGGATGAGAAGCAAAACATCTTTAAAGGAAAACTAGAAAGTCCAATTGCCTCGTGAAAAGGCATTTTTGGGCCAACTATGACCTGGATGACACAGAATCTTCATAAACCTTTAACAATCCATCTTTTCTTGTTTCTTTCTGTCAGACTAGTAAGATCAGAAAGACATGGCACATTCTAGGACCCAGCTATAAAGCATTGTCATATTGTAGGTTATGGAAGTCACACCTTCTCAGTAGCTTCACACTGCTCTATGGAATAACATTCCTCTTCTGATCCGTAAGACCTTGGCCTTGTTTGGGTTTTTCAACACAGTAAAGAATTGCACTTTTGTCACTCCCTGGGGTGGAATGAAGGCATTTGCTCCTTGACAGAGGCACACAATAAGATTTGTATTGTTTTTCTCCATTATTTCTCTACATACTCTTTTGGATTTGTCTGTTTTTAAATGTTATACATCTGATGTATTAATCTTAGGGTGTAAATTTCATTCAGTATTGAAGAGAAATATAAGTCAACCAACCAAATAAATAAACCATAAATAAATATATACTAAGTAGTAATATTTTATTGGAAATTGTTTATTATATTTTCAGATCAAAATAGTTCATGTAAGACCATTCTACTTAGTCGGTGTGGCATGTGATGTGTACATATATGTTTATGTGTGGGAGGAGGTAGAAGAAAACTGAACTGGCTAGGGTGTCGTGGCTCTTGAGATAAAGTCCAGCACTACAAACTGTAATATCTTATTAAAAGCAATTTGATACTTTTAATATTACATTCCTCTTTATTGAATATAGATTTATATTTGTGTACATAAACAAAGTGTTAACAGATCAATCCCACACATGCAGAAATACGAGGTTGAAAGGGAATATCTAACCTGTATTAAATGTACTAAGAATCACATATTTCATTAGAAAAAAAACCTTAAGATTGTTAGTAATCTTACATTCTTAAAAGAATTATTTCCAAACTGTGACAGTTATACAGAGTGAAAACACTCTTCTGTAGCAAGCTGAAGCCATTTTAAGAACAGTGATTACTATTTCTGCCCAATAGGCAGAGATCTTTGAAGTGTGAAGGTGAGACAAATAAAGAAAAAGTGCAGCAATGGTGAAGTCTAAGATTCTATGAGCAATTATACTCTTTGTCCAGGGATTAAAAAGTGTGAAGTTCCATTCAGTTGGCTGGATTTACTGCCTGACACTGAAATGAAATTCTGGGCATGGTTTTGTGATTCAAAAGAAAGCAGATGGTGAGCTTTTGCCACTAGAATCAGGGGATAGCCTTGGATATAAGAACTTTGATGTGGATCAACAGAGACATGCAATCAAATTTAATATATCCCGCCTTAGAAGCTGGTATAGAAAAAAGGAGGGAAAGGAGAAAGTACATATTTATATGGACTGTGGGATAAAAATGCAGAGGAACTAGAGTACTATAAATAAATTAAAATAAATAAGTAGTATGGCTATTTATTTTTCCACATGATGCAAGAAAGAATGATATATTTCATGGACCGTAAGTACTACTGCAAGTACTTACAATGCTATCCAAAACTGCTTCATTTATTCATTTTCTACTATTCACGAAGGACCAACTTGCCACAATTAGTCTTCAATTTTGACAGAATGTAGAACAGTTACAAAGCACGACACTTTTACGTAAGTATCCCAATGCATATCCTAAAAGAGTTTATAAATAAAAATATGACTGCAGAAAAGTGATAGTTCTAAAAGAGTATAATTAAAGGGATATGCAAGCATTAAAAGGTCCTAATGTTCATTTTATTTTTCATTTGAAATGTACAATTTAAATATGAAGACGAATCATTTGCCCATTTTGTGTTAATAATAATCTGTTTACCGCATGCCTTTTTCTAAGCTCACTCAAGACGTTTTCAGCTTTAGTCCCTCTAGTCCCTCTAGTGGTATCCTATAAGAAAATGATACTGTAATTATATTTTGGACATACATCACAGTTTTATATTGCAGAAATCTATTTTATAAAATTTTGTCAGTATCAATATTCATATTAATGCAAGCATTTTTTATACTAAATGTTATATCTCAGGTAGTCCCAGCATGCATACGAAAATAGTTTGTATCAAAAGGGACAAAATAGTATATTTTGTACATTGTGCCATTATGTTGCTCATAGACTAAAATGATTAAAATGTTGATTAAATGTGTGCATTGATAAAAATAGGATGTATTAGCATTCAGTCAATGAAGCTCCAAAATTTGAAGTAAACATTTACAAAGCAAAAGGTGTATATCTGTTTATCAGTTAGTTCATTGGTGGGAAACTATGGCCCCTTTGTGATCTGTGGACTTCAATTCTCAGCATGGCTGGTTCAGGAATTCTGGGAGTTTAAGTCCACAGGTCATAAAGGGGCCATCTTTCCCAGTCTTTGAGTTAATCTGTCAATAAATCATCAGACTGGCTAGATCCTAACATCAATGAACATACATGAATATATTTTGTTCCATATATTTAGGTTTAGGTGGACTGTGGCAAAAAGAAGCTTGATCTGGAAAAAGCAGATCATACTAGAAATAAAGAGAGGAAGTAAGAAAGGGGTAATGTTGTAATGAAAAAAGCACAGTTATGGAGAGAAAATTGCTTCTCTAAATTAAATGATAAAGATTGTTTTGCAAATAAGTGTCAGTTACAAGTAGAATGGGCCAAGTATATATAGCTCATACATATGAAGAGCATTTTTTTATAATTGATTGGAGTTGAGTGGCACCAAAATCAAATAAATTTAATTAATAAGGCAGTAAGTCACCAGAATGCTTGGCAGTTATATTCCTTCAGGCAGTTAAAACTGCTATCCAATACTGTAACTAAATTATGCTTGAGACAAGTTTCAAATGAGGTGAAATACAGTAAACTATTAATTTAAATTAAAGTGTTTAGCATGATCATTCAAAAATGTAAAGGGTTTTCTTAAAATATGGACAAGCAAATATTTAGGACTGAATATAGTGGATGAATGGTGAATTTAGACTGAATGGTGGATATATGGATTGACAAACTATTTTTTAAAAAATCCTTGAAATAAACATAGCCATAAGAAATGGTTAAATAAATGTGCAACAATGCTGTTTAGGGGTCGGTTTCATTTCCTTTGAATCCTTGAAAACAATAATTATATGACAGTGTGTTTGACCTAAAAAGTGCCAATATAAAATTATGCCATAAAAGTTAGCATAGAAAACAATCTATTTTTCAGAATATCAACCACAATTTTGTTTAAGTAACAGCCAAATAAACAGCCAAATAGCTTTACTATTAACAATGTGTTGTAACAAGATTGCCATTTGTGTACAACATTACTCCTTCACTCTTAATAAAATAACTTAAAGTTGGTGGATTATATTTATGAATGCTATATAGAATACATTATTATGTATATATCTATATTTCTACCTCTGCACATACCAATTCAATTCAAATTGGAGATTTTCGGGCAACCTGAATTAACTCAAGGTGCTTCAAGAGTTGAGATTAGATTTGAAAAAAGGAAAGGAAAGGAAAGGAAAGGAAAGGAAAGGAAAGGAAAGGAAAGGTGTAATGGGGAAGCAGCAAAAATACTCCCAGCTGCTTCATGAAAAAAGAGATTAAAGTATGAGATTCTGTCATGACGTATCGTGACTTGTTTTCCATTGCCGGCAATGGTGTGGACGCGGTTTCGGCATGATGCATCCAGCCCTGATCTATAGATTCTTGGAGGAAAGAAAAAAACATGGGAAATAGAAGAGAATCAGACCTTGAAATGTCTTGTTCACTATGAATAGAGAGAAGAAAAAAAGGATTTAAAATGCTAGTTTTATCTGAAGTGCTTGACTAAGGGGGGTGTATCATAGGTATGAATGTCACAATAAATTGGATACACTGAAATATGAACCTACTTTGCAATCAGGGAAATAGCTAATAGCTGAGTGGCAAAGTCATTAACATCAGCTAGTTATGGGTCTTACAAGCTGAAAATGAACATTCAGGACAAAAGGACCACATGCGACACCCAGTGATAGTGGTGGAATTAAGAGTATTCCCTAATTACATACTTGAAATTTTATTATTATCCTATTCAGAACATAATAAATACTAATAAACTAAGCATATATTGCATGCTAACAATATTTCCACCTTGACAGAACTTATTGGCTCTCATTTAGTCCATTATACATATTTATTGATTCAAAATATAAACATAATCTCATACCTTTTATGAAGAAGAAAAGTAGAATTGTATATAAGTGATAGTTCAGATCACATGTTCTGTTGGACTCTTTTGATCATTTCATGTAGATGCTGAATAGCATGGTATCCCCAAATCCATAATCTTTCACTATTTCAAGGAAAAAATAGGAAATGACTACAATATATTATTTTCAGTTTCCAGCTCATCACAAAACACACTATGGTTGATGATAGTCAATGTTTAGTATTCATGAGATATTAAAGATTAATGGGCAGTTAAAAAAGATAAATTTTGAATGCATCTTGGAAATCAGTCTTATTTAATAGTACTGGGGTAAATTGGTAACCTCTGCTGAGATTCATTTCCCAATTTCTTCATTTCTTTTTTTGAATAAGTTTGTTTTCAAGTTTATATTCAGCTTTAGAATATTATTTTAAATCAGATTTAAGCTTTAATTAGTGTAGGATTATAGAGTAAATGGTATTATTGTTATTTTCTCAGCTTAAAGCCTTCTGCAGAATTTGGTGCAACTTCTGAAAATGTTTTACTTTGTAACATTTTAATCACTGGAAAACTTTCAGCTTGATGGTATCAAGAAATATAATGACTATGGAAATTAAGTAAAGAAATTGAAGCTTAAAAATATATATCTTCAAGTCACCCATCATTTATTGAAACAAAGATAAAAGTTTTGTGGTCTTCCTAGACCATAATATTATTCAAAATTTGTAGAGAGATCTCAAACAAGCAGATCTAAAATATTTCTGAGTTAAAAAAAAAATACTGCAAGGAAAATTTAGGAGGAAAAAACCTCTTATTTTTCCAAAAAGAGACATTACAAGCTCTGACTAAAATAGTCTCCAAGCTTGCATCTAATATATTCTCTTTTTTAATTCTGTAAAATATAAATAGCAAATATACCTTCAAATATGGAGAAAAATAGCAGGTATAATTTTGCAGGAATACAATGCAATAAGTATTTAAACTTCAGCTACAACCACTAACATTTATAGAAAATGAGGGAAAATCTAGCCTAATTTAAAATTATCTGTCTGGTTTGACAATCTAGTTAAAGGCATGCCCCTGCACATGGCCAGGTTATATTGGAATAATTCCTGATGACAATCTTGCATATGCTAAAAATCACTTATACATTTTCTGTATATTACTTGTTTTCAGTAGTAGTAATGGTCTTTCTGTTCCTGCTTATTGAATGAATTGTATTTGGCAGAAATAGTAGAGTTGTGGAAAACTTCGGAAGAATGATTTCACTTTATGAAACTTATATTGGATCATTTGATTTATAAATCCAAACGTGGAGCCCTTTGAAGCAACAAATCAATTTAGGCTGCTTTGTGAACTACTTTAAAAATGTGGTGGCTTTTCAGATGTTTCTGGATTTGTGATGGATAATATATACTTAAAGGAAAATAGTAGGGTGGATATTGTGGAGGGATGGGTTCATAACATTGATGTAATCAGCAGGCCAATGGAATTTATCACTTCATTAAATCCATTAGCTATCAGAATACTTTTGAAGTAGCATAGCTCTCTTTTTGTTTCACATTGTCTGCTCACAATTTCTTAATACAATGTTACACACATGCTCAGGTTTGACTTAGGGTCATTCATTCATTCACGTTCTCATAGCCCTGGAAAATAGCCATATTCAAATCACTTTCAACCAAACACTGAGGCACAACCAGCTCTTTAGAATACATAGAGACCCAGTGAATTAAAAAAAAACAGTAAAAATTTACTGCTTACAATATATGTGTGTGTGTGTGTTTGTGTGTGTGTGTTTTCTGAGGTTTTTGTGGGTGTTTGTATGTATGTATATACCATATATGCCGGCGTATTAGGCGACCCGGTGTATAAGACGACCCCCGTCTTTATCGCTAAGCCACATTCCTAGAACGTCGTCTTATACGCTGGAAACTACCAGTATTTCCGGCGTATAAGATGACTCGGCATATAAGACGATCCCCATCTTTGGCGCTGAGTTTAGCGCTTCCGGAAGTTGTCTTATACACCGGCATATATGGTATATATATATATATATATCTTTGCTTTTTGCAAACCCAAACACATCCACCGCAAAAAACAAACCCAAAAACGCAAAACGCAAAAAGCAACACATCCACGCAAAAAGCGAACCCAAACCCACACTGATGATGAGGCATGACCACAAACCAGAAGCCAGACCACAGCTGCATCATTAGTCACTTTAAACCCCTCCAATCCATACATGAAGCAAACCAACACCCACCATGAAGATTAGGCATGACCACAAACGCGAAGCCAAACAACAGCAACACAGCTCAGCATCTCACATCCCCCTGCAACTCAGACCAACCCGAGCACAACAAAGCCCCCACCCAAACAGAACACTCCGCCAGCCAATCAGAGCACAGCCAACCCCCATCCAATCAGAGCACAGCCAAGCCCCTAACCAATCAGAACACACTTCCACCCAATCAGAACACAGCCAAGCTCCCACCCAATCAGTTCATACCCCCACTGGCAATTAAAAGGAAGAAACAGCTATGATCACAAATTGCTCCTACAAGCACGAAGCCGAAAACACCAGCCTGCAGATGACAAATGGGACTTTGTCGAAACGTCACCAAGACACTTCCAATTTTACGCGGGAGAAAACCCAAATAACGAAAGACCTACATACAAACACCCGCGAAAACCTCAGAAAACATATGCACACATATACACTCATCCACCCTTATAATCTTCTCAACTAGGTTGGCAGACAACTAGCCAGAGGGTTGGAAGTAGCCAAGTCTGGATCCAAAGATGAGTCAAAGTTTTGCCAAACTTAAACTTTGGACCTCTTTTATTCCCCAAAGACCATGCTTTGTTGATTCACAAAAGTGGAAGCCACTCTAGCCTTGTGGATTTATAAGTCTGGTAACTGTTGATGAAATTTGGGTACTCAGGTCCAACTTCTTTTGTTGATTTAGATGACATTTTTCCTTTGTTTTCTTAACAATTTAGTTCCTTCTTATCTATTTAGTTGCTTTAAGAAAGCCGTTAAAACTCTCCTGTTCCGGCAGGCCTGGGGCTGATGTCCCCGGGGGGGGGCGGGATATGATCGGACATGCTGTATGATTGTATTATTTTATTGTTTTATTGTTAGATGATTGTTTTAATTTTGTATGCCACCCTGAGTCCTTTGGGATTGGGCGGCATATAAATAAAATTAAATAAATAAATAAATATTTCCTGAAGGGATGTTTTAGACAAGATCCCTGACTCTTGTCCATCCTGCGTAGTTGCCTGCTTTCTCTCTATGTATGGTAGCTTCAGCCTAATCTCACATAAGCTATGTTATATTGATGAAAGTGCAAGTCTATCAACAGGGAATACTCAGGTAGCAAACTAATACCTGTGTATTGGCCCAAACATTTACAGTTTTGAAAACTTGGGTCTGGCTAAGTTTACAAATACCACAATCTCTTTACCAGCCTTTCTCTACAGTAGGCATATCTACATGAATTTTATCATATTATGTAGGTCCAGTTCTTCTATCTAAATATTGCTGGCAAATATATTGAACCTGATACAACTGAATTATGTAACTGTCCCAAAGGTGCTTTTTCAAAAGACAACTGAAGCTTCTTGGATGAGAAGCGAGACATCTTCAAAAAAAACAAAACATAAGTTCAGTTGCCTTTTGAAAAAGTATCTTTGGAACAATCATGACTGAAAATCTCCATAGACACTGAACCCTATAAGTTATGAACACCTCTTTCCAGAAGTCCAAACTTGCCAATAATATTAATCTTCCTGATGCCTCATAATGCATACTTAGAGAAAGCAAATCTACATTATCTTTTAAAAAATAAGTTAAAGGTATTTTTTCAGAGTTCTGCCCTGAAGAATCATTTTTTGCCAATGTTCCTTGCTTACCCTGGCATGCAATTGAAACCAGTAATGAAGAGGACTTACCTAAGTCCTAAGAGAACCTAAGAGAACACCTATCTGACCTTGATGAATATAAATCACTGGGGCTTGAATGATTACATCCCAGAGTTCTGAAGGAGCTGGCCACATCTTTCAAAAATCCTGGAGCACCAGGAAACTACCTGGGGATTGGAAAAGGCCTGATGTGGTTCCCATCTTCAAGAAAGGAGAAAAAAAAATGGACCAGGAAACTACAGACCAATCAGTCTAACATCAATACCTGGGAAGATCCTAGAAAAGATAATAAAAAACAGATCTGTGAACAACTAGAATCAAACAAAGTTAATAACCAGTAGCCAGCATGGGTTTGTTAAAAACAGATCATGCCAAACCAATCTTATTTCATTCTTCAACAAAGTGACTAAACTAATAGACCAACAAAATACTATGGACGTAGTATACTTAGACTTCAGTAAGGTATTTGATAAAGTAGACCACGACCTACTCCTTGGTAAGCTAAAAAAGGTGGAATAGACAATATCACACCAGATGGATCTTAGTGGGCTGGCAAACCATACTCAACAAGTAGTCCTCAATGGCACTACATCCACATGGAGAGAAGTAAGCAGTGGGGTACCACAAAGTTCCGTCTTAGACCCAGTATTCTTCAATATCTTCATCAATGACTTAGATGGACAATTGAAGGGGAACTCACCAAACTGGCAGGAATAGCCAACACCCCAGAAGACAAACTCAGGATCCAAAAAGAACTTGACAAACTTGAACAATGGACCCTATCCAACAAAATGTGTTTCAATGTAGAGAAAAGCAAAGTTTTACATTTAGGCAGGAAAAAATCAAAGGTACAAGTACAAATTGGGCGAGACCTGGCTTAAAAACAGTAACTGTGAGATGAACCTTGGAGTCCTAGCGGACGATCACTTAACCATGAGCCAACAGTGTGCAGTAGTAACCAAAAAAGCTAATACAGTCCTGGGTTGTATAAACAGAAGCATAGAATCAAGATTAGTACCAGTTTATAAAACACTGGCTGAGGAATTCTGAGAGTTGACATCCACAAGTCATAAAAGGGCCAAGTTTGAAGACCCCTGCTCTAGTAAGACCACACCTGGAATACTGCAGCCAATTTTGGTCATCATATCACAAAAAAGATGTTGTGAGTTTAGAAAAAAATTCAGAGAAGAACAATTAAAATGATCAAAGGCCTGGAGACTAAAACATACAAAGAACTGCTGTAGGACTTGGGTTTGGCTAGTCTAAAGAAAAGAAGAAATAGGGGAGACATGATAGCAGTATTCCAGTATTTGAGGGGCTGCCACAAAGAAGAGGGGTCGTGTTATTCACCAAAGCACCAGAGGGCAGGACAAGAAACAATGTTTGAAAACTGATCAAAGAGAGAAGCAACCTGGAATTAAGAAGAAACCTCCTTATACAGTTAAATGTATAATTTTTCCCAATAGTCCTAAAAATAATAATCACATCAATATAATAGCAAGGTATTAAAATAAAAACAAAGAAAAATCAAGTGAGCCAACACAGATAAAGTTCCATATTGCTTGTATATATACTGCACTAGACTTTGCTTTACTTTGCAAGCAGATAATACTTCACAAACAAATATTGTTAATGCTGAATTTGTCCAGAAGCTTTAATATGTATGTATTCAATGCCTTTAATATGTATGTATTTTTGTGACTTTTTTATTTAAATTTCCAGACTGAATTTTAAAATATCAAGAATGAAGAATATTGGTTAGCTTTGAAGTGAGTGCATGCTCTTCTTTCCTGCTCCTTTGTTGCTTAATTTTGCTGATTCCACTCCAGTTGTGAGTGATTGCTCCTTTTGTCCTTTGGGCTCTTCAGATTGTGATTAGCTTGCTGATTGTAGAGCCTTGGGTAGTACTGTATGTGTGCTTGCTGATGTGACATATTTTGTAATGTAAGAGTCCACAGCAAAGAGTAGAATTTAATTGGCTACTTCTACTTATTCTTCCTAGAAAGGGGTGTGGTGAGATTGTGCTTTGTTGTTTTATCTGATAAGTGCAGTTGAGATGCAGCAATCTTGTGCTGTGTGAATGCATATTTGTTAGCTAAGGGCTATTTAACAGTGTCAAAGAAGCAGCCTTTTCTAAGAAAAAAACCAAAGCTTTGCTTCAATTCTAATCTTATGGAAATTGTAAAATATGTAAACAAAAATTTGAATAATCATACTGTCCAATTTTTCTGTAAGTTAATTATCCCAAGATGGCCCTTCATCCATTTCTTCTTACTGGTTTGACGTGAAATACAATAGAACAGCTATATATAAAATATGACTTATTTCTGGAACACTCAAAATGCCTTGAATATTATTCTGACACAACACTGAACTCTAAAGCTCTTTTCAAATTAATTTTTGGGTAGTAAAATTTGTTTTTCATTCCATGCACATTACTATTCCCTGATAAAGATGTAGCATTTTTCTATGTATATATTAACAATATATATGCAAACACCAAGGTCAAGTCTAATTAGTATGAACTCATGTCTATTAACCTAATATTCCTAATATTCATAGTACATATGTAAATACTAGTTGAAAAAGTGAACTCTCACTTTTCTTAGTTGATTGAAATGATTAAGTAGGAATTTTAGCAATAATATATTTAATATCATAGTTGCTCCTATTATTGCTATGTTCTTATATTAATTCCTCTTGGCCTCAAAGGGCAAAAGCTATTTTCAGATAAGTATTATATTAAGATTACATTCTTTATATTGATTAATTATTTAAATGAAAGTATCAAGGAAAGTACATTGAAACAAATCTTTAGGAGTGTGCATAATGTGTAAATATATTATATCATTACTAAACATTTTATTGATCAATTAAACTTAAGAATAAAAATGTTAACAGATTGAAAATAATGATATATTATCTAATAAAAGGCACAATTTGTAAGACAATATAATATAATATAATAATAATATAATAATATAATATAATGTAATATTTAAAAGAAAGCTTTACAAAGCTATATTTGAGGTTGTAACTTGAAAATACAGTTACATCAGAATTCGTGCACTAAATTCAGTGAAAGTTTCTGATCAGTAAGCAAACACAGATATATTCTGATCAAGTTCAGTTGGTGCATACAGTCAGTGTTGGCTCCATTTATTGGTGGTCCTATTTCACATATTATACATATATCAGAATAATTGCAAAGCAAATGCCATTAAGCGTAGCAAAATAATCTTCTGGATGGAAAATCAAAGCTAGATAGAAGTTCAAGTCCCTTTTCTCTAATTTTTGAACTGGTCTATATAACACAAATCCATTCTAAATGCCTGTGAATGGAATCAGCCATGCATTTAGCAAATTCTACTAAATCCTTCCACACATTGTTCAAATGCCCTCCGACATGACATGGATTAGACATAGAGGCCACCAGTTTAAATACAGACAAAACAATTTGTAAGCAAGACCCAACTAGTAACTCTCTGGTCTGTGGCAAACAGTGATAATCTCTGCCAGTAACAGAGATTCTGATCTCTTTCTGATAAGAAGATCCTCAAATGAATCATAATTTATTTACTTGTTGGGTTTATCAGAACAGTAACTATCCTAATCTTTTGCAGTGCCCTAAAAAAAATGACTGTAAGATGTTGTTGCATTGCGCTATGTGATGATCTACTGGGAACATAGGAAATTGCTTCATATCAAGTCAGATCATTGATCTGTCTATCACAGTACTGTTGACATGTTTGACAATACCTTTTCAGTGCGTTTCACATCTACTTGGAAATTAACCTGGGACTTTCGAATCAGATGATCCAGCTTTGAGCTACATTTGAAATTTGTTAAAAGCAATAGAGGTTGCATTTCTGTGTATTAGTTTACCATGTTAAGTATCATATTAAAAAAAAAAAAATAGACACAACAGATAATGACAGAGTAAGTAGCAGGAAGAAGGATTTTATAAGAAATTATTAGATAAGAAGTGGAGAATTATAATTAATTCAGAGAGCAGTTAGCAATTTTTTTTTACTAACAGTAAGTATAAATACATAAACCAGATTTACTGAAGTGTTGTGGTGAATAATGGCCCTCTTTGCCTTGCTGTTCACACGTACATTATATCCAAAGGTTTCCATGTAATTGTATAAACTCACAATATATCTGGAAAGTAAAAGGTTGATTTAACCTTTGTTAATAATTGCCAATTACTATAGGAAAAATAGTCTGCAGTAATGTAATTTTTGCATTATTTTAGTCAGTTTACACACAGTAGTGGCCATAATTGTGGAAACCTTTTGGGAAAAGTGTACAGTAGAAATGCCACCTTTGGTTAAGTTTCCACCAATTTTTCTTCTAATTTCTTTATAACTGTAGCCTTGTTCACTTAATAATACTATTTTACATCACTTTCTGTGTGACCAGTCAACTCTTTGCACCATTACTTTAATTTTATTACGTTTTACAAGTTCACTAAATGAAAGAACACAAAAACCCCCAACCAACTTGATAACACATAACACACTGACAAACATCCTCCTCTCAGCTTCAATACATGACATCAATAACTGAATCCTACTGTGATCTGATTAGCTCATTGCCAAAACAAGATGACACCAGATTGGCTTTCTAAACACTCACGCTCATTGGCTACAATCAGATGAAGGAAAGCTACCTGATATTAACCTAAGCAAGTTGTGGTTCCTTTTTCTGGTTATTTGGCTATAACTTTTCATAGAATACAGTACAGATAATTGAACAAACTATGTTGCATTACATTCTTGATTAAATTATCTTTCCATTGATATATAATTTTATGGTACTCCTCCCAAAAAATGGTGTTATTAGCCATCAAACCTCAAAAATATGCTTTTCTCAAAAGGTTTCCACAATTTTGGCCATTACTGTAAGTTATATTTCTAGCTGTATTTTTTTTTATTAAATGACATGTGTAATTAGTTCAAAAGTTTAATAATAGTTTTGGGAAAAAAATTAAAATATGAGTTTAATTACAACTTTGTGGCAGTATTTTCTTGTGTTCTAATAAAAATGTTAAAAATATTAAATCCTCTGCCTTTAATACCAGTTAGTACCTCTGTTGGTGTGTATATGCTATTATGTTGGTATGATCTATGTTTGTTTATCTGTTTATTCAAAACAGACCTATAAATCATAGAGATAAAAAAGGATCAAATAACCTACAATTTATTAATTACATAATTTGTTGTTTTACTTCTGCTTAAAGTTTTGACAAAAAGTATACTTCTATGCTTCCTTGCTTGAGAATAATCTGAAAATATTAGGTACAATGAATTGTAATAGCTTCCTCCTAAAAAGAGGATGTCATGTGTCTGATTAACGAAACACTTCAAAGAACTTTCAGGCATTTTTTTAACCTAAAAAGCCTTTATTAGTGTTACAGAAATGTCAGCACGGCATGGTAGAATGCTAAGATCTGAATTTCCCTTCCTTTGCACATAACATTCCAGGCATTTCCCCTCCCCTATTTTGGGGTCATGATTCACATCTTCCATTTAACTTGGAGGGAAAAGATTCACTTCCGTTTCTTTTCCCCAGGCTTTCCTTATATTCTCCTCCCCTTTCCCTGTCACCTGATTTAACTCTAAAAATACCATACAGTTCTGCATATATTGTCAAAGCAAGAATATTCAATATTAACAGCATTGACAGAGATATTGTATAGATATCTATAATTGTCTGATAATAAATGGAAAATGTAATGTATCATACATGTCAAATGTAATTTACAATTCTGGTCACCCCTTGTGCCAAAAATACTAAAAATAAGCACAAATGGGAAATAAAGCATCTCTTTTGAGAAGAAATAGCTAATGTGTCTGAGAAATACTTCCATTTCACGTAATGGAAGACATAATAGATGTTTCAAGATCTTTAGAGTCACAATATTCTGTTAAAATAAATGAATATTTGGAATACTTTTCAAAGCTATTTAACTTACTTTCTATTGGCTTCAGCTGGATGGCAGTCAATATATCATGGTTCTCTTTGGATTTCAGGTCTTTTTTATTTTTATTATTTTATTTTCATTACAATCATAAGAAAAAAAATTCAGATACATAAGAAGTTAAAATACAACACACAAATTCTGACATTGCTCATCCATTTCCCCCCAGACCGCATCCCCCTCTCATCTCTTCACTTCCCCTTTCCTTCTACCTCCTCCTCTCCTCCCCTCCCTCTCTCCTCCATCTTTCTACTTACTTATCCCTCTCCTCTTCTTCTCAATCGGATGCGGTCTGGGGGAAAATGCCCGAGCAATCCTCTATCACCAAAATCTGAACTATTGAACATTCTACCCCTCCCCCCTCCCCCCACCCCCTTTTCCCCCCTGACTTCCCAGAGCTCAGTACAGGGTTACAAAAAAAAGAAGAAGAAAAAAGAAAACTAAACATAGTCAACTTAAATTTACTACTTATACAATAACCGGAATCCTAATAACCCTTAACTCTCTGCAGACTTCAATTCATAATTTAATAAAAATCCATTATTCATAAAATAAATGAAACTTTGTTGTTCCATACTTCTTCTGAATATATTCTATCCATCTTCTCCATACAGAAACATATCTCTTTTGTGAATAGTCCTTTAAATAAGCAGAAATTTTAGCCATTTCTGCTAAGTTAGAAACCTTGAATATCCATTCTTCCAAAGAAGGCAGAGAATCTTTTTTCCAATACTGACCCACCAATAGTCTTGCTGCTGTTATTAAATTCAGCATTAAAATAGTTTCTTTAACATCAAAATCCACAAAAATACCCAAAAGAAATTATTGGGGAGTAAATTTAATTTTCCTTTTAAAAACCTTTTGAATGTTCCACCAAATCATAATCCAAAAAGCTTTAATATTTTTGCAAGTCCACCAAACATGAAAATAAGTTGCATCCAAGGAACCACATCTCCAACATTTGGGTTGCAAATTCAGATACATACAAGATAACTTTTTAGGATCCAAGTGCCATCTATAAAACATTTTATAAAAATTTTCCCTCAAATTTTGTGCTTGAGTAAATTTAACATTTCTAATCCAGATTATCTCCCAAGAATCCATTAAGATTGGTTCCTGTATATTTTATTGAAATTTCATTAATCCTTAAAGAGGTTCTCAGGATAAGAGCAATAACAAAATTAGAAAAATTAAAAATAAAATAAAATGCAATAGAAGCATCAAGACCTGAAATCCCAGAATATACAGGATTTCAGGTCTTGATGCTTCTATTGCATTTTATTTTATTTTTTATTTTTCTGATTTTGTTATTGCTCTTATCCTGAGAACCTCTTTAAGGATTAATGAAATTTCAATAAAATTCATCAGTCCTATCTAGCTGATTTTTTGTTTTTGTTATTTTCACACACAAATTTCACCTTTTTGCAATTAGGTACAGAACCAGTGATTGCTTCATATGTGACAGAGAGGTCCTCAGCCCTATCCTCTTACTTGAATTTTATTGAAATTTCATTAATCCTTAAAGAGGTTCTCGGGGTAAGAGCAATAACAAAATCAGAAACATTAAAAATAATGTGGCATTGCCATACCCAAGAATAATTTGTTTCCTTTTTATTTCAAACAATGTCAGCAAGTATGTGCAGTTATGTGTGTCTTATAATGATAATCATGAATAGTATGAATGCATGCATGTTGATTGGGCAATTCTGCAAGCTGAAGTCCAGACATTTTGAAGTTGTTAAGGTGATCCAGAACAACAAAAGGGACAATCATTCTTTGAATACAATGTCAGTTTCTGTACATACATTCTATGTTTGCTTTATTTCAATAAGGGCAAACATCAATGCCTTCATGTATTCAATATAGTTGTTCACATTATTTGCTTTTTGTTCTAGTCTTAAAGTCTCAGTTGTTTCTCATTTTCACCCCTGAGATACTTGCATGGAAAAGAAGGAGAGAAAAACAGTTAGGAAGATTAAAATCTCTCAGCAGATTCCATTGTAGTTCATGTCAATCAGCCTCTAGCCAAAAGCTTCTATTGAAAAAGCAACATAAATCACATAAGCTATGATGCTTCCTCATTATTTCTTAAAATAACAGTGCCATGAAATTTAAATAGAATATATAATAATGATTTCAAATAGTCCCAAATTTACAATGAGTTCAGAGTTCTGATATGATTTAGTGGTCATATAGTTCTTGAATGTTTCTTCAGACATAATATTTATTGAATTAAATAAGTCTTCTCAAAATTAAATTTGCATAGAACTACACCATATAATACATGCTTCATATTATGTATTAATTTATTTCATTTGATTTATGGTCTTGATTTCTTCCAGGATTTTAAAGCAAATATATAACACCCTTATTTTAAAGTAATAACCATTTTGGGGGGAAGTATGGTTATATGAGAAGTAGATAGTGACCCATTAGGCTTCCATATCCATTGTAGTCTTCAATCTATACCTCCTTTTTTCCAATCTCAAAATCATAACCAAACTATTTTTGTAAGTCTTCTTTTATAAACACGAGACAGAACTTAATATTTCAGATTAATATTTTTAAATCTTCTTCAAAGTTTTTGCTTTATTAAAATCAGATCCAAAGCAAGAAGAATATTGACTATGAGAGATTTACTGCCAAATGAACTTATACAGAATTGTTATGTAGTATCTACCTTGTATACTTTTATAAATTTACTAACCTCATAATTAAAATATAAGCTCTTTTCTGCTTTACCACTTTTTGAAATGTCATATAGGCTGACTGTTGTCATCATCATGATCATATAATGCAGGTGCTCAGTTTCAACTTTTATGAAGATGAATTGCAGAAATATTTGAACAGATGAGTTATGATACTAAAGAACATTGCATTGCAGGTGCCTATTTATATTATAAATATTATTCTAAACAGACTGTTAATCTTCAAAAGGTTATTAATCCTTGAATACCGTTTGAAATTTCAGTTAATGTGTGTTAGTGCATGCATGTATTTCTCACAGGAAATAAGTGGTAAAATGAAATAATTCCACTTCTTTGCACAAATTTTAGCAGTAAAAGTTGGATACAAAAAATGTATTTTGCTGTTTCTTAAGCATGCAATAAAGATTTTAACAGTCTGATGGAAAACTGTGTAACAATTCTCATGTTTCCATTTTGTGAAAAAAAGCTTTTATAGAGTCTTATGCAAGACATGAATAGCCAAGTTATTATGCAGTGGAAGAACTACTTAAGATTTAGTTTCATTTTAGTTATAAAAGATCCGAGTCATAACATAAGAAAAAAATAACCAGTCCATGACAAAAAATGTGTGAATTTAAATCTGTCTCATCACATTCAGTTTCTGTTATATACTTTTTAAAGTAATCATTTTAAAAGTAGAGGTTTGAATTAGGGAAATAAGCATAAGAGATGTGGTATAGGGAGAGGCTGAAGGAACTGACACTTTTGTGACACTAATTAAAATGAGAAAATTATGTTCTGCATTCACCTTATTTCAGAAATATACTGGAATATACAATAAAAATAATTGATGTAAAATATTTTAACTATGCACATATGAGAATAATGAAAGGAGTTATCAGAAAAGTTTTATTCAAGCTCAGGAATTTATTGAAATAAATATTATCTATGGTGCTAAAGAGTCACAATAAACAGAGACAGAGCATATAAAAAAATAGCTTTTTACATATGTGCATATATGTCATCTTAACATATGGAATGTGCATAGTATATCGAATCTACAGCAAAGTATAAAACAAGGTATCAGGAAATTAAAATTTTGATATTAAATACTTTTGCAATATGTATGCTTCTTTTATTAACTATTTTATCATGCCAAATTACCGACTGTAAAATATTCTTTTGTAAAAGAACACATTTAAAAATAAACTCATAGCACATAAACTGCATTGTTAGAATTGATTATTAGTGGACTAATCATTATCTGTATGACTTTTAAGTTGGAATTTAATCTTCACCTTTCTCTAACTTTATTCAGTTTGAATTTCTATTTCAATTTCCTTGTCATGTTTTCCTTCAACATTGATTGAAAAGAATAACTTGTTGTGAAAAGTCTACAGAGATAATCATAATCTGCTTGACTGTACAATAAAGAACATTTGCCATCCAGTGCTGGATAAAGCCATACCAATTTTTATTTCACAAGCTCAGATATTCATTGTATTCTACTGCATGCATTCCTCCTAAATATTCAAAGTGTTTCATGTTTGCATTACTCATATTGAACAGAGTTCATTCTGAAATGTAATTTAGATTGAAGATTTCTAGATTATAGCTCAAATCTGTATCACTCTATTAGACAGTCTTATTACACAACTAATTTCTAAACTCCTTCACTATTCTATAGTTCTATAAAGCTCTTCTACAGTGTTTTAAAAACTTCATTGTGTCTGCAGTTTAATTCCAACTGCAATCAGAAAGATTATCATTAGAAAATCATTTAGTTTGTTATCTGAATGTATTCTATTAACTCTAAATTATAACAAAGTTTGATAGAGTAAAAAGAAAATATTTCAGTCTTTGCTAAATAATTTTGAAAAGGCAGAGTGAATATCTTTATGCCTGAAAGTAAACTTTTTGATATGTACAAAATGGCATCTGATGTGGTATTTATATATTAGCTCAGTTATAATTATGTAAATTATAAAATATAAAATGAATGAGATAAATTTATTTTATTATTTTGTTTTTGTGTTCTTTGCCTCTAGATTTACCAGTTAAAAGAGATATTTCTGAAGCTTCAGCACTGCTATCTAGTCATGAGATCCAGAATTCAGGCCCAAAGACAAATATACCAATTCACACATCAAACTAAATAATGACCCATACAATGGAATTTTTGAGGTTCTTTGGCTTGCATTTAGTCTAAAAGAAACAATTATAATTTTATTTCCCTCATATTTAAATAAATTCAAATTGATTTATTTCTTCAAATTGATGCCCTTCTCAATAGCCATTATATCAAATTTATTTTTCTAAATGTATTACATACTTTGATTAGGGTCCACCCGGTTTTATGAGTGAATGTTTTAAATAACTAAATAAATGCATTTTCAGATCTTATTCCAAATTATTATCTTATGCCAAGTACTTGTGCTATATTTTTATCTCCTCCATGTGCCTACAAGACAGATTCATATATCACCAAGAGATCTTTCTTGGTCTCTCCTCTTAACCCTCTAATTTCAAAATACTATGTTAAACGTGTTAATGATGCCTTTCTTGTTATATTATTTTCCCCCTCCTCACCTATGATACAGGTGGCAGGGCTCTTGATTTTTTGTTCATTCCCCAACTCTACTACCATTGATAACAATATCTTATTTGGTTATCAGTTTGTATGTGAAACCTCTTTTGCCCTTGTTTATTCCTTTCTAACTTTCTACACCTAAATTCTCTTCCTCAGGTTGCAAGCCTTGGTCTTTTTTCTCCTCCCGCTCTTCATACTTTTTTAAATTCTCCCATACCACCCTGACGTGAGTCCTTCCTAAGGCCCTTTTTCTCATCTTCCTGTAAGCCCAGAATCAACTAGTACAATCACTTAAATATATTTACTACTGCTCTTACACAGCAGTCTCTTTCTTTCTGTAGACTGAATTCAGACCTAGACTGATGTCTTCCTGGGCAACTTCTCCCACACATTACCAAGTAGGCAGTTGCTATTAAGCTAGGAGGTTCTTCTTGGTATCTTTTCTTTTGTCCAAGGTACCTTCTCAAGTGCTAACACTGCTGAATACATGAAAATATGTTTTTGGTTTGTTTGTTTCTATTTTATTCACCTTCTGGCTAGCTCGTATAATAACAACCAGACAGTCATTCTCATCTATCAGTATTTTATTATTTTTGGACATGTAACAAAAAATGTATAAGTCTAGTCCACTGAAGACAATATCATGATTCCCTGACCCAACTCTGAAACTCATCATTTTGTGCATGACCTTAGCCTGCAACATCCCAACAGACTTGGGGAATCATTATTCTACAGCCCAGGAAGTTGCTTGTCCTCAGGAAGGATGAAAAAGCTAAAGATAGCAAATTGCCACCATGCCCTAAGGATTACCAGTGTCCTTGTATCTAATGCAATTTTAAAGTTTAGCTGCTGCTGCCTTCCAAAAGCTGAACAGAGCGATTTTATTTATTTATTATTTTATTTATTTATTTTTATCTTGTCAACTAACCCCCTCTAGTGCTGAACAGGCTGCATTTGACCTGCAGGCTGCTCACAGCTTCCAAGCTGGACTAGCTTCTTTCTTCTGTCTCCTGCTCTCCAAGAGCGATCCACCAGTCTTTCACCTCTTCTCAAAAGAACAACTGACCAGGTGAAAAAAAAACACCCTCCGACCTCTTTTCTGCCTTGCTTCTCTTGCTTCTCTTGCTTCTTTCCCTCCACCCCTCCCCAAACCTTTAAAGATCCAGTGCAAATGTAATTTCTCCTCCCACCCTTCTTTTGGCAGGGAAGAAAAGAGAATCAGGGATTTTCTGCAGCAAACAGTGGCTGCTGCCTCCAAGGGTTGCCGGCTCAGAAAACCTCAGCAGCCCTCCTGCCGCTTCGGACGCCAGGTAGCATATTGATCCTGCTCCTCTGGAGTGCCTCCGAAGGGCTGCTTGGCTTCAAATACACTGGCACGCACAGTCCACCAGAAAAGAAAAGGTGGGGAGGAAGGACTCGTTCAGTCCCAAGCAAAACCCGATGGGGAAAAAACGGAGATGTCAGTAGGCGGGAGGAAGGAAAGCAGCCCAACTGAGTCTGATTTGCGAGTGCTTGGCGTCAAGGAGCCTCCGTCCCAGCCAAGGGGAGTCCGTCGCGGCGGCTGGGAAAGCCTGCTTGGCAAGTTTTCTTGACGGCTCGGGAGAAGCGGGGAGCTGTCCAGCGTTTCAGCACCTTCTAGTCAGCGACTGGCGCAGCTTTCGTGGGCGAAAAAAAAACCTTCCTGGCTCGGGGCGGAAATTATTCCTTGTCCCGGCGCGGTCCCTTATGGTCAAGCGCGAGGATGGGCAATCAACCAAAGGGGTGGAGAGGTTGCTCCCCAGGCGGTGGCTGCGGTCGTTCGGGGGGTCGTCAGTGAAACGATTGCTGATGATGATGAGAAGCTGAAAAGGAAGCAAAACGGAAGAAGGCAGCCAGGTGGGCGACACCAGTCACCAGTCTGAGTATCCTTCTTCCCCCCCCCCACACACACACAGACACACACACACACACAGACACACACACACACACACACACACACACACACACACACACACACACACACAGCATCCGAACGAGGAAAGTTTTCCAGATAAACTGTTTGCCTTTCAATTCTTACAGGCTCAACGATGTCCTTTGCCCTCCAGTTACTGTTTTAGAGGAGAAGGAAGCTCCTCTCAGGGCAAATTCTTTCCACCCCCTTCACCCCCCCCCCCAATGCTATTTCTTCAGCTTTGGCAACAACTGTGAACCTGATTCTTCCTTCCCTCAGAGCTTCCACACTGGACAGGCAAAGAACTTGACACCCTCAGTCCCGGTGTGGGACCAGGAGAAAGGTCTGAGGTCCCAGCCATGGATAGCAGTGAAATGAGGGTCTGCCTTTGGAATTTTAACCTGTTCTTTCCTTTGGTGCTGCTGCTGGTCTGCCTGGGAGGCTGCAGTCGTGTTTCCAGCAACCAAGGTAAAAGAGAGGAGGAAGAGAGGGAGAGGGGATTGTTGGGAGTGGGAGGGCTAATGGCTGGAATAGTAAAGAATATTATTTAATGCAAAAAAAAAAGCTTCTGTAAATCTGCAAAGTAGCTGCTGGGGAAGACAATTCCCATAGGCATGAAAGGATCATTTGTTCCTTTCATGGGTTAATGGAATGGTTGCTCTGTCTCATCTGGCAGTGTCAATTGATTTGTCCCACTTAAGTGACAGATGGAGGGGAAAACATTCTCGTGCATGGTAGAAAGGAAGTTAAGTTTCTACATTAATTCAAAGCTTCCTCAGGCCCAGGCCAAGCCAATGATGCTATTCCACTGATTAAACTCAATGAAGCTTTGAAAGAAATGTCCTCTCCATTTTAGCTTAACTAAATATTCTTGGTTTTCTCAGATAAGCCCTGGTAAACAAAGCAAGAATATAGACTTTGAGTTTACACTTCTGGATCAAAGCATGTGTTTCTTTTTGCACCTAGTTGTCATAGATGAATGAATAGAGTTTTAAAACTTAAAATAAGGGGGCAAATGTGCTTTAAGTAGGATAATCTGAATGTAACCTGAATGACAGTTCCTATACTCATTTTTTTTTCCTTAATCATGAAATCAAGGAAAACTATTTTTCATTGGATTGTTTTATTAAGCTTATTTTGACTTTTGTGTCAAAAGGGCCTGCCTCCAGAAGTTGTGGGTTCTCCATCACTTGAGGTTTTTAAGAAGAAATTGGACAACCATTTGTCTGAAGTAGTATAGGGTCTCCTGCTTGAGCAGAGAGTTGGACTAGAATACCTCCAAGGTCTCTTCCAACTCTGTTCTGTGTTTGTTTTTTTTTTTGGTGAGGTAATTGTATAGTTTTATTAAGGAAGGATTGAGGGCAATAGAAGAATGAGGTGGCGACAGAGAATGAGATGGCTGGATGGAGTCATTGAAGCAGTAGGTGTGAGCTTAAATGGACTCCAGAAGATGGTAGAGGACAGGAAGGCCTGGAGAAATGTTGTCCATGGGGTCGCGATGGGTCAGACATGACTTCGCAATTAATAACAACAACAACAATTGTTGTCTATGTAGAAACATGTAGAAACATTTCTCAGGGCTTCTGAGGCCTTCCTAGAGTCTGAAGCTCTAAAGCCCCTGAGCCAGAATTTGGCCTTAGCTTTCTATAGCAAAGCTGTCACAGATGTAATCATTTGAAAATAATAATATAAATATATAGAGTACTATTTAAATAACACTATATAAAAATGCAAGGTTTTCTTTCTTCTTTGTGTTCACATTACATCTGCAAAGAGAAATTAAGGCATAGAGATAATGTTTTATGATCCAATAGTCTATCTAAAACACCTCTGGGTCTCCAAATCTGTTCAGATGAAAGCTTAAAGGATCATCTCTGCTGGCTGAGTACAATAGAACAGCACTTGGGAGATCTGGGCAAATCAAAAGCTTATCTTTTGCTTTACCTGCATAATCATTTTAATAAGTAGTGTCCTTGGACTCATTCTTGACCCTGCTTTTCTTCTTTGGGGAATATCATGGTAACTAATCTTGTTACTACTTAATGATCTGTGGACACTTATGCTGATAGGAAAACCACAGAATGTCAACAAATGAACTATTATTGATTTGTTCAAGTGCAAAATTCTATTCCTGTAGGAAATTAAATATGCGTACATTCATATATGTGTCTAATGTTCAAAATAATATGTAGCCATGTATTAGTAAAACCTTTTTACTTGGCTATGAATGAGATTGCTTTTAAGCAAACAAATAGCTAATATAAAAGAAATTATCAATCTCTAATCCTGCAATTAAAGCTGAAGGCAGTTTATTTTTTTTAATTCAAAGATTGTTTATAGATTTTGTAATTTATTAGCCAGAATTATTCTGGACAAAAGATCAGACTTTCATACTATGGAAGAGTTTAATACATTTTTGGTATCAGATTTCCTTTTGTTAGAAATAGATTGTCCTTATAAATTAATTCAATCTTCACACTGAAAATCTAGTTTACAAAGTGTAGTGACTAGTGCCACCTTTGAGTCCTTATGTTCCAAACAAAAAACACTGATTCAATTTATCTGTATTTTACTATCCATGTATGATTCCCATGTTGTTATGCTTAGCTTAATTACAGAGAGGCACAATTATTCACTAGCCACTGCCTGATCTGCAGAGTTCTTGCTTTAAATGCATGACATCTCCTAAGCTTTTCAAGCAATTCCTCTACTACACCTATGGGTATGAGTATGTGTTTCATTTGTGTTTATATAAAGTGAGAAGAGATAATGATATGGTGGAATTTATATTTTATGTGCAATTGAAAATGATAGTACAATAAAAATGGAGAGACAGGGAGAGGGAAACAGAGAGAGATGAATAAATTCTATTATTTTGAGTGTCTTTCCATTTTAGGGTTTTGAGGATGACATCTTTTAGTTAAGCTAAATTTTTATACCTTTTGTCTTCATACTAGATGCAAGAGATATATACACACATATATATATGCATATAGTACATACATACCTGTGTATGTCCTAGGTGATGTGTTTTTCCAACTTCAGATTTAGTTCCTTCATATTTATGCTTACCAACATATTCAGCATAAAACTATCTAATCAGAATTAATTTTGTCTGCATTTGCATAAGTACATAAATAAAAATATAAGATTTCATTCCAGATGTCAGATAGAATTTCATAAGTAATTGACGTGGCTTAACTTCTTTCTTTGTCTCATGGCTAAGAAGCACAACAAAAAGCATTTTCAGAAATAATACAGAAATGTAACTGTAAAATTACTAGTAAGCAGATTTTTTTGAACGCTAAGATCTGCAGCCATCTATGTTGTCTTCAAAAATAGTCTTATCGTTTTCTTACTCTATAGATTTATCAACAATTGCAATTAAAATAAAATGACACCCTTAAACTACAAGCAATATGCCATAGCAGCATATAAAATATATTGATATCTTGATTAAATTGTTTTAAACAAATTCATTCTACATTGTAAAACACCTCATATGGCTAATTTTAACTATCAGATCTATAGAGCTTTCTCCTAGATACTTTATTGCTAGGCTTCATCTTAGGCTACTAGAGGAAAATGGTTACCATTTCCCTTTATCTTCACCCAATATTGTTTTGCTAATAGCTATGTACAGTAAAATGAATTGTGTGGTTGTTTTTATATAAGTAATAACCATTTTTCATGGTCCAGTTTTCATGATATTATTCTGTCTGCTGACTCTTTTGCATTCAGAAGAACCATTCAGGCATTACAAATCTAGCATGCTCATGACAAGAGAAGTTCAGGTGACTCACTACTATCTAGGTAAGTATTCAATGGTATCGGCTCCTCCAAAGGTGTTCACCATTGAGCCATGTTAATTACCCCATGAGTCAGGACCATAATACAAACTTTTGTTTATCAAATGTTAATTCTGCAAATGCATATGCTGAAGAAAAGCTGATTTCACTGAATAATATTGTGAGGACAGGGCTTAATCTGATATCATTTAATGGGGATGAAGTTTAATCCAATTGCTAGAAGATGAAGTTGCAGACAAATAGAAACTGTTCTTCAAGTCCTTTGAGGTGAAAGCTTGGTAATTCAAGCAACAACCATATAATCTACCACAGCAAGCACTTATGTCTTCTGACTATGAAAGATTGCTGGAACTCCAAAATTTCTCGACTGTGAGTAAGCAATTGATGGCCTTCAGGAACTGCTATTTGATTTAGAAGCTTACCCTCCTTACATATTTAACTAGTACTTTTACTTATTGCTAAAAAGTATTCCTTTTTAATCATGTATTATATAGATAACCCCCAAGTTCTTTTAATTTCATACTTTGAGTTAGTAAACCATATTGCTATCATGACTTGAGCTTTCATCTACACAAATATTGAGGAAAAACTCTCTATTGACCTCACTGAGATTGGCTTAAATAAAATCACCACTATACAACAAAGTCTACTTTCAAACATATTTCAGTGACTGCATTGAAACTAATTATATTACAATAAGAATTGTATCAATAATAAGTGTTCTGGATAGCATAAAACCTGAAAGGAGCTTACTTCATCAAGCAAATATATGTCCATGTATGGAAGAAATTTAGTATCAGATTGACTCAGGCTGAAATTCTAAAGAAACTGGCTATCAGGTTGGAAGTGACTGGTCTATTAATTGTATACAGGTAGTCCTCCATTAACAAAAGTTCATTGAGTGACCAGTCAAAATTACAACGGCACTGAAGAAAGTGACATGATCATTTTTCACACTAATGACCACTGCAGGCTCCTCATGGTCATGATCAAAATTCAAATGCCTGGCAATTGACTTATATTTATGACAGTATCCTGGGCTCATATGATCACTTTTTGTAATCTTCTGACAAGCAAAGTCAATGGGGAAGCCATATTCATTTAAAGCCATGTTACTAACTTAACAATTGCAATGATTCACTCAACAACTGTGGCAAGAAAGTTGTAAAATGGGGCAAAAGTCACTTAACATATGTCTCACTTAGCAACAAAAATTTGGACTCAATTGTGGTTGTAAGTTGAGGACTACTGTAGTATTCTTTTTTTCTTATTAAATAAAATTAATTTCATTTTCATTAAATAAATGAAAGAAAATAAGCTAAATTAGATCAATGATAGTCTAATATTTTTATTGGCCTGATGGCACAGTAGATGCTTAAAGCATATTTGACATGAAACTTTCCCCATTCCACCTTTAGAAAAATCTAATCATGTTCCTAAGAAAAATTATGGTACACTTCTCTCAGTATTAGAACTCTACGTCCATTCTTGAGATTTTCAGTGATCTCTAGGATTCAGCCTTTGAGGCAATAGGATGTCAGTCTTGACCCTACATGACTGGTTTAATAAATGTAGGGGCATAGTTAATAAATAATTAAATTAACAGCTCTTCAAAGTTCTATGCTGTTCCTTTGAGGAACAGAAGAAATCTGTAAATATTGTTGGCATTTCATTAAATAAATACATAACAGTTGAATTTGCAAAAGATAAAATATTTTAATGATTAATTTTCCTTTGCCTTTTCCATCCCCAATTTTTTCAGCATTCTGTGAAATATTTCATGTAGGCATTGTCATGTAGTCATTGCCAAATTTGAAACGTTTATCAGTGTTAGAACTGATTGTAACAATACAATAGATTATATATACATACATACATACATATATACATATATATATCCAAAATAAAATGAACACCAAGGTATTAATTAAAACTATAAAAAGTTCATTTTATTTTGGATATGAATATTCCCAGGGTTCATATTTTTAGCGTTATTATATATATATATATATTTGTTTTCTGAGGTTTTCGCGGGTGTTTGTATGTAGGTCTTTGGTTGTTCGGGTTTTCTCCCGCGTAAAATTGGAAGTGTCTTGGCGACGTTTCAACGAAGTCCCATTCGTCATCTTCAGGCTGGTGTTTTCAGCTTCGTGCTTTGAGCAGCAATGTGTGATCTTAGCTGTTTCTTCCTTTTAACTGCCAGTGGGGGTATGAACTGATTGGGTGGGAGCTTGGCTGTGTTCTGATTGGATGGAGGTGTGTTCTGAATGGTTAGGGGCTTGGCTGTGCTCTGATTGGCTGCGGGAGTGTTCTGTTTGGTTGTGCTTAGGTTAGTCCCCCAGCCAATCAGAGCACAGCCAAGCCCCTAACCATTCAGAACACACCTCCACCCAATCAGAACGGGATGGCACACGGGGGCTACGATCTGAGAGAACAGGAGGATTGGAACGTGGCTCAGAGGGGACGGTTGGAGGAACTAGAAGGAAGCAGAAAACAGCAACTACTGCCCGTGACAGACAGAATCACAAACGGGAAACTAGTGAAACATGCACTAACTGCAAGGAAAGGGGAAATACCCCAGCTAATTTTAGAACTAGCGAGAAAGACACATGTAACAGCATACGTAGAAAGGGTGAGAAACAACTACACCCTAATGCAGGACACACACTTGGATTACAACGCACACAGCTGAGACCTATGACACAATCCAAGAGCCGAGTGCAAATGATTGGAGGCTGCATATAAGCCCTCCCAATGACTGCCGTTTACACCCTGATGATGTCAAGAGCTCTTGACGAAAGCTAGGTTTAGCAAATAAAAGTTTTAACTTTTGTATAATTTTATTCTCTTGGTGTTCAACTATTTATTGATTTTATATATATATATATATATATATATATATATATATATATATATATATATATATATATATATATGTTTTCTGAGATTTTCGCGGGTATTTGTATGTAGGTCTTTGGTTGTTCGGGTTTTCTCCCACGTAAAATTGGAAGTGTCTTGGCGACGTTTCGACGAAGTCCCATTCGTCATCTTCAGGCTGGTGTTTTCAGCTTCGTGCTTCGAGCAGCAATGTGTGGTCTTAGCTGTTTCTTCCTTTTAACTGCCAGTGGGGGTATGAACTGATTGGGTGGGAGCTTGGCTGTGTTCTGATTGGGTGGAGGTGTGTTCTGATTGGTTAGGGGCATGGCTGTGCTCTGATTGGCTGGGGGGGGCTGTGCTCTGATTGGCTGGGGGGTTGGCTGTGCTCTGATTGGCTGGGGGAGTGTTATGTTTGGTTGTGCTCAGGTTAGTCTGAGTTGCAGAGGGGTTTAAGATTTTGGGCTGCCTTGCTATTTTTTGGCTTCGCGTTTGTGGTCGTGCCTCATCTTCATGGAGGGTGTCAGTTTGCTTCATGTATGGATTGGAGGGGTTTAAAGTGGCTAATGATGCAGCTCTGGTCTGGCTTCTGGTTTGTGGTCGTGCCTCATCATCGGTGTGGCTTTGGGTTTGCTTTTTGCGTGGATGTGTGGTGGTGACATCCTGTGTGGTTTTTGTGAGTGTGGGTCTGGTATCATTTTTTGTGTTAGGGAGTCGTTTGTCAATAAGGGCGGGTTTCCAAATGGCTGGTAGGCGGGAGGTATCATCTCGCTTGTTCATGCTGTGTGGGCGTTTTTCTATCTCGATGGCTTCTCTGATTATTCTGTTATTAAAATGTTCACTTTTGGCAATGGTTCTGGTATTTTTAAAGTCAATTTCATGTCCTGTGGCTTTAAGGTGTTGGACCAGGGAAGATGTTGGTTCCTCTTTTTTGACTGAGTTCTTATGTTCTTCAATGCGTGCACTTATTCTTCTGTTGGTTTGTCCGATGTATGTGGTGGGACAAGTGGTGCATGGGATTTCGTATACTCCTTGATTTTCTAATTCAATTTTATCTTTGGGGTTTCTAAGGATGGTGGATATTTTTCTGTTTGTGCAGAATGCTGTTTTGATGTTGTGTTTATGGAGGATCTTACTGATTCTGTCTGTGGTGCCTTTTATGTATGGGAGGAGGGCTTTGCCGTTTTCTTGTTCTTTGTCTTGGATTTTAGTGGGGGTTTCTTTTTGGATTAGGTTTGTAATCTTATTTCTTTGGAATCCATTGGATGTTAGTACATTGGTGAGAGTGTGTAGTTCGGTTTTTAGGTGTTGTTCGTCAGCTAAGCGTTTTGTTCTGGAGATGAGTGTCTTGGCTACAGAGTTGATCTGTGCTGGGTGGTGGTGTGAGAGAGCGTGCAGATAGCGGTTTGTGTGTGTTTTCTTCTGGTAGATGGTGTGTCCTAGGGAGCCATTGGATTTCTTGTAGACTAAGACATCCAGGAAGGGAAGTTGGTTGTTAGCTTCTGTTTCCATGGTGAACTGTATTTTGGGGTGTAGGCTGTTGAGGTGTGTGAGGAAGTTGTCCAGTTTTTCTTTCCCATGTGGCCAGATTATGAAGGTGTCGTCTACGTATCTGAGCCAGAGTTTGGGTTTGTGATCCGATTTTTCTAGAGCTTGGGTTTCAAAGTGTTCCATGTAGAGGTTTGCAATGACAGGTGAGAGGGGTGATCCCATGGGTGCTCCTTCTGTTTGTTTGTATTTTTGTCCATTATAGATGAAGTATGTGTTGGATAGGCAGTGGTTGGTCAGATCTAAGATGTGTTTGGGGGGGTTATATTTGTTTTGGAATAGCTGTCAAGGCTTCTTTGATAGGCACTTGGGTGAAGAGGGATATGACATCGAAGCTCACGAGTAGGTCGCTGGGCTGTAAGTTTTGTTTCTTTATGATCTCTATAAACTGGAATGAGTTTTTTACGTGTGAGGTGATGGATTCAGCATAGGGCTGTAGTTGTTTGGCGAGAAATTTGGCTAGGTTTTGTAGAGGTGAGCCTATGGAGCTGACTATAGGTCTCAGTGGGGTTCCTTCCCTGTGTATCTTGGGGAGACCATAGAGTTTGGGGCATCTGGATGATTTCTCTCTGGGAATGATTCTTTGCTGGATCTCTTCGCTGATGGGGGAGGCTTTTATTTTGGATCTGGTGGTTTTTTCCAGGTAGGTGGTGGGATCTGTATTTAGGGGTTTGTATGTGGAGTCTTGGAGTAGGTTGGTTAATTTGGTTTGGTAGTCAGATGTGTTCATAACCACCGTGGCGTTGCCCTTGTCTGCTGGTAGGATTATTATGCTGGTGTCTTCTTTCAGGTTACGTAGTGCTGTCTGTTCCTCTTTGGGTAAGTTGCTTTTGGGTGGCTTGCTGGTGCAGAGGATGTTGGTGATTTCGAGTCTGATTCTGTTAGCGTCGTTGGGGTTGATTTTGGTCAGGCTGGTTTCAACTCCACATATTATGAACACAAAGAGGAACAGACAGCACTACGTAACCTGAAAGAAGACACCAGCATAATAATCCTACCAGCAGACAAGGGCAACGCCACGGTGGTTATGAACACATCTGACTACCAAACCAAATTAACCAACCTACTCCAAGACTCCACATACAAACCCCTAAATACAGATCCCACCACCTACCTGGAAAAAACCACCAGATCCAAAATAAAAGCCTCCCCCATTAGCGAAGAGATCCAGCAAAGAATCATTCCCAGAGAGAAATCATCCAGATGCCCCAAACTCTATGGTCTCCCCAAGATACACAAAGAAGGAACCCCACTCAGACCTATAGTCAGCTCCATAGGCTCACCTCTACAAAACCTAGCCAAATTTCTCGCCAAACAACTACAGCCCTATGCAGAATCCATCACCTCACACGTAAAAAACTCATTCCAGTTTATAGAGATCATAAAGAAACAAAACTTACAGCCCAGCGACCTACTCGTGAGCTTCGATGTCATATCCCTCTTCACCCAAGTGCCTATCAAAGAAGCCTTGACAGCTATCCAAAACAAATATAACCCCCCCAAACACATCTTAGATCTGACCAACCACTGCCTATCCAACACATACTTCATCTATAATGGACAAAAATACAAACAAACAGAAGGAGCACCCATGGGATCACCCCTCTCACCTGTCATTGCCAACCTCTACATGGAACACTTTGAAACCCAAGCTCTAGAAAAATCGGATCACAAACCCAAACTCTGGCTCAGATACGTAGACGACACCTTCATAATCTGGCCACATGGGAAAGAAAAACTGGACAACTTCCTCACACACCTCAACAGCCTACACCCCAAAATACAGTTCACCATGGAAACAGAAGCTAACAACCAACTTCCCTTCCTGGATGTCTTAGTCTACAAGAAATCCAATGGCTCCCTAGGACACACCATCTACCAGAAGAAAACACACACAAACCGCTATCTGCACGCTCTCTCACACCACCACCCAGCACAGATCAACTCTGTAGCCAAGACACTCATCTCCAGAACAAAACGCTTAGCTGACGAACAACACCTAAAACCGAACTACACACTCTCACCAATGTACTAACATCCAATGGATTCCAAAGAAATAAGATTACAAACCTAATCCAAAAAGAAACCCCCACTAAAATCCAAGACAAAGAACAAGAAAACGGCAAAGCCCTCCTCCCATACATAAAAGGCACCACAGACAGAATCAGTAAGATCCTCCATAAACACAACATCAAAACAGCATTCTGCACAAACAGAAAAATATCCACCATCCTTAGAAACCCCAAAGATAAAATTGAATTAGAAAATCAAGGAGTATACGAAATCCCATGCACCACTTGTCCCACCACATACATCGGACAAACCAACAGAAGAATAAGTGCACGCATTGAAGAACATAAGAACTCAGTCAAAAAAGAGGAACCAACATCTTCCCTGGTCCAACACCTTAAAGCCACAGGACATGAAATTGACTTTAAAAATACCAGAACCATTGCCAAAAGTGAACATTTTAATAACAGAATAATCAGAGAAGCCATCGAGATAGAAAAACGCCCACACAGCATGAACAAGCGAGATGATACCTCCCGCCTACCAGCCATTTGGAAACCCGCCCTTATTGACAAACGACTCCCTAACACAAAAAATGATACCAGACCCACACTCACAAAAACCACACAGGATGTCACCACCACACATCCACGCAAAAAGCAAACCCAAAGCCACACCGATGATGAGGCACGACCACAAACCAGAAGCCAGACCACAGCTGCATCATTAGCCACTTTAAACCCCTCCAATCCATACATGAAGCAAACTGACACCCTCCATGAAAATGAGGCACGACCACAAACGCGAAGCCAAAAAATAGCAAGGCAGCCCAAAATCTTAAACCCCTCTGCAACTCAGACTAACCTGAGCACAACCAAACAACACCACAATCCCCCAGCCAATCAGAGCACAGCCACCCCCCAGCCAATCAGAGCACAGCCAAGCCCCTAACCAATCAGAACACACCTCCACCCAATCAGAACACAGCCAAGCTCCCACCCAATCAGTTCATACCCCCACTGGCAGTTAAAAGGAAGAAACAGCTAAGACCACACATTGCTGCTCAAAGCACGAAGCTGAAAACACCAGCCTGAAGATGACGAATGGGACTTCGTCGAAACGTCGCCAAGACACTTCCAATTTTACGCGGGAGAAAACCCGAACAACCAAAGACCTATATACAAATACCCGCGAAAACCTCAGAAAACTATATATATATATATATATATATATATATATATATATATCAAACCCCAAACCAACACAATAGATATCCTTTCTACAACTACATCCTTTCCCTATGAGGATGTAGTTGTGAAAAAGGACCATAGAAAGAGGGAGGATGGGAGGAGAACGAGGATGGGGAGTGCTAGGAAAGAAGGTGAGGAGAACAAATAACGAAAACATGGGCAACGTATATTTGATCATATGAAACTAAGGGGCCCCCTCGGCTTACGGTCACATGACGAGGGGAGAAAATGTGGTGATATTGGTACAAGCAAGGAAAGCAAAGAAATTACGGCTAGCAATATAGAAATTATGATCAAAATGCAGGTGGATTGGCTGGGACCTGTAACAAGGTCTAGGAGCTGGACGCAAAAAGTGCCACATTTATAAATAGCTTCCCCCATCAACTGGAAGTTACCCTGACGATGCTGGCAGCTGCCAGCGAAAGCTTGGTGTTTTATCCTATTAAAACTTTTTATAGTTTTATAATTTCCTGGTGTTCGTGCATTTTTTGCTAGTTAACATGAGTTTACCCAGAATCAACTTTTTGTTTTTAGCATTCTTAAGAATAAATATATAAATATATATATTGTTTTCTGAGGTTTTTGTGGGTGTTTGTATGTAGGTCTTTGGTTATTCGGGTTTTCTCCCACGTCAAATTGGAAGTTTCTTAGCGATGTTTTGACGAAGTCCCATTCGTCATCTTCAGACTGGTGTTTTCGGCTTCTTGCTTCTAGGAGCAATGTGTGATCGTAGCTGTTTCTTCCTTTTAACTGCTAGTGGGGGTATGAACTGATTGGATGGGAGCTTGGCTGTGTTCTGATTGGGTGGAGGTGTGTTCTGATTGGTTAGGGGCTTGGTTGTGCTCTGATTGGATGGGGGGTTGGCTGTGCTCTGATTGGACAACAAAGCACAACAAAGCCCCCACCCAAACAGAACATTCCCCCATCCAATCAGAGCACAACCAAGCCCCTAACCAATCAGAACACACCTCCACCCAATCAGAACTTATCAATTCAAATGTCTGTAGACTGCAGCTTTTTCACAAATAGGTTGATTTGTTAAATGGGTTCTTTGAGGCTATTTTACCAATCAATTTATTTCAGAAAAAGTTTGCATTGCTTCTATATTGATCTTTTTCTTTCGGCTATAATAAAAATTTGAATTTGACTTTGCTCAGATAGAACATCCAACATCTTTTGCCGCAACTTTCTTTCTTTTGTATCAAACTACTTGATAATTGTAATAAATTAAAAGTCCTGGAGTGATAAAATAAATTTCATGTAATCTGCAAAAGAAAATATTTCTAAATCTGTTAATCATTAATTATATTGTTCATGGCTGAATATTAACAAACAAGGGCCTGATAAAGGTTTTATCACAGACTAAAGCCATGTGAATAATATACTATTAGCCATGTAAAAATAGGGGAAATAGTTCAATAACTATAAAAATAGCAAATGATTGCATATATAAATTGTTAAATTTGATAACTGACAATGCTAGGTTAAGCTGACAAATTATATACAATTTTATATGCCAGTTTCTTATGTAAAAAGATGTATGCATACTTTTTCATTCTTAAGAAGCTTGCAAGTTGCTAATATTGTGACTAGGATTCCAATGCTCTGTATTATAAATGTAGGTAGGTAATATTATATAATTTGGGCTTTCTAATTTAGGCCAAAAAAGGAAGAGTAGCATAATACATAAGAAATGCCTAAATTTCACTTAGTATCTTCCCTTCCTTCCTTCCTTCCTTCCTTCCTTCCTTCCTTCCTTCCTTCCTTCCTTCCTTCCTTCCATCTGATCATCAAATTAGACAAGGAAAGACAAGGAAAGTCTTCACATGGCCTATAGTTAAAATACAAAACTTTCCATCACAAAATGTGATAATATCCAACAATTTAAATACAGATTTAGGGAAGGCATAATTATCCTGATTAACTTGATATATATGAAGAATTTTATTCCAATAGAATTTTCCATTATATTAAGAATAAAACCATATTTTGTTGTACAGATATTAACAATGTTGTGTGCACTATGTTATATTTTCTGTCTGAAGCCCTTGAAAAAGTTGAGGTTTTGACCATCCTCTATTTGTTCTAGTTCATATCTACTGAAAGTCAACTGCAATCTCCCAAGTGAAAGAGAAAGAAACAGAAACAGAGAAAGAAAGAGAAAGAGATTCCAGATGTTTTTATTTATCATTGGGAGTTCTTACTATTGGGTATATCAAACATCATTTCTGCATTGTTTTAAAACTTTGTTTTAAAAGTTGCTGCATGTTCTTTTTTATATGAGAAGGAATAATGTTCACTTTTCATACAGCATAATGACTGGAAGTATCTTGCCAAACTTGGAAGCCTCCATGTTGGCTGGATCTATAAATTATAAGGAAGACTGGGTTAAAGATAAAGAGACCACAGATTATTCACTATAACCTTTGTGTTTAGTCATACTCCAGTGTAAGAAAAAAAGTTCTACACTCACCCCTTTCTTTCTTTCATTATTACCAAATGTTTTAATTTATTTGGCAGAGCCTTATATGCCACGGACATTTATTTTTAATCCTTTTAAGAGTTGGCTGTATCCTGAATTCCTTGCAGCACAAATCTTATAATAGCTATTTGTCTGTGAAGATCTATAATAATATTAAATAATATGCTCTGTGTGGAAATTAATTCAACACAGACTATTGAAATCACTGCACAGTTAAGAAAGCTAAAGTGGCTGTTAGGACTTGTATGTCTCTGAAGTTGTGCTTTACTTAATTGAAACTTCACCACTTTTTTGAAATTATACCGAGTTACTTTTCATCAAGAGAGAACTACTATTAATGGACACAAAGAAGTTAATAGAGACTTCACTCTGCTTCTATTATTCACCTGTATCTGCCTGTCTGCACTGTTCTTTATGAAGTAGAGCACAGCATTTTCTAAACTGCCTATAAATGTATGTCTGCAGTGTCTGAGGGAAAGCACCATCACACTTTCACAAGGTGAAATACCTTATCCAGTTGTATCATAACTGGTTTCTACAGACTATTAATTGAGATTGTCTACAATCCAGGCTTCCCCACCTGGTATTCTCCAGAAATGTAGACTACAAATTTCAAAATTCCTCAGCAAGTATGAAAGCTGAAATTCATATGTTGTTAGAGTAGAAATCAAGCTCTTCTCATTTTTTTCTATATTTATGCCACTTCCAATGTATATTTGCAGCATCGAATATTTGTGTGTATATATGTTAATTGGTATAGGGTTTCATTTGCACATTATGGTATTTGTGGTAATTTTTCTGATTGTAGAATGAAATTCTGAATTGACCCCGATGATGTAATTTATCAAAATTAGCAGTAGAAAAATATTAGTCCATGAGTAGTCAAACAATCCATAGACTCAAAGCACTGTTGAAAATAGAATTATATCTTTAAAAGGAAGAATTAGAAAGTTGATTAGGACAGTGGAAATGATGCTTTATAATTAATAGAATAGAAGTTGGTAAAAAAAAAAATAAGCATATTTAGTCTTGAAAAGAGAGGACTGATAAAAAGGACATCATACAATGGCTGATGCAAAGGTATTTACCATGGCCAATTCTTTATTATCAAGCAATACAAGATGTGAAATAAGGGCCTAAAGTTACCTGAAGGCAAATACTTAACAATAATATCAGTGCAGTGGAAATTTATAGAAAAGGTGAAGTCTTCTTCATTGGAAATATTCAAGAAAAGTATGGTTTAATTGCGATTTCTGCACTAAGCAGTCAATTGGGGTCAGCATTTTAAATTGTCCCTTCCAATTCTAGCTCCCTACTAACTTCTGGAGGTTCAAACTGAAATGCTTCATTTCAACTACTGTCAGTGAAAATTATCCATTAAATGACCGCAGAGCATAATAATACTTCAAAGATGAGAAGATTTTTTACATGTATTAGGAAGCCGCCAGCAGTCTCATTAACTGTACTTCAAGATTATTAAAATGCTCTGTACATTGGAGACTGGTTTCCTGCTATAATTTCCTTGAATAGTTCCACCCACACTTGTGATAGCTGGTAATGAGGCTTCTGTTTCATGGCTAAAGCCTTAAAATTGTAGTCTGTTTCAAGGAACTGAAACCAAGCTATAAAAACAGAATGAATAAAATTAGATAACTGAAATGAAAAGAGTTGGAGCTGTGATTCTCTGTTTCTAAATGTTTCAGATACATTCACTAACAGAAGTTGCAAGGCATAGTTTAAAAATACTTGAATAATAATAGCACTTAAACTTATATACCGCTTCACAGTGCTTTGCAGTCCCCTCTACGTGGCTTACAGAGTCAGCATATTGCCCCCAACAATCTGGGTCCTCATTTTACTGACCTTGGAAGGATGGAAAGCTGAGTCAACCTTGAGACTTGAACTGCCAAACTGCTGACAGACGGCAGTGAGCAGAAGAGGCTTGCAGTACTGCAATCTAACCACTTATCATATCATAAACATTAACTGGACTGTATGATTTTAAAATATTGTTTATTCTTGATTAGTTGGGTAGATATGGGTTGGCTTCCTAGGCCATACTATTTGCATCAGAAGTCCCAGATCATTTCCATACATTTCTAGTTAGCTGATAACATAACCTTCTTGATGGTTATCTAATCTGACCTGATATAAAGCAGTTTTTTAGTTAACTATATATTAATATCATAAAGTTAGCATGTTAGCATTGGAATGTGAAAAAATAAAATATCCAATCTAAAGAAGCTGCACAGAAGAAAACAAGCATTTTATATCCCATGGTGTTACTGTGAGCCCAGACCCATATTCCATTTACACACATCATGTTTTAGGAACCTGATACAAGGAAAGAAGCCATTACAAATTCTATTAGTGCATGCTTCATTGCACTTTTCCTTAGAATAGAATTATAACGTTAAATTATTTATATTTTGATCTCATAAATCTGGATCAGCTGTCAAGCATTAGTAATTTTTAATGTAGACCAAATATACACAGAGAACCCAGGATACAGTGATTATCTGGAAATGGTCATTTTCAAAAGGATAAAAAGTAGTGATTGAAAGAAATGAAACCCATGCTAAATTAAATTCATGATTATGAAAATATGTTATACATGAAGCAAATGAAGAATTAAGATGTTTTAATTAAAAATAAATGAAATGTTAAGAGCAACAGCATCTTTTCTTCCATTCTGAAACTTTCTGCTTTCTGCCTTTCTTGTTCTAATAGATGACTGCAATCTGTAAGAACACCCTTTTGTCTATTTCAATATAAAATGTCAGAAGGAGAGTTTAAAGTGCAGTGACTGCTTAATGAAAGTAGAGAAACAGTTGTATATTTTCCAATGAAGATGACAGAATCAATAATAAATTAGATTTAATTATATGTTGACATTTATTACAGCATGTTAACATTTATTGACACCACCCTGTCTTCCCCCATTTCCTTATCTGCACAGATACTATTATTCTTGGTTCAGATACTGAACACAATTTGCAAAGATTAATATGGATATGGTGTTAAAACTAAACAGTTTAAATAAGGTGACCAACTTTTTTACAATGAAAAGGAGGACACAAATCAATTGAAGAAAAAAATATCATAAATAAAAGAAACATTTTATTCATTGCAACAATAATACAGACAACTTGCATGTGCAAAGTTTGCCAGCCGGGTGTTTTGGCACACTCCATAGCAATTCCTATTGGCTTTCGAAAGTCAGTAGTGGGAGTAGCACAGCTCATGCAAAAGTTGAAAAAAAAACATCAAAAAAAGGTGCCAGAACGCCGTTCTGAGCGTTCTATGAGGGAAAAAAAAGCACTGCAGATTAGTCTTCAAATATCGAAAAGGAGGACATGAAGGAGGACACTTTTTGAGGGAGGACAGAACTTACAAAAGGAGGACTGTCCTCCCTAAAGGAGGACGGTTGGTCACCTTAGTTTAAAACATGATGGTTCAGATTTGCATCTTGTTGGCCACATTTGTGGGTATAATTGAAAAACTTGTTCCTAATATTTGTGTCACAATATTGATTGCTTGGTTGTAGCAGTATTTTTTGAGAGTCATTCCCCATTTCTATTAACAGAATTAGCAGCTTAGTTTATTGGTGGAAATGGCTGAAGCTATTACAGATAATATATGTATATGTGCATGTATAATGTGTGTGTGTGTGTGTGTGTGTGTGTGTGTGTGTGTGTGTGTATTCAAGAATATTGGTAAAAATACGACTCCCGGGCATAATTAGAAATAAAAGAATGAAACACGATCACCGGGAGAGTTGAAGTAAAAATACTTTACTAAAAATATATTAATACTAAAAAGTTGCCAAGCTTTCGCTGGGGGAACTCCCCAGCATCGTCAGGGCTAAAAGGCCATTGCAGTAAAGGTGGTTTAAGTAGGTTCAAGTAACGTTTGCGCACGGCTCTTAGACCGTGTTACTGGCCCTGATTGGCCAGCTGAAAGCCAAGATGTGTCTATAACGTTATGTTCTTTTCTTTGGATGCCCTTCCCTATCCCTCCACTATTGGTCTTTAGAGGCATTAGTAACCTTACATCCCCTCCTCTTCCGATAATACCAACGTCTGCCATGTCGGGGGGAGGACTTGATCTGATGTTTTCTTGTGTTTTACAATGGGGATAGGGCTCCACTAACTGTGGGTTAATATCCCTTCCCAATTGTGTATCTCTCTCCTCCTTTGTCATGTTAACAGCTCCTATCCGGGTATGGTATGCCTCAACAATCAAGTCTTTATTCCCCACCTCAGTCTTCCTTTGCAATGAAGAGGAGCGTCCCATGTGGAGAGGGGAGAGAAAGCATAGAATGACAACCCGCTCGATCAGCAAGGGGAGGAGTAATGAGAGCGGTTTGAGTGCCAAACAACAGGAGGGAACGTATGTAAGGAAGACTGAGGTGGGGAATAAAGACTTGATTGTTGAGGCATACCATACCCGGATAGGAGCTGTTAACATGACAAAGGAGGAGAGAGATACACAATAACATTATAGACACATCTTGGCTTTCAGCTGGCCAATCAGCTATATTGCTTAGAGATAGAGGAGTTTGCTAGTATTAGTTCTCATTTCACATCTGAAACTTCTCTGGCTGCCCATACTTACAAGCTTGGAAAAAAAATCAAAACCTTCATTAAATTTTCCTTTATGGCTTAACTGGAGAACAGAAACTAGAAGGGAATCATGATTTACAATGAATGTGCCTATGATCTCCTTGTCCACTTGATAACATCAAATGTTTGCAAGAACATTTTACCCATCAATAGATATTGTCCCTTAAATTCAATAAATTTTGAAAACAAAAATTTTCAATATATATATATATATATATATATATATATATATATATATATATATATATAGAAAATTTTTAAATTTTACAAAACAATACAGTTCCCTTCCCCAAACCCCCCCAACCCTCCCATGCCCTCCCCCGACCTTCCCAGAGCTGAATACAGGCTTAATTAATATTTTTTCAAAAAGTCTTAAAACAAATATAAACCATAAACAAATCTAAATACATTAATTAAAGAAATTGTAAAATAGTTAACAATAATATATGTATAAAAAAAACAAAAATACAAAGAAATATGAGAAAATAGGAAGAAAGAAGTATTAATATATTTTTAATAAAGTATTTTTACTTCAACTCTCCTGGTGATCGTGTTTTATTCATATATATATATATATATATATATATATATATATATATATATATATATATATATATATATTTCTAAAATTTGGATTGCTAGCAAAGAATTAAGGGAGAACTGGAATAGCTATTTCGAACTCTGTCTGTCTTTGCAGCTCTTCTGAAGCATTGTAAGAAGTCTCATATAAGGAGTAATATAAGGAGCACTTAAGACTGAAGTGGCCCTTTAGAGAATTACTTTAAACCAAGTCACTCAAAATGACATTATTTTCTAGAATAGTGATGCAATACTTCTGCTATACTTTATCTCTTAATCATCCTTTGCTGAGACATATTCATATTATGATACTGTATATTTCTGAAGATTTAATTTCTTAGGATATACTTCTCACAAATCCATTTTTTATATATATAAATTATAAGGATTTTAATCATTTGGAAGGAAAAGAATATTTGTAACTTCTAAAGTACAGAAGGAGCAATTATACATAAATGTTAAGCAATTTGCACTCAAGGACTTTGAGTTATTTAAAATGAATGTATATCCAAATGTAGTAGGCAAGTAAAATTAGAATGTATTTTATTTTAGATTCCTAATAACTCCATGAAGACCTCTGAAGCATAAATACAGGAGATTATTACTTCATTATTGTTTATATGTGATGATGATGATTTCTCAAAATATCCAATAGTCCTGAATCTCTCATCAAAATATTAATTAGGTCTGAGATTGCTTGTTTCAAGATTAGCCAATATTGGTTAATTAATAACATTCACATAACACACTTTTGAAAAATGTATTTTCCTTTTTATGTGTTTGCTGGCCAAATAACAGTCCTGAAATCTATATGCTACCCATATGAACGTACAGTAATAGACAAGGCTAACATGCAATAGTTAAATGGATTCAAATGAATAATTTAAATGCTGAACCTCTCAATTATTAATTTAATTCTTTGGTAACTGGATGCCAACCTTAATACAGGACCAGAAGAGTTGCCTGGAGAGGAGTTTTGTGCTATTATCTGGGAATGGTTTGTACCTTGTTGGACTGAGGAAATAGACAGGGTCCTTAGATCTATGAACACAGCCATATGCTCTTTAGATTCATGCCCATCGTGTGGGGGTATATGAGCGAATTATAGCAGTGGTTAATTGTTATTTGAGAGAGGAGGTTGTTCCTTTACTCTTAATGAGGTCCTGGTTCATCCTCTCCTCAAGAAGTCATTACTGGACCCCACCATGATGAACAATTTTCTTCTAGTATCTAATGTCCCATTTGGGGGGGGGGGGAAGTAATTGAAAATATGGTTGCATAGCATTTCAAAAGATCTTGGAAGAAGTGGAAGATTTGGGTTCCTTTCATCCCGGATTCAAGAATCAGGGTGGGCAGAAACAGCATTGGTCACCCTTTTTGATGTTGTTCAGTAAGATCAGAATAGAGGTTATGCATCCATCCTTGTCCTACTTCACTTCTCTGTGAAGTATCATTGACAACCATGGCATCTTTCTGGAATCAGTTAGAAGATTGGGGATGGCCAATATGGTATTCTGCGGGTTCACCTCCTTTCTCCAGTGTAAATTCGTTGGGGAAGAGTTCCTACTTTCAGTCCCTACTATGTGGGGTACTGCATGGTTTAGTTTTATCGACTTTCCTATTCAACATCTTCACTAAGGCATTACATAAACTCATCTGTTATCATGGATCCTTCTGTACTTGGAGGCTGAAAGGATTAGGGATAAGCTTCAGTTGAATCATGGCAAGACTGAGTGGCTTTGGGTTTGGGGGCCTACCATTTCTAGGTCTATGCCATCTTTGATTGTAGATGGGGTTGCATTGCCCTAGTGCACAAATTGAGAATCCTCCTTGATTTATAACTCTTCAAGGAGTAGGTGGCACTCATTGTATGTTGTATGCCAGTTGCATCAATCCTAGATCAGGAAGCTCTGCTCACAGTACCCACACCCTAATTATCTCCATATTGGATTACTGTAATGAACTGTACATTGCCTAAGGAGCATCTGGAAAGTTTAGCTGGTTCAGACTCTAGTGGCAAGAGTAATTATGTGTGGTTTCAGAACAGCACAACACCCTCTGCTCTACTGTATGAGCTGCATTGATTGCCAGTCTGCTCCCAGGCCCAATTCAAGATGATGTTTTTAACCTTTAAAACCCTTTATGGCCTGGGACCAAGTTATCAAAGGGACAGCATTTCCCCAATGATCTCTGCCCTTTCCATTAGACCTGTCTGAGAGGGCATGGTTTAGGTCCTGTCTATTAGGGACTATGATGAACCAGGGCATAGCACAGAGGCAAAACAGTCAACTGGCAGTTCAAACCGCCCTTTATTTGCTGCAATTTTCCCCCAAATGCTCCCACATTTCTGGCAAGCTGCAGAACAAAGTAAGACATAGACACCTTTAGCAGCCTCTGGCTGCAAGTAGTTTCACAAGTTTTTAACTCTTCATCCAGGGAGAGTGTGTTTATGGACCAAGCTGTCCTCCTTCAGATTTCAACTCACACACAGTTAGAAGAGTAACTTACTCAAGGCCACGTAGGTAACAAGGAAAGAAACATACATCCAAATTCTAACAAATCTGTGGAAATACAAGCTTGCCTGAGCAGTTTCAGAAGAGAAGCCAAAATTCAGTCTGAAGTCTTTGAACACAAAATCAAGTTTGTCAGCCAGTCCAATAGTCAGAATTTCAGGATTTCCAAGCAGAAATCACAACACAGAACAAGAGATCAGAAAGTTGTCTCCAAGATCAGCAACGGCACACAAAACTCCAAGAAATCAACGTTTGTTCCCGGCAAATGCCCCTCCACACAGTGTCTCCTTAAGTCTCAGTCTCCAGTGTGCCTCATGGAGAGGGGTGGGGTGCTCTCCTTCTGAGTAGTTGAGCCTGCCTGCATTGTTCCCTCCTTCTCTCCACTCTCCGTGTTCTAGGATCAGGAGGGGGTGGCCCTTGCTCATTGCCTGAGCTTTGACTCTCATGTTCATCCTGTCCCAATCCTGAAGGCCCTGGCCTGCCTTGACCTGCTCTTCTTCACATTCCTCTGAATCTACAGACACCTCTCCCTTGACCTCCTTAGGCTCCAGTTCCAGCTCATTTTCCTCAGCAGATTCAGGCTCCGACAGAGGCATAACAGGGACTTTCATTTGAGAGGTTCCAGGATGTGGGCTTTCTGTGCTGTGTTCTTATGGAACATTCTCCCACACAAAATAAGATGAAACTATTCCTGTTTACATTCCATACGTGTCTCAAGACCTGTCTATGTCATCTGGTCTAGACTAGATCTAGCGATCTCAAGAGACTGTGAATTTCTTACAAAGGCTCTGGAATTGTGTTTAATTCAATCTTTCCTGTACCACATCCTTGTATTTTTATGACTGTTTTTAATCATTGTTTTTATATATTTATTGCTATATGATGCCCAGAATTACTTTGTGTGATGTGGGTGACTATATAAATTTATTGAATAAATAAATATTTTTTTCTTTAGTAGTGGCTATTCAATTAATGTTCTGATATGAGAAAAGATCGGCATATTAATTTACATTTTTGCTACCACAATAAAGACAATTATGCAGCACCATCAGCATATGGTGATTCATAGAGGCATGCTTTAGCTTGTTTATTAGTAAGACAAGTCAATATAGAAATGGAAAGAATATATATTCAGGATGGTGATTGCAGAAAACTGGAATAATATAACTACTCTCATTTGTTGTTGTTGTTGTTAATTGTAAAGTCGTGTCCAACCCATCGTGACCCCATGGACAGCGTTCCTCCAGGTCTTCCTGTCCGCTACCATTTTCTGGAGTCCATTTAAGTTCACACCTACTGCTTCAGTGACTCCATCCAGCCATCTCATTCTCTGTCGTCCCCTTCTTCTATTGCCCTCAATCTTTCCCAGCATTAGGCCCTTCTCCAGTGAGTCCTTCCTTCTCATTAGGTGGCCAAAATATTTGAGTTTCAACTTCAGGATCTGGCCTTCTAAAGAGCAGTCGGGGTTGATCTCTTCTAGGACTGACCGGTTTGAACGCCTTGCAGTCCAAGGGACTCGCAGGAGTCTTCTCCAGCACCATAGTTCAAAGGCCTCAATTTTTTGGCGCTCAGCCTTTCTTATGGTCCAACTTTCACAGCCATACATTGCAACTGGGAAAACCATGGCCTGGACTATACATACTTTTGTTGGCAGGGTGATGTCTCTGCTTTTTAGTATGCTGTCTAGATTTGCCATAGCTTTCCTCCCCAGGAGCAAGCGTCTTTTAATTTCTTGGCTGCAGTCCCCATCTGAGGTGATTACTCTCATTTAGGAAACCCTTATTTGAATTTTACTTCATCATACTCTAATATGTAGCATGTAAGTAGCATTTATAATGTGAGATTCTTGCAAAGTTGTTATAAAGGCAGATGAGTGCACATCAGCTTGTATGCAGCTTCTTAAAACAAAATTGCAATTAAATTCATAACTTTGAATATTTTGTGTTTACCATATATATATATAGTGATCCTCTCTATTTTGACTGATTGCCAAGTGTAACATATTTAACAAATACATATGCAAACCCTACTCCCAAATCTCACTTCTTTATTGTATACCTGTGCTCATAAATCTTGTATACAGAAGAAGCAGGAAGATAAGGCAGAAAGATTAAACTATTTTGTGTGTGGGAGTGTTACTGTTAAGCAACACACCTTGTGTGTATCTAAAATCCAATTGAAGACAATATCTATAATTTAGAATTGAACTATGGAATTCTTGGTGCTTTCTGAGTTTCGATGTTTGATGGCAGATGCCTTATTAACCAACTAGGAAACACCATCAGCACTGATGTTGTATAACGAATATCTGAGTTTATTGGAAGGATACATATTGGCTCAGGTTATTTTCAGAGTTGTGGTTAAAAGGGTAGAAATATCCACCCTATCAATAGGCATCCAGTTGTAAATTTTGTAGTATTTGAAACACAGTTGACATGATTCAGAAATAATAATTCTGATCATCTGATCTCTAGACAAAATGTACAAAGAGAGAACATTTTCTCCTCTATATACAAAATAACTGATCACGTGGGAGAAAGTTTCTTCATTTTTATCTTGCTTTTAGATTATCAAGATGGTCAGCGGAAACCAAATGGAACAAGTGGATATATGTAGGCAAGTGATAGCTGGCAGTGTGGAATGTATATTTAAATCCCACACATTTTAGCATACATTAGAAACAGAAGACTGATTGTTACTTTGGAATAATAACAAGATAACAGACTGTGCACCATGGAGAATGAGATTTTCAAGGATTGCTGTTCTCAAGCATGTACTTCAGTTTGACAGCCTGGCCATGCACCTGTAAAATGCACATGCTGCTAAGGCTTGTTGCTTAACATTATAAATAATAAATGAACAGTGAGTGCAAAAGTGTCAGACTGGATCAGTTAAGAAATTATTATAAAAGAGAAAATATCAAACCTAGCTGTTCAGGCAGTTGAAGAGACATAAGGCTCAGAAGTAAATCAACTTTTTACATGATTATATACTGCTGTTTATTTTTTATACAGGTTTTTAATTGTTGTAAGCTGCCCGATGCCATGAAGCCATGCATTAGAATGATAAAGAAATAATAAATTAAATTTCTTTCTGCATTACTATCACTATCATCGTTAATATGTTTGGAACACAATAACTTGAGTGGGATTCTGGGCAGGAGGTTAGCCAGCCCATATTTGGGACATGAGAGCTGCTGTAGGGCAAGGTCAAATGCTCGTTCTTCACTCAAGCTCCTGTCAGGGAAATGAAGGAAACCCCCAGCTGGGCATCGCCAGGGCAACAATGATGTCACCAGCTAATCCTTTCAACCCGGAAGTGCTTTGTTGCTTTTGACACAAGTGCAAAAAAAAAAAATCATTATTATATCAATGAATATAGCTGTAGCCACGGTTTGTATACTTTGTGTTTTCCATCAGGTACATTTTCAAAATCTTCATTAAATAGGGATTCATTAAGGCTGAAAACCTATGTATGGAAAACCTAGTCTAAAATCTCAATGAAATCAATGAGACTTACTCTTGTCAAGAACATATCTTGAGCATACTGTAAAATAGATCTTTAAATAAGACTAAGCTGTGACCGAACTGAATGACCTTCTCTTGAATTTTCATCTGTCAAGGAAATATATTTGGCACGGCTCAAGATTCCATTCTACTATTGAATCTTTTTCTCCCTCTTAAGATTCTGCAGATACTTCAAAGACCTGGGGAGGGAGTTATGTTATCAGGCCTGGGCGGGGGGGGGGTGTCCTAGGGTACTTTGGAACTTTTGTGATTATTACCATTATCATTCTCTCATTTGGTATTCTTTTAAAAAACGTTTTTAATAATGTTTATACAGTATGTATTTATTGGTTTTCTTTTTTGAGTTTTGTACACAACCCAGAGTCATTTTCTTATAAGATAGGCGGCTATACAAATATGATAAATAAAAAACAACAAAAGATCTATATATCCTTGAAATATGTATCATTAGCAGATATTCTTTCATTTTCTAAGACATATGGCTCTTGTTTTTGTTTTAAAGTTGAAAGAAGAAAGATTTTGAGGGATGCAAGTGGGAAAGGGAAAGAGGAGTTTTAATTGTACCTCAGGTTTGGATACACGGTACATCATCATAATACCACTATCACTGTTTTAACCTTAATTGTACTGTTTGTATTTACAGAAGAGAGAAAAATATATTTGTTCTCTGAACTATAATGAACTGATCTGAGATTATTATATTTGTAGTAAGCTACATCTTCCTTATAATAGCCTGACTTTTTTCCTTCTTCATTTTCTCATTCCCCAAAGATAACCACAGTGTTAATGTGCCACGTAACATTTTTTATCAAATCTTTACAGCAATATTTTGCGGAAATCTGTCTTGCATTTTTCTTATATTTTCTCAATAATATTCTTTATTTCCAAAACAAACTTCTGTTGTTTTGATTTTCAGAATATTTGAGAATTATCTTTGAATTCTCATGGTAGCATTTTTGAGCTATATTGCTTAGAGATAGAGGAGTTTGCTGGTATTAGTTCTCATTTCACATCTGAAACTTCTCTGGCTGCCCATACTTACAAGCTTGGAAAAAAAATCAAAACCTTCATTAAATTTTCCTTTATGGCTTAACTGGAGAACAGAAACTAGAAGGGAATCATGATTTACAATGAATGTGCCTATGATCTCCTTGTCCACTTGATAACATCAAATGTTTGCAAGAACATTTTACCCATCAATGGATATTGTCCCTTAAATTCAATAAATTTTGAAAACAAATACTTTTTGTTTGATATAAGAGTGCAGAGCAAAACAGGATTGTGAATATTAGATTATGTACACTTCCCTGTTGATTCCACCACTGAATAAAAGGAAATCAACAAGGAGAAAATATAGCTATATTTTCTCCTTGTTGATTTCCTTTTATTCTTTTATTTATCATACCCATAATAGCATAGGAAATCACAGAATGTAACCAGTTGGAAGGGATACTGAAGAACACTTAGTTCAACCCCAGTGTGGTAATCCACTTCTACTGCATCTCCATCAGATAGCCATTCTAAGCTATTGTTAAAACACCTTCTGCAACAGACACTACATCAACTCTAGAGGCAGAAACATTACAAAAGGGACTTAACATTTCCTTCAGAAATGAGAAATATATTTGTCTGAAAGGCTGATGGATTCTGATTCGAACAACATTTATCAAAGTACCATTGCTAGGAAGTTCTTCAGTTCAAGGAGATGGATTTAAGGATTTCCAGAACTAGCATTTTGCCCATCATCAGGATCAAAGATGAAAAGATGAGGTGAGACAGAGCAAAGCTGCTGAGTGAATCAGAAAAGTAGGTCAGGGCTTCTAGTGTCTGACTCTCTAGGACATTTGCCTTTGTATCTCAGCTGTCTCATTTCATGGGCTCTTTGCAGATCAGCAGGGGAAAAAAGAGGTTCAATAATACAACAAGAAACAGTGAAAGCAGCTCATCTTCTTTTCAGAGCTCAAGGAAAATAGATTCTGTAGTTGCCTCGGATTAGGGATTTACAATACTGTAGAGACTGAAGGAGTTGTTTGGAAGAAAATCTAGGGACTATGAGATTTTTAAAAGAAAAAAAATCTCCCAGAGCCACAAGCATTTTACTGGTTACTGGGATTTATTATCTCATTTGTTTGGAAGGAGCTATTAGTGAAATACTTCTTTAGAATGCATATGTCATTTTGGTGAGATTTATTTATGGTGTTCCACCTATGTGACTAAATCCCATTATGATATAACAACTTATGATGTTTTAGCTATCAGATTTGTATGTATTTTTTTTCTTTCATTTATTCATTTCATTTAGTAGTTTTTTTGTAAAAAATACACAAGTGCATTGTTTCCATGGAAAATCATTTTAAAACACTTCAGGGTAATGAATGTAGTTTTCATTCACAGAGCTGTGCATAAATATCTTACACTTAAAAAAGAAGAACAAAGAATCCTTATAACAAATTATGAAGTAGGCTAGGCTGTAATATACTCTCTGAAATGTTTGAACCAAGTGTTTAACAGACATTAATATTGTCATTTTATAGTTTCTATAAGAAGCCCAATCAATAATAATTTACATAAAGAACACATTTGGCAGAGTTATAGAATCACAACGATCAGGGTGGAGAGTTGAAATCTGAATATCTGAAGGACATTCCATTGGGGGGGGGACTGCATTGGAGCACACTGTTTGCCTTATTGAGAACAATATTCTTGGGGGGGGATGTGGCTGACCTGGTTATGGACCACTTGTTTCCACATGTTACCTATGGAAAAATTCAGTGCCTTAGTAAGAGGTATAAATATAAAAGCTGTAACTTTTCCTAACATTCAGTGCAGGAGGGGAAAAAAATTCTGCCATTTAAACTACTGGACTACTGCAACGCACTTTACATGGGGCTACCCTTGAAAAATATTCGGAGACTACAGTTGGTCCAGAATGCAGCTGCGCGAGTGTTAGTGGGTGCTCCTCGATACACCCACGTTACACTTATCCTCCGTGAGCTGCACTGGTTGCCTATTGGTCTCCGGGTCCAATTCAAGGTGTTGGTCATTACCTTTAAAGCCGTATATGGCTCAGGGCCAGGCTACTTGCGAGACCGTCTGCTACCTCATAGTTCCCTACGTCCGGTTAGATCCCACAGGCTGGGCCTCCTTCAGGCCCCGTCGGCCAAGCAGTGCCATTTGGCGGGGCCGCGGAGGAGGGCTTTCTCTGTGATGGCGCCCACGCTTTGGAATCAGCTCCCCCGGAGATTAGGACCACTCCCACCCTATTGGTCTTCCATAAGCTACTTAAGACCTGGCTTTTCCGGCAGGCCTGGGGTTTATAAAACCTTACCCCTGTATTGTTGTTTTGTTATGTTTTATGTGTTTTTATTGTTAGCCGCCCAGAGTCCTTCGGGAGTGGGGCGGCTTATAAATTTTAAAAATAAATAAAATAAACATATGCCTCTTAAAAATTCATTTTTAAAAAAACCTCCCTATAGGAAAAGAGAAAATTTGCACACCTCGTTCTGCATACATTGTTTATTGTTTCATTCTTGCATTGACTTATCCTGCATTCCGCTCTTGTTCCCTAGAAGAATATCATCTTCTGCAGTTTAGAGCTCAACTAAGGCACAATGTATAAACTTATCCATAACAATTAAGCTACCAATCTCTCTGCAGAATTCCAATCATCATGTTTAATTTTTCACCCAATGAAACAAAAAACCTGCCTTTACTTGCCTTTCATGCTAATGGCTCATTCTGAAGAGGTGTTTTCTAGAAAAAAATGATTACAATACTATAAGGATTCAGACCTAGGCATGAACTGAGAATCCTATTTATTTTTCTACTAGTTATTTTTATTGAAATCTGCATGGGGGAGCACACTTTTTTCCAAGAGGTCCTTTTGAACCTTTGAGCAGTCTTCAATGCCATCAAACATATTTTCTCAGCTGCTCATGGTGATTAGGAGTGGAAAGCTCTCTCTTGTGGTGAAGAGTGTTTCTGCTCCTTCCTAAGAGTAATATCAGTTGGTGATAATAGCAGAGAAGTCATCCAGGGTTTGCTTATTTGTGAGATGCCAGAGAGACTGGTCCTCTCTCTTTGCATTTTAATATCTGAATAAAGCCACTGGAAGAAGTCACCCACTGATATAGGCTGAGGTGTTATCAACACACGGGTAATATTTAGTTGTACATCATCACCTTGGGCTGAATTGAGACACAGTGGAAATCTTGACCTGGTGCTTGAAGACTTTAAGTCTGGATCCTGAAAATGAATTGCAGAAACAACTGGAGTCTTTTGCCTGCTGCTAGTTGGTTCTTTTATTCTTCCTAAAGGCATAATAGAATGACAACAGTTGGAAGGGACCTTGGAGATCTTCTAGTCCAACCCCCTGCTCAAGCAGGAAACTCTATACCATTTCAGACAAATGGTTGTCCAATCTCTTTTTAAAAACCTCCAGTGTTGGAGCACCTACAACTTCTGGAGGCAAATTGTTCCGCTGATTAATTGCTCTATATGTCAGGAAATTTCTCCTTAGTTCTAGTTGCTTCTCTCTTTGATTAGTTTCCATCCATTGCTTCTTATTCTGCCTTCAGGTGCTTTGGATAATATGTTGACCTCTTCTTTGTGGCAACCCCTTAGATACCAAAACCTGCAACTTAGGTGTTCTAGATACAAGATTTTTGCTAAATAAGGATATGTAGGTCATAGCTACGAAAAGCTTTGCTCAACTGTGACTAGTCCATCAGTTGCAATTCTTTCTGGTATATTGGCAATAGCTTTCCCACATTTATTATTTTACCTGTAGAATCAGTTACTGCAATGGTTACTAAATAGTGTTGATGTTAATTGCAGCATATGAAGTGCATTTGGCAAATGAGATCTCCCTGTGCCATGTGTCATCAATTTTGCAAACTGCTGCATTGACTTACAAGAAATTTCTGAGTGCTGTTGAAAATGCTGGTTTTGTTCAACAAAGTCTTTTATGTCTTGATATCTGGGTAACTGACTTAACTCATCTCATGCATCTGTCTTGAGTGTTTTTGTCGCAAGAGTTACTCCTGCATAACTCAAGGAGGGGCCCAGACCCTTTTTTTCAGTTTATGCTCTGTTCTTACCTTAGCAAATGAAATAAAAATGGCCTATCTAGAATGTCTAGAAGATCAGTCAAAATGGTGCTCTTTTTTAATATGTTTAATACTGAATCTAGCTGTAATTATTGTTGAGAAGATTCAAAACATCCTAGATACTGTGTACCTCCGTATGTTCCCATTATTTAACAGAATAGTTAATATGTGTTTTTTATTTAGAAATGATATAAAAGGGACCATATTTTCGTGATAATATAAGTTTAATTATGAATCTCAGAATTTGCAGCCCATAAAATGCATGCTATATTTTTATGCTATTTATTCATATTACTATTTATTCATATTACATTTTATATGCAGAAAAGGATGCATCAATAGCATGTGTGTGTTTAATGCCTAGAATTCCACAGAAGAGAACCTATGAAGCATTATTCCTTGTTGTTATTCCATATAAAAGAACAAAGTTAGAGTTACAGTATGTGCTATTTTTGTGGCACAGTTAAGTATTTCCACTTGAAAGAAATATAAACTAAACATAAATCTCATAAAATGTCAAATTTCTGCAAATATAAAGCATACAGGACTTTCAGACATCACTTCCTCATGTTACAGTTTTCCTGTAAATATTGTAGCATGCTGCTGTTTCTTTCTGCCAGCATTTATAGGGGCATTTAATTTAATATATTCCACCAATTTCCACATTTTTATTCAGATAAACAAAAGCCTTCTAAAATATTCTACACTGCTTCTACATATATCACACTGCTTTTGAATAGTAGTTAGTTTATAAATACATCAGAAATCAGTATTTAAATAAAAATATGATTAAATAAAAGTATGATCAATTATTTTTTAATTATTCACCAATTTGCAAACATACTGAACCATAAACTAAACAACCAGTTTGTTTTTGTATTTTGTTCAAATATTTTCCAATGGATAATTTGATATGTTATGCAAACCCAAGTCATTGGGCTAAAAAAGGATCATAATTCTATTAACCACAGGAAATAATATGTTACAAACTGTTCAAACTATCTTAAATGTACATTATCAATGTTGATCATTCTCAAAATAGCAAGTGTATTTAAATTTGCACATACCCTCATATAGATACGTATATATGCACATATGCACAAAATAAGATGAACTCCATTTTATTATCCTAATCCTATGTGTGATTTCTTAAAAATAATTTCCTAGGATTTAGTTCAACATAAGTATATACAAAACTACAGGTTTTATATATGAAATATAAATTTTATATTTCAAACCTGGAATAAAATCTCTCTTATTTCTTCTTTAGTATTGATTTTAAATTTCAAAATACTTTGTGTTGTCATTATGGATATGATTTTTAGGAGAACATGAAGATATATTGTATGAGGGCAATTCAGAAATAAACCTCCTTTTGGTTATCAATGACCGACACTCACACACTATGACACTGAAAGTGATGCCATAGAAAATCCCACCAAATGTGAAGATACCTAAGGAGTACTGCTAGTGAAGTTCATGGAGTTTGATTCAACCATCAATTCAGAAGTCTACTGTGAAATGTTATGAAAACTCAGACGAGCCATCCATAACAAGCACCAGGGTATGTTGATTTCTGGTGTAGTATTGGTTCATGATAATTATCGTCCGCACACCACTAGGCACACCCAAGAACTTTTGAAGCAGTTCCGTTGGGATGTTTTTGATTACACCCCCATAGCCCAGATTTGGCACCGAGCGACTACTACTAAGGAATTTCAAACATTGTAAGATATTATGACAAGTGCCTCAATTTGAATGGTGATTATGTCAAAAAGTAATGTAATGTTGTAGTTTTCTAATGTGTAATGAAGGTTCTATATCTTTGAGTGTCTGTCATTGATAACCAAATGGTGGTTTATTTCTCATAAATGTGTTGTTGGCTTCAAGCCCAACAAATCACACAATCAACAATCTCAAGAATACTAACTCTAAGCAGGCATCTATTATATCCATTATTCTACAAAGCATAATGCACATGTTCCTATTAATATGCTTCTGTGTTAATTTCTACACACAAGTTATTAAAGATTCCTGCACCAAAAAGCATTTTAAAATATCTTAGAGAGGTTTGGATATTTGACAATCTATAAACAATACCATTAAAATTCTGTTTATTAATAGTTGAAATGGAAAAGGAATATTTTTAGGAAATCTTTATATCCTGAGTTATTGCCTAATGCAACATAGAAAAAAGGTAGTAATTTTATGAAGTAGTGTACTTGTTGCATTAAATTATTTAAAGCACATCCTCAATTAATTTTATTTATTTGTTTCTAGTTGTATTGCTTGATACAACCACTGCAATTGGAGAGCTGGGATGGAAAACCTATCCTCTAAATGGGGTAAGTCAATCATCATAGGTTTTGATGAGCATTTTGGAATATATCTGATATGCATTAAAATATACATTGTACACGGTATGTTTAATTCAACTGAAAACTGCATTTTAGTAAATATTTCTTAAAAATAGAACTGCACCAGTAGAAGCATCTACTGTATATACAAAGTGGCACAATTAATTAACTACCTTTCATGGTTATTTATGAATAGTTATGGACTTATCCACAGTAAGTCAACTTTTGTATATGAATATCATTTGAAAATACCTTTTGATAATTGTGGAAATGGTTTTATGTTTAAAAATTGTATGAATGAAATTCAGTGAAACACTGATCATATTTGTACATCAGAAAATGTATCTGATGTTCAAAATAGAAATATTTTCCATAATACTGTTTTAGAAGCATTAATCTTAGTTCTATCAGCCCATTGGAGAATAGGGTCTTATATTTTTCTATGGAATTTCTGAACTAGTAAATACAAGCTATTCCACCGCAATGAAAGGCCTAGCCTCCTATACAGTACTCAGCTGTTGGAATCGAGCCAAAATGTTATGCAAATTTATAATAATGAATATAATAATTGTTGGAAGTATGTTGTAAAGCTCTCATGTGGATAAGATGCTTGTTATATTTCATATAAGATACTGCATTCCTATGTCTATAATACAGTATATCAGGAGGAGATCTGGGAGAAAACAATAGAATGCCATGCTCAATGACATAATTAATAGTATATAGAATGTTACCAGTCTGGTATCAAGACAAATATAAAGATTGTTGCCTTACTGCAACATTCACATATTTTTCCTAAGCAATGGATGTTCCCTTCATTATCAAATCACTGACATTATTCAAAGCAGCATTTGTTATCTTCTGACATTACCAGGGTAGATGAGAGGGAGAGAGGGGGAGAGAGAAGAGGAAATTTTACAAATTTAAAGTTTATAATACAGCTTCTATCAGGTCCAGACTTGTTCCCTTTTCATAATGGGAACCTATAATAGGGAATCAGTCACTAACTCATTTCACATGATCTTAGATGCCTTGTTTTTTTCATTTCGGTAATTCCAGACTGTAATAATTATCACACTGCTAATTTGTGTTAAATATGATCCTAAGAAAGATATTTGAAGCAGACTGAATGGATGAAAGGCAACAGGTTTTGAAAAGAAATCAAAATCCATTACGCATGTTCTAAATACAGGTTTCTGAAGTCGGTTGATTGCTTGTCTTGGATAATAAGATAAAGATGAGAATCATTTTGACTTCACCACTCAGTTTCTTGTAAGTTAAGAAATACAAAACAATTCTCCCCTCCCCTCTATTGTTTAAAGTCTCTGTTTTTAAGTAGCTCTAGTCACGTTTTATGAGGGTGGGCAAAGTATATAAATCTAATAAATAAATAAATAAATAAGATCATTTTAGCTGTTCTGTTGACCAGTTCACTTAAGAGCGCATTGAATGAATTCAACTATTAATTAGGAACCCATATATTTAAACACTTAATCCATTCTATTGATTAGTTTCCAAGAACACTTTAATTTAAAATACCTTAAGATACAATTTATTTTTATATGCTGCATCTTCAGTGCTGTGTACTTCTTATGTTTGAGATGATACACAAACACATACACACATAAATATGTACATATGTATATATACACACACAAAACATAGGACAAATTTCTATTTGTTATAATACCAACTGATATTATATAACTTCTATTTAATTATGCAGAGTTTGTGAAGGAGACTTTCCTGAAATTGAATTTAAAAAACTACATTACACTAAACAAATCTAGAAGTATTACCTGTTAAATAAATAAGTTTTATTACTGGAAAATTTTGTTCTAGAAAGATAAATGATATTTCCTCAATACTGTAATATATATATTAAATACCTTCAGAGGCTTAATCAATATAAAATTTATTAAATTTGGCCTGTTTTTTTAGTTTATGGATTACATTTTTCAAGATTTACAATCCTTTTATATCATCTTGGTTAGCATTTATATTTCCTGTACTGTATATTTTCTGTAGGAAATGGACATTTCTTTTTGTTTACTTCAGAATTTTATTTGCATTGAAAATAATGAGAAAAAATTGAACGAACAAGATATAATAATAAATAAAAAACTTACATTTAAATTATATTCATACACTGAATTCCTGTTAAGCTTAATAGGACAATGGCAATTACAGCATTAAACATTTTAATATATTATTACAGCAAAGACTAGCACATCACAGAATGTGCGGTCATTCACAGATATCAGAGTTTTGAGTTACTGTAGCATGCTGATATTGTCACTATCCTTTCTAAATTCTGGTGCAGTAGTATGTTTATATGCGTGCATGAATTGATTTATGTATCACAGACTGTGCCAAAACATAGTCAAAATTCTTTAAACCAATAATGGAATGAATATACTATGGGAAACCAGTTGTGTGGTCCATTTATGCTCTCTTTAGCTGTAACAATGATGGATTTTTTTTAAAAAAAAAGCTTTTATGTGCTTTAGACTTTTTCCATTATTCTAAGTAATATGACAAGCATAACTCCAACACTGAATGTTGATGCTTACCATTTACAGATAAAAAATAATAATTTATGCCCAGAAATCTAGAGAATATTTAAAGGAATAAAAAACATCAAACTTAATAAAACTACATTCAAATAGGAGAATATTTACTGTCCAGTCAAAGATTTTTACTGATGTTTCATCACTCTTATAAGAAGGAATTTGGAGAGGATTCTATAAGAAATCAAATGTGTCAAATATTTTCATGTGGAATTTTAGACTGTTGGTGACTTCTGCAGAAGCTCTAGTCTAGGCCCATTACATTATATTTCCCAGACATCTATTGAACCTAGAAAATTCCTGAATGCTTAAATAATATGTAATTAATATGTCTGATGATTCTGCTGGACATTTGCAGGTGTCCTCTTTCAAATCCCAACCAGTTCCTGGCTTACTGCAGGTATAATGGTGAAATAAGTTAGCTGAATATGATGGCACAAGTCAAACAGATTATATCAACAAAGAAGCTGTAAACATGACAACTCTCTTTCTTAGGGAGCTCATTGCAAACAGAATTATTGCTTTATTTATCAAAATATATCAAAGAATTCATCAAGAGTGTCTTTTAACACTTTATTATCTCCTTTTTAGAGAAACAATGACATTTTGAATATATCAGTGACAGAAGTTAACCATAACTGTTCTATAATTTTCTATATTATTGATAATGATAGCAATAGTCTTTTAGGCTTATATACCATCCCATAACATTTTACAGCATTCTCTGGATGGTGTACAAGGTAGAAGCATTACATTGCATATTTATTCGCAACAGTCTGAGTTCTCCTTTTACTGATCTCAGAAGGATGGAAGGCCGAATCAACGACGTCCATCAGAATCAAACTTCATGCTATGGGCAGAATTTGTTTGCAATATTATACTTTAATCACTGCATCTTGTATTAATACAATACATTAATACAAGGCTTCTTGTATTAATCATGTACTCATTTTTTGTAGATATTAATTGATATAATACAGTGGTTAGCCTTTTATCAGGTTTTTCAGTTAATTGGAAAAAGAGTCATACATTTTGGTGGAAATTGTATTAATGCTGGTTGGGGAATTCTGGTAATTGAAGTCCATACATTTTAACGTTGCCAAGGTTGAGAAACACTGCTCTAGTAAAAGAGACCATTAGTGGATGGGACCTGGAACATGTCTTTCCTTCTGAATTTAACAGGCTAGTAGGCACTACCGAGGAGAAACAGTCCCATTAGTAACCTAGCCTTAAGGCATGAAGGGCTTTAAAGATAACCACTAGCACCTTGTATTGCACCCAGAAGCACACTGGTAACCAATGCAACTCATAGAGCAGAGATGTCACATGTACCAAATAACTGGCACCATAATTGCTCACACTGCTACATTTTGCACCAGTCAAAACATCTGAATACTATTGGGCACCCCACGTAAGGCTCTTTGTAGTAATAGGGAAGTGACTAAGGCATGATTAATTGGAGTCCAGGAACAAGTGTAAGTTATGCAGAATGTAAAGCTTTCAAAGATCCTCTCAGCCATGGTTACCGCTTTCTTTTTGACCAGGAGCCATGAGTTCAGGAGGACTCCTAGATTGTGCACAAGATCAGTCTGTAACAGTATAATGCCATTCTAAACATGAGATGGAAATATCCCAGAACCAGGGACTTCTAAAACCCAAAGCAACTTGGTCTTACTAGGGTTAAAACAAAGCCTGTGAACTGGTTTTCAAATCTAGAAAGTAGGATAAAAGTGTCCAATTCTGTCAACATCTAAGTGTTGCTTTTTCAAATTTGCCAATTACATCCTTTTCTAAGTAGCCAGAGTCAGACTACACATAACTTCCAGGATGGCTTCTGTAATTATTGGTCTTGGCACAAAAATTGGCACATTGTACAAATCACAGAGTACAACAAAGAGAACAAGAAAATATCAGGCATAATTCCAACTTGGCATTAAACAATTTCAAACTTAAACATGAAACAAAGTAAAATATGACAATACAGTATTGCCTAACATAAGTTTAATTTTCCTTCATTCAAATTTTCCTTCATCCAGTATGTAAATATAAACAGAGAAACTAAGCCACTGATTATTCAGAAAATGAAAATATTCAGACTTTTGTAGTTGTTATTGTCTTTGAGGGGTAGGGCAGATTTAAGGCCAAAAGGGTCAAGACCCTCTGAACCCCAGTGAAGAGGCTGTTTATATATATATATATATTCATGCTGGTAATCTAGAGCAGTAAATATGTTATGGAAAGTACCATATATTTGTCAATGTGCATAATAATCACTTAAATATAGATTCTTCTTAAATATCTTGTTATATTTACATTTGATTCCCATTAAATATAAGTTATATAAATATGTTTAAATGGTTTGCTAGCATGGTTTATTTAACAAATGTAGAAATACTCCATCTGGAGGGTTGGGATTTACTTTTTGGATGGCATGCCTATTTAATTTTTAATAAAAAAGTGGATCGAGTTTTTAAATCACATATTATAAGGATTTCTTTATTTCGGGTTTGGAGGAAATATTATAAGAGTGATTTTAAAATACCTTTATGGGCCATACCTTGGCATGCGATAGAGGGGATAAGGAGAGGAGTTAAAATGGATAGGGTCTCTTATACACAACTACTTAGATGGGATGGTCAAAATTGGCAGTTAAAATCTTTGGAAAATATTACCTATTCATGGTTTCAATATAGACAAATAGTGGATAGATGGAAGATGGATTGTAATTTGGGCTGGCTTAGAGAAGATGAAAATCTTTTTAAACAAGTAAAGGATCAAAGACAAACTCACATTAAGAGGGTTTACGGGGTTCTAGTGGAATTGGACTCAGAATCAGAATTAATTAAAGACTGTATGATTAAATGGGCACAAAATTTTGGTGAACCAATTCCACTGGATACCTGGGAAATCATTTGGGTGAGGAATGTTAAATTTACACAAGCCCAGAATTTAAGGGAGAATTTTTATAAAATGTTTTATAGATGGCACCTTGATCCACAAAAAATGTCTCTAATGTACCCTGACTTACAGCCTAAATGTTGGAGATGTGGTTGTCTGGACACCACTTATTATCATATTTGGTGGTCCTGTAAAAACATAAAAGCTTTTTGGATTAAGATATGGTGGAATATTCAAAGAATTTTTAGAAAGAGGGTAAAATTTACTTCGCAATTATTTTTGTTAGGTATTGTTACTGATTGTGATGCTAAGGAGGTTATATTGATGTTAAATTTGATTACAGCCGCAAGGCTGTTAGTAGGGCAATATTGGAAGAAGGAATCTTTGACTACTTTGCAAGAGTGGTTTGTTAAAGTTTCTTATCTGGCGGAAATGGCAAAGATTTCGGCTTTTTTAAAGGAGCAATCTCAAGAGAAATTTTTTACCGTATGGGAAAAATGGATAAATTTTAAACAATATAAATTGGATATAAAAAATATCATTTAGCTTTTTTATAACTTGTATATAATTTTTGATATTTTATAGATTGTACTTTTTCTCTTTTTTCCCTTTTTTTCTCCTTTCTATCTCTTTTCTTCTTTTTCCTTTTTTTAAGTATTTTTTCTTTTTAATGCTTATGTTATATATATATTTTATTTTATTATTAACTATTTTACAAGTTGTTAAATTTTTTTTTTAGGTTTTTTAAAATTTTAATTAAGCCTATATTCAGCTCTGGGAAGCTCGGGGGAGATGGAGGGGGTGGTTTGGGAGGGGTTGGGTGAGGGTTGTTTTTTTTTTTGTTGTTGTTCTTTTTTTGTTATTTGTAAAAACTTTTAAAAACTTTCAATAAAAAAAATAATAATTATCAGCATAAAGGGAAAAGGTGATTAGCTGGGAGTAGTTCTACAGGAATTCCATATAGGAGGAAAAAGGGGTTGAATGAAGAATCTAGACATCTAAAAAGATGGAAAGAAGTTGATGAAAAAACACAGTGGTGATCAGGACATTATTATAGTATACATTTCTTTTGTTCATGTTTCAAAAGAGTTGCATTACTTAAATATTGGAGATAGATGCATTGTAGATCTGAATAAATAATTGAACTAGGTATATTTCCTTGTTCCGTAGCAATAAATAGTTTAAAGAATTGACAGTTGTAGAACTATTTAAGTTGATACATTAAAAAATGAAAAAAATTGTTAAAAGATTAGACATCAAATATCTGTTTTAGATATCAAATGCACTTTTTATTATAGCCACGTGACTAAAAAAGAAATAATAAATATTCTCAGACATTGTAACACTTGCTTGTTCCTTTCATCTCTTTCAATAGAGATTTCAAAGTATTATTGCAGTCTTTTCTCTACATAATATTCACTATAGGCAGCCAGTCTATTGCTATTTTATTATTTCACATTCTACAGAATTTATTCTATGCATATGCTTTTGTAATATATTAAGATGTTTTCTGAACAGTGCTGGTTTCTTCAGTTTTTTAAATTACAGTTTTTCATGTGGTTCAATTATTTGTCATTTTCCCCCCTCCTACAATTTTGTAAGCAGGTTCAATATGTTTAAGAAAAGTCTCTGCCAAGCTATTTGTCATGGGAAATACAAAAATCAGAAAATAATTTCATGGAAAGTGCATGGAGAGTAGGAGTTGATGCAGCCATTTCAAAAAGAAAGAAGAAAAAGACAGGGGTGACGTGGGGACCTCAAGAGCTACACAATCAGAAATGAGTTTTCATTCAGTTACTAACAGATGTTATTTTAAATAGAGCAGTGGTTCTCAACCTGTGGGTTGGGACCCCATTTGGGGTCGAACGACCATTTCACAGGGGTTGCCAAACACCGCAGTCCACCATTTTTTCCTTAGCTGTGCTACTCCCTTTTATTCTATTGGCTTTTGAAAGCCAATAGAATAGACTCTCTTGAATAGAGTCTAATTCTATTGGCTTTCAAAAGCCAATAGGAATTGTCCAGGCTATCTCTGCCCTGCTGAGCCCGCCAAAAGTCCCATTCTGCAAATGGTGCTGCACCAGTTGAATAGTCCTCGACTTATGCCAGTTGAGTAGTCCTCGGCTTACGACCGGTTGGGGCTTGCGGCATTAAAAAGGTTGAGAACCACTGAACTAGAGTGATCCATTATGGATTTGGGAGGCGAGAGTAGATATCTTTGGGGTAATTCCACATTACAGCCCCTAAGCTGTTCCCTCCATCTGTTTTTTAAACCAGTTGCTTCAGAAATTCTAATCCAGATTGTAATGGTTTACAATGGGCTTGGGTTTGTGGCCACCCCAGGACCTGAATTCCTGTTTTACTATTTATTGGTCTTCCCATCTGTCTAGTGAAGGCAAGCCACACTGGCTGACTTCTGTGTGGACCTGTCTACCAATGCCTGCCTTTTTTTTTTTTAGACTTGCTTCCTCTAAAGCAGGGGAGTCAAACTCGCAATGTCATGTGTTGTGACGTGTTGTGATGTATCACAACTTTTTTGCCATTGCCGGCAATGGGGTGGGCATGGTTTTGTTATGATGCATCTGGCCCGTGGGCCAACAGTTTGACACCCCTGCTCTAAACTCTCATGGCTTTTCTTTTCTTTCAGATTCCTTTACACACAAACACACACAACATTATTACTTTGGACACTAATTCAAATCTTTCTTCTCCCTCATCTTTCATCCCTTTTGGTACCCTTGTACAATCAGTTGTAGTAGAGAACAAGTTTCTTTATTTGTTGTTGTTGTTGTTGTTCCAATATTCCTTTTTTCTTTTCTTTCTTTCTTTTTTGGTACCCTTCTTCTACCTTACACCTTCCAACAAGAAGTCCCTTTAATGCTTTATAAACTCTTTGCAGAACATGTTTTTTGCTGTAAAAAGCAACTGAGTAAATGTCAGAAAAATTCTTCTAGAACAGCTGAACTTTATACGGCTTGATCAGAGTCACTTTAATAGATGGCAGGTGTGTAGGGATTACTATTTAACATCAATTTGAATATTATTTGTTAATTCTGAACCCAACCACATCCCTACTTATAAGACAGTGCGAATACCTATACAGTCACATTATTTAAGGTTTTTTTTTATTCCCCCCCCCAAAGAATTTAACTTGTTTTTCAATTGAATTGTGCAGCTTATGTATTCTTTAGGTATAAAGAATTCTGAAGTGATTTATCTTGGTCTGATTTTTTTACATCTCAATAATGGGATGTATAGACTTTCTATATCCAACTGTATATAGTCTATGATTGCTCAGACTTTCCTCAGGAAACAATTTAAAAAATAAAAAGTAGAAGGGACTTTGGTATTCTCCAAATAACCTTACATATCACCTTTCTTGCATACACCCAAATCTCCATTAAATAAAAAAAGTATCATTTTCTCAAATAATAGATTGCTTCACTCTTTCCTCCAAGAAATTTATAAAACAACCCCATTTATCTGAAATGGAGGGGAGAGAGATTTTACATGAGAAAAAAATTGTGTTTTTTTCCTAATGAAGCAAGAGTTGCTGCAAGTGCAAGAAATCGTAAACTGAAGATGGTTAAAAAGCAGGAAGGCTATTATTAAAATAACTTTCTCTACCATGGTTTCAAAAGTGATTGGTCCCATTTGAGTGAATTTGCATTTGCATTCTTATAGTCAAGGCTATCATTACAAGGAAAAGGGCAACAAACCTGCCTTAATTTTTAAATGCATTCTGAATCTGGAATCCACACAGTATTACTGTTTAGGAGAATTTCTTGGGAATCTCTCAGCTCATCAGTATGCGCTGTTTATCTTTTGATATGCACACCTGGGTCTGAAACATATCTAATTAGAGCACATCTGCACTGAAGAGTTGAGTGTGAGCGTCCTGGATTGTATGGCTGTGTTAGACTCCTGAGAACATGTAATCCCAGTGATTGTGGCTTTTGTAAATGCTTCCTTGTCAGTTAGCAAGCTTCCAATGAAATTAACCACAGATGTAATTACTTCACTTCAGAAGTGTATTTCATTCCCTAGAGAGGTTTTCTAAGGCTTTGAATAATTTCCAGTTGCTAATTTATTTATTTATTTTTTAGAAAAACCCAAGTTTGATAAAGGAATGTGTGCTTCTAAATTTGTCATTCTATGCAGTTTTGTTGATTGGGAGAGTGGGGTTGTTGGTTCCCGTGAGATGTTTGACTTTGTTTATTCCTTTATAATGACTCACAGTAACATTTTCAGTCTGTACTAGAATATTTGTCTTTTTCTAAACTAAACTCTCTGGCAACTTTTCTCTCCCTGCCCCTATCCCACATTGTTGATCTCTTTCTTGCCAAACCAGTAGCAGTTTTTTAGTTTGACTCATTCTTTTTGTGATATTGGTTTGTAACTTCCAAGGCTTTGTTTTAAAAAAAATCGAAGTCTTTTCATAGACTTTGAAATTTTGTACCCCAAATTATCTGAAATTGATATTTTCCAGAGACACATTTGTTCCTTTTTTTTCTCATTCCAGCCTTTGGTTGTATGCTTAACGCATCTAATTCATTGACATCCATAACTTACAATTTGGATAAGGATAGAAAGCTTGCTTTGTTGTGTTTTTGAAAATTCATGTCCCTCAAAGAATTCTCCATTGTGTTTTATTGAATTTAGGAAAGCAATGTCAAATTTGCCTTGCCTGAATCAATATCTATACTCTGATCTCAAAGTGAGATTTAGTTCACACTAGGGACATTAATTCAAGGATCCCAAGATTACACCAAACTATATGATACTAAATGCTTTTATTTTCATTTTTTTAATTAGCAGAAGCTATCATCATTCAATATGAATGAAAATGTTAGGGCAGGGGGAATCTACATTTAATACAAATTTGATATGAAACTATTTCAGTCTTTATGCAACATTCAGTTTGGATTATTTTAACTCACAATCTGTCCTGCTTAAAAATACAAATTCAAGGGATGCTAAGCTTAAATGATTATATTAATCTCTTACCTATTTAAATGCAATTTTAAATAATACTGAATACTCATTTTTAAATATGTCTTTTTAAATAAGTTATATCTTAAGAAACAGCATGTCATAATCACTCTTTTCTATTTATCTCTTTGCTTTTCCCTGTAGCAATATTCAGGATTTTTCCAAATTTGCCCACATAAAATACTCAGTATTTTCAAACGGCTTTGTCTTATTTTTAAGCTCAAACAGATGCATTAGGAATATGACCTTATTCTACAATGAAACACTGTGCAATGATTTTCCCAGTTTTCAGTTACTTTGAATCTTTGTTGCTTCCATATCACTGATGTATACTCATCAAAATGAATATATATTTGGCTGCATAAAGTTTATTTCTCTATGACACATATCAGCAAACATTAGAGAAAAAGTATAATGCACAGAAAGAGGGAGACTGAGAAACATTTCAAAAACCAGAGTGAATACTTTTTCATGCAAGGAACAGGATTTTTTAAAAACTAAACTGTGTTAAAAAGTATTCATTTCAGTGATGGTTAAGGCATCAGACTAAAAACTGGGAAACTGGACGTTCTAGTCTTGATTTTGGCATAAAGCCAGGTGGTTGAATTGGGCCAGTGACTTTTTCTCAGCCCTAGAAAGAAAGCAGTGGCAAACATCTTTTGAAATTTTTACCAAGAAAATTGCAGGGAGCAGTTCAGGTAGTTGCCAGGGGTCATCCCTGACTTGAAGGCATGTCCACCCAAAAATGCTTCCCAATCCAGAATGAATATGGACCTTGCCCAAAGTATACAGAATAAATATGGATCTTGGTCCCAAACTCAGGAATGAATATATATCTCAAAATAGATGGCCATACATGACTCAGAGAAAGAATTGGGATTTTATTAAGGAACAATACAATGAAAATATGAGAGGGGAGATGGCCATGAGGAAGAAAGTAGCAATTAGTAACATAAATCCAATTGTTTCAAAAGGTCACAATGTAAGTTATACCCCTAGATGTAATATGGAATAACATGACATACCAATAAAGGAGAATATTTGAAGCTCAGTGTTGAAATAGGGGAGAGTCCTTGGTGATCTCTGAACTTGCTTGTTTTCTTGCAGACATTTCATTATCCAAACTAGGTAACATCATCAGTGCTAATAAAGACTGTGGTTTGCTGTCAGTTTATATTCTAGTGGCTTGTCCTGTCAGTGTTGGCGGGGATGGTCTTAGAAATTCTTTGGTTGAGTATTTCCTGTTGGCTTCTTTGGCAGTATCTTGATTGGGTATTGTTTACTTGATTGTTGGTCTGATGTTAAGAGATTAATTCCAAGATTAGTCCAACAGTCAAATAAACAATACCCCAATCAAGAAACTGCCAAAGAAGCCAACAGGAAACAACCCAAATAAAGAATCCCTAAGACCAGCCCCACTAATACTGACAGATGAAACCACTAGAATATAAAGTGACAGCAAACCATACTCTTTACTAGCACTGATGACGTTACTTAGTTTGGGTAATGAAACATCTGCAACAAAACAAGCAAATTCACGTTGAGGATCCCTCAACATGACATACATAAAAAGGGGGCAAAGATTGCATGTAATATCTCAACTCATTTCAACATTTGTTCTCTTCTCCCCACAGCAGTCATTTATTTATTATCCTCAGGGTTTTTTTTATCATAGAATGCATCAGAATGTAGTTCCAGCACCTTTTTTCAACGGATTTTCCAGAGTTGCGTTCTTTTCCTATTGTTGCCTTCCCTATCCTCGTTTGCTTTTGAAAATGCTCTGCTAGTAGTACATTATAAGGGAGTCCCTTCTGGTGCTATCTGCCTCCTTTAGAGTATGGCTTGATTGGCTGGATCAGACCATGTGGTGTGGAAGCTGATGGTGGCAGTGCAAGACACATAAACATGGAGGCCATCTTTCATAAGAGGGCGAGAGAGCCTTTTGCCTTCCCTTACAGAAGGTGGGGTGTGAAGTTAAAAAGAGGTGAAGTGAGAGGAAAGAAAGGCGGCTGGCGTGGAAGCTTGCCTGACAGTGAAACTTTGCTGTTTCAGTTCCTTGGGTAGTTCAAAGGCTGGGATGTCTATGAAAATCTCCTTTTAGTCTTTTATACTTTATATTCAAACTGCAGAGGGGAAGAATAGAAATAAAGCCAATGTCTTGTGATTTAGAGTATTATTATTATTAATAATAATATATGTTAAAGGTAGACCTACAGTATGAGGTTTAATCAGATCTATTTAATAAATTGGGTTTAACTTAAAGGTAATAATAAATTAAAAGTAATATCCATATTAAACTCCAAATGTAAATTTTTACACCTTGTTTGACAACTTCTTAAAAAAATTCAATCTTTTACAAGCAACCAAATTTTGTTTTATTTATTTCATTCCACATAGAAAGCTGACATTTCCACTCATTAAACTAAATGGGTATGCCAGTGGTAAATGTCCCAAAAGATTAATAAAATGCCTTCTTGTAATTTAAAGCCACATAGTGCATGGTCACATTAATAGTATTAACTTACCTTGAACAAAATCCTAGTCTTTTAGATACACTAAAAATTAAAGGGTTTTTTTTTCAACTACAAAGGTAAACCTCCTCCCATACATAAAAGGTACTACAGACAGAATCAGTAAGATCCTCCACAAACACAACATCAAGACAGCGTTCTGCACAAACAGAAAAATATCCACCATCCTAAGAAACCCCAAAGACAAAATCAAGTTAGAAAATTAAGGAGTATATGAAATCCCATGCACCGCTTGCCCCACCACATACATCGGACAAACCAACAGAAGAATAAGTGCATGCATTGATGAACACAAGAACTCAGTTAAAAAAGAGGAACCAACTTTTTCCCTGGTCCAACACCTTAAAGCCATAGAACATGAAATTGACTTTAAAAAGACCAGAACTATCGCCAAAACTGAACATTTCAATAACAGAATAATCAGAGAAGCCATAGAGATAGAAAAATGCCCACACAGCATGAATAAACGAGATGATACCTCCCGCCTACCAGCCATTTGGAAACCCACCCTTATTGACAAACAAGTCCCTAACACAAAGAATAACACCAGACCCACACTCATGAAAACCACAAAGGATGTCACCACCACACATCCACGCAAAAAGCAAACCCAAACCCACACCGATGATGAGGCATGACCACAAACCAGAAGCCAGACCATAGCTGCATCATTAGCCACTTCAAACCCCTCCAATCCATACATGAAGCAAACTGACACCCACCATGAAGATGAGGCACGACCACGAATGCGAAGCCAAAAAACAGCAACACAGCTCACTATCTCAAATTCCCCTGCAACTCAGACCAACCTGAGCACAACAAAGCCCCCACACAAACAGAACACCTCCCCAGCCAATCAGAGCACAGCCAACCCCCCATCCAATCAGAGCACAATCAAGCCCCTAACCAATCAGAACACACCTCCACCCAATCAGAACACAGCCAAGTTCCCACCCAATCAGTTCATATCCCCACTGGCAGTTAAAAGGAAGAAACAGCTACGATCACACATTGCTCCTAGAAGCACGAAGCCAAAAACACCACCCTGAAGATGATGAATGGGACTCCGTTGAAACGTCGCCAAGACACTTCCAATTTTACGTGGGAGAAAACCTGAATAACCAAAGACCTACAACCAAAGATAGATAGATAGATAGATAGATAGATAGACAGACAGACAGACAGACAGACAGACAGACAGACAGACAGACAGACAGACAGACATACATACATACATACATACATACATATATATATATATATATATATATATATATATATAGCACTGATTATTGTTATTATACTGGCTAATTTAAGATCAAGCCTGCTAAAGGTATCTGGATACAGATGACTCTAAAAAATTTCTCACTAGAATAATCAAAGTGTTACAAAGGAGATAAACTTCAGAGCTAATTACCAAACTGCTATAGCATTCCTTTGAATGAATTCAGCTAGAGATAGGAGTCTGCCCAATAGGTAATTCATAGCTCCTGAGTTATCCTGTCTGTGGGGCCAAGTTCACAAAAAGTTTCTCTGACTGCGTAAATAAATTATATTAAATTTGTCTTTAAAATGTCCTCTTCCTCTTCCATTCAAGGTGACCATCACTGGTGAAATTTGCTTTAAAATACTTCAGGAAAAGTGCTTTAAAATGCATATTGTAGGACAGTTAACACATCATATTTTTAAAGCAGTTTTGTTTGTTTTTTTCTCAGATTTTCCTATAAGCCTGAAAAAGTGCAGCTGCTTTAATGAGTTAACTTGTTAAAACATCAGTATCTTAAATATGAGTAATCAAACTAGCTATTTCTTTTTATAACTTGCATGGAAATATGAAAAAGATAATCCTGCACTAAAGAAATGTTGCATTCACTTTCTGAAGCACTTATTCAAAATTATTTTCAAGTAATTATAGCATATAAGCAAAGCATAAATGTACTGGTAAAATTCAAATGTGCACAAAGTTTGAACTATTAAGCTTTTGTAAATCTTGGGACAATATAAGAGCAAGAGAATTAATGACATTCTAGCAGATTTGAGAATTTCAAATATGGTTGCAAGGCATTCATTTCTTGCAAAATGAAAGATCAATATTCATTTAAAATCAATATTAATTTTCTTCATTACATTATAGTGGGAATATTTAGACATGGATCCAGTTTGTGCAACTTGCTCATAATTCATGAATACATCCAACCTTTGCCATATTCAGAAAAATGCAATGTTGAATAGATGTTGCAAACTGTTTGAATTAGCCTTATGCTGGAGTAGACATCTACAATTATAAATACAATATGATGACAGCAGCAGTATTTCAAGTTCAAACTGTCCAATTTTTTGGCAAGTAGACATATCAATGCAAAGTTGTATGTGCAAAATATCAATGCTTGGGTTCCTGAAATTCCTGAAACACTCACATTGTTACCTTCTAATTAGTGTCTCTTTATAATTAACCATATTTCCATAAAACCTGCCCTGGAAAAGCCAACATAACATGTTCCAACCAACAGTGCTTAACATATTCTACAAAAATAAAATATATGAGTACTTTTGTAAATAAGAAGCATTTGCCTCTATGATGAAGGTATAAATAGTTCAGAGCTAAGAGAATGTTATTTATCAGAGAAGCCTCTAAGGATATTTTCTAATCTATTATCTTTGTGCATTTTACACACCTATGATTTTAATATGGTCTATTATATAAATGATTATCTAAATTCATTTATTTGTAAAGTTAGATCCGTTCCAACATCATGACTTTGAAGACTTCAGGTCTCCATGAATTTCTTTCTTCCCCAACAATAATGGAATTGCAGAAAGGACTCGGGGTAGGAGAGAAGACAAGAAAAATTCTAGGTAAAATCCACACAACTGACTCAAGGGTATCTCTTTCACTGCAGCACAGTATGTTTCTTAATAAACTTTAATAAATTTAATTAAGCACTGTGTCTCTATTTAAGCCTATATATTAAGTTCATGTTTCCTTCCATATCTTTTGAAGACTAATAAAATAATTCAAGAGGAGAAAAATGTGCATCTAATTTTAAAACCATTAAATGTCAGTTGTATATCTTTAAAAAGCATACCGGAAAAATTCTTAACAATGAGATCAGTAGGTAATTCCATCTTGTCTATTGCCCTATAAAAAGAAAATACAACTGTTATATTGCAAAATATATTTTATGTTCAAGGAACACCTGCAGCTAACAATGTTGTTTTCAGTGATCAGTTCATCTTCAAAGAACTTTTTCTTCACTGCTCTCTTATGTTTTTCCTTCTCTTTATTTTAAAAACAAACCTTTTCCATCTATCTTCTACTCAGATCTGTTAGTCCTGTCTCTTCAGAACACAAAATCAACTCAGAAATGGTTTGGTGGAGTTATTTGAGCTTGTAAATTCATCATGATTCTTTTTCCTAGAAGTGAAATCTCATTGATATTCTTATTGTTTCGTTACTGCTCTTGTTTTTAAAAAATCTCATATAGTATATAGACAATGTATTTTATTTGTGACATATAAAAAGCCATTGTATTATGCACATATCACTAACCCATACAGTGTGCTGATTATTCAAAATGAGACTTAGGTGGTAAACAGTCTTTTGTAAAGCTTCCATCAAGTAGTACCACACAAGTAAATTTTTACTCTGCTTCCTCCAAATGGTCTTAAAATCAAATGGTCATACTTGCACATGCCCAAGATAAACCAAGTTTGGAATTACTTTTTGTATTATCCCAGAATCCTTTGGTGTAGAGGGTGGCAGATTTTTCCAAATGCTTCTATTGAAATAAAATGTTCACATCAGGAAATGCAAACGTCCCTGCAAAGTGCAGCATTCACCTTGACAAAGATATGCAGGAGTTGTTAGGAAAGTTATTTTAAAAGAGATGACAACAAATCCTAGAGAAGAGGCAATGAGAAACAGATTCAATATAACCCTTTATTTTCTTTGATATAAGTTGGTTATGGAAATCCTCTGGGAAATGTTCAAGATTCAGAATCTTTAAAAATGTCATGAAAAATATCTCAATATGGTACCAGGATATGCATTTATTTACCCAAAAATCATTTTCTAGAAAAGCAAGTGTCAAGCCCTCCTGGGCTCGACACACAAGCAGGGGGGGAACCAACCTACTGGCCGAGAGGGAAGAATGTACGACGGGCAGCGTTTCCACAAACAAACATGGTTAAGAGTTTCCAACGATAGTGCGGAGCCCAGTGGTGCTGCGGAGCGGGAGCTGACATGCGCAGAAGGACTGTCGCACATGCGCAGATCCCTCTCAAATCCCATCGAACAGCTGATTAGCAGTAAAATTGGAGTCAGCTGATGGAAAGCAAACCGTGGATCGCAATAATAACACAGGGTGTCGGCAGAAGATTGTCTCGAAGAATGATTTAAACACTGATTGGAGGCCAGGAGGGTGGGAACGGGGTTGGTGCAGGTGTAGGGTAATGAGCATGGGTGTGGTGAAGGTGTGGTCCGTAATAACCTAGGGTGGGGTGCAAATGTAAGTGTACTTAAATAACGCTGGGAGGCAGTTGCTCCCAGCGCAAACTTTGTAGAGCACAGATCTAGTGCTATGCTTGTCTGTGTTAACCGTCAATGCATTCCCTGAAGTAAACCGGAGCTGTTTCCACTCAAGAATCTCGTCGGTGTGTTCTTCGTGCGACATTCGGTAGGGAGGCTGACAGAAAGTTTGCGCTCAACCCATCTTTTTCATATATTCATTTGTTCCCTTTTGTATTCCCTTTTCCCCTTTTGTGGGTTAGGTGAACTCTTCTTGGGTGAAAGGGATTACTTGTGAGTCCTGCAATTGTCCCAGGTTGAATTCCTTGGCAGGTTGCTGGTAATAGGTTTTCAAGAGGATGGCAGAAGGTGTGCAGGGGGCTATCCCTGGTGACTCTGATCCCGAACCAGTACAGGAAAAACAGGAAGGACTGGAGGTTCCTAGTGCTGAACAAGTGGTGGTATGTCCTAAAGTGAAGGAAGTAGGCCTACCCTCCCATTGAGGCATTAGGACCCCAAGAAACAGAGTCAGGAACCCCTGACTCTGGCTGGGGAGTGGTGGCAAAGTCCTGTAGTAGGACTGGAGGTTCCTAGTGCTGAACAAGTGGTGGTATGTCCTAAAGTGAAGGAAGTAGGCCTACCCAAACCTCCCATTGAGGCATTAGGACCCCAAGAAACAGAGTCAGGAACCCCTACTCTGGCTGGGGAGTGGTGGCAAAGTCCTGTAGTAACAGGTATGCCAGAAGGAGGTGGAGCTGGACCATCGGAAGACGCTCGGATGAGGACCAGGTGGCGGGAGCGACGGTCAATGGATGAGGAGGAGGAGGACTGGAGTTACGCCACAGCTCCTGGTCAAACTGTAATGGATCTCTTAAGGGAGCAATTTGGAGAGGGAGGATATCAGGATGCCCCTTCGTGGCAGAGATGGATGCCTGGTCCAGAAGCGATGTCATGGTCGCAAAAAGGTTCCTCTTCCATTCATACAACGTCAAGCCGCTTTAGGTTGGCCAGTCCAAAATTAAAACCTGAGCCCACACACAGTGATTTGTATCAAGCCAAAGTGGGAGCATAAAGTAGTAGTCGCACTGAAGACAGGTCACAGGGAGGGACCAGTGGAGCCTCGACTGTTCCATCTAGAGGATTGAGATCAGCCCCAGGGGCCCCTCCCTCAGAAGGGCCAACTACATCTAGAGCTGGAGCGTCAACAGGTCCCTCATATACAATGGGTTGGGGTCCTGGACCATGGGGCCAAGGGTTTGGTTGGGGTCCTCCACCCATGAATGTAACATTTGATGGAAACCCCGATCAATTGGCCTTTTTCTTGAGTCAAGCAATTGGGCATATGGATAGGTATGGCCACCTTTATCCTTCTCAATGGGCCATGGTAGGAGCAATAACAGCAGCCCTACAGGGAGAGGCTTTAGAGTGGGTGGCCGACCTACATACTGAACATGCCCAGGAATTAGCCAACATTGGAGCATTTCTAGGAGCTCTTTGAAATCGGTTTGAGGATCTGTCTAGAATCCGGAGGGCGGAAGGAGAGGTTCTCAGGATTAAGCAACGGGGCCGGCCAGTGGCAGAGTATGTTAGGGAGTTTCGCAGAGTAGCGGGTAAATTACGGAATTGGCCTGAGAGATTGTTAATACATCACTTCCAGGCAGGTCTGGACAGGGAGTTAAGACAAGCATGTGTGTTCCGGGGCATTCCTGGAAGATTGCAAGAGTGGTTTAGAGTAGTTACAGACTTAGATACGGGGTTGCAGGAATTCCGGCCTAAGAATGATAACCCATTAGGGATTCGTAGACCACTAGGGCAGGTTCGGCCAGTAGGTCCAGTATCCGGGCCACCTGATAGTTCATCTCGTGCAACGTTTCGTTGTTTCCGGTGCAACTTACCGGGCCACCGTGCTGCAGAATGCAAAGAACCAGTCCCTACAGGAGGGATAGATGGGCCGGGAAAGAAATTGCCTGGGAAGATCCCTGAAAGATCGAGGGCAGCACAACAACGTGTCGATAACCCGAAACCACGAAAGGAGAGAGTAGAGGTCAATGAAGGAATTGGTGGAATGGAACCCCCATTAACCATATATCAGGAGGATGTAAAGACACCAGAAGATCCCATGGTAAGCGAACCCATTTGCCCGTTTACTCTTCCTATTACAATCATCAGTACACATTCAGGAAAAAGAGCACAATGTCAGGCATTGCTTGATACTGGGTGTACTAGGTGTCTCATTAGTGAACGGTTAGTACGCAATATGGATATTAGAGTAAGGGCATTGCAGACACCAGTACGGTTTGAGCAAGTAGATGGGTCTTTATTGGGGGGTTTGCCTGCTACTTTCATCACTGAGCCTGTACGATTGGAGTTAGGAGAACATTGGGAAATGTTAAGATTTATCGTAGTCCCATTCATGACAGAAAATGTAATATTAGGCTTGGCTTGGTTAGACAAGTGGGGACCGACTATTTGGTGGAAAGGAGGGTGTCATAGGGTACGGATTGGTATTGGCCCTAACCCACCTCAACATGAACAGGTACACAGAGGGGAGGAAATGACTAGAGTCCAAGTTCCTAGTAATGAAGAAAAAATTGAAATCCCGTTGGAATATATTGACCTGGCAGATGTCTTTAGTGAACAGGAATGTGACGTACTGCCACCACACCGTTCGATTGATTGCGCCATTGATATAGAACCAGGAGCTACCCTCCCGAAACCTCGCATGTACGCAATGACTCAAAGTGAAATGGCGGAATTGAGAACATATATTAACAAGAATTTAGCAAGGGGTTTTATCCAGCCTGCTAGGTCACGGGTGGCGGCTCCTGTATTATTTAAAGAAAAGAAAGATGGAGGATTATGATTGTGTGTAGACTTCAGGGGTTTAAATGCAGTCTGTGTAGAGAATTTCTACCCCCTTCCACTTATGAAAGAACTATTAGCTTATTTGACAAAAGGTAAAATTTTTACCAAATTGGATTTACGAGAAGCCTATTATAGAGTACGTATAAAGGAAGGGGATGAGTGGAAGACAGCATTCAATAGTCCGTTAGGGAGCTACCAATATAAAGTAATGCCATTTGGGCTAAAAGGAGCCCCTGCTGTCTTCATGCAGCTAATAAATGAGGTGATTCATGAGTATCTATACCAAGGGGTCTTGGTATATCTGGATGATATTCTTATATATTCAGACAATAGGAAAGACCATGTGGAATTAGTGCGCAAAGTACTACGGAAACTCCTTGATGCACGATTATATGTCAAACTGTCGAATTTGCATTTCACCAGGATAAGTTAGATTATTTGGGATATAGAATATCAGGGGGAGGAATAGAAATGGATCCAGCCAAAGTCCAAAGTGTATTAGACTGGCAACCGCCACAAACGTGTCGCCAATTGCAAAGTTTCCTGGGCTTTGCTAATTTTTACAGGCAATTTATTCCATCGTTTGCCCAAATGGCGTTGCCATTAACAAATCTATTGTGCACAAAAGCTATGGGGGTCAATCCTCGACCTAATCAGCCCTTAACCTGGTCACTTGAGTGCCAACGTGCCTTTGAAACATTAAAGACCTTGTTTTCTAGAGAACCACTTTTACAACACCCCAATCTAGAGGAGCCTTTTGTGGTACAAATGGACACAAGTGATGTGGCGGTAGGAGCAGTATTGTTACAGAAAAATGAACAAGGCAAATTACAGCCTTGTGCATTCACTTCCCGTAAATTGAATGCAACTGAGCGCAGGTGGGCGGTTTGGGAGAAGGAAGCCTATGCGATGAGGTGGGCGTTAAGTACGTGGCGTCACTTTCTAGAAGGAGCAAAAGGGGGGTTCGAAGTGTGGACTGACCACAAAAATCTAGAAGCATTACAATCGCCTAGACGATTAGCCCCGAAACATGTAAGGTGGGCCCTGTATTTCCAAAGATTCAAGTTTAAACTTAAATATGTTCCGGGAGGAAAAAATTTCCTTGCAGATGCGTTGTCAAGGAAACCTCAGTACCATAGCAAGCGGGAGGAAGTGATTCAAGCCCTCATAACCCCGATTGGCCAACCTGGGGATAAAATCTCGGTGATACGGTCTGTGGAAGACTTGGTACGAACTCTACAAGGTGAGCTTAGAAGTGACCCATGGATGATAAATCATCCACAGATTCTCACTATGAGAGATGGACTGGCTTAGAAAGGGGGAAAATTATATGTCCCGCAATCTTTACGACTAAAAGTCCTGAACCGAGGTCACGATGTGAAACCAGCTGGGCATTTTGGATTTCTGAAAACCTTACATCTAATCAAACGACAATTTTGGTGGCCAGGGATGAAAAAAGATATAGAAAATTATGTCCAAGAATGTTTCACGTGTGCAGTGTCAAAACCACGGGTGGGGAAGCCGTCAGGTCTATTACAACAAGTCTATGACCCTAACCATCCCTGGGAAGAGATCGGCATGGACTTTATAGTGGATTTACCAACCAGCCACGGAAATATGGTTATATGGACGGTGATAGACTTGTTTTCAAAGCAGGCACATTTTATTCTCTGTAAAGGTTTACCGTCCGCAAAACGCCTAGCAAAGCTTTTTGTGACCCACATCTATCGGTTACATGGGGTGCCGCGACGAATCATTTCGGACCGAGGGGTACAATTCACTTCCCAGTTTTGGAGGAACTTTATTAAATTGATTGGATCATCTCAAGGATTAAGTACTGCATTCCATCCCAGTACGAACAGAGGGGCTGAACGGGCCAATGCTATGATTGAATGATACATCAGGTGTTACGTGAACTATCAGCAAACAAATTGGGCTGAACTTCTACCGTTTGCAGAGGTAGCGTATAATAATACCCTCCATAATAGCACAGGATTTGCTCCATTTAAGGTAGTTAATGGAATGGATTTTGCCCCTATCCCCGAACTACCTCAAGGGAATACGGGACCGCAACAACCAAGAGAATGGATAGAGCAAATCAACAATATGTGGATAACCGTGAAAAAAGCCCTACAAAAAGCAGAGTTAGCAACGAAAAAACAGGCAGATAAAAAAAGAAGGCCACAGAAAACCTTCCAGGTTGGTGAAGAAGTGTATTTATCCACCAAATATTTAAAACTACGCAGACCATGCAAAAAACTAGGTCCAAAATATATCGGACCTTTTAAAATAGAACACATAATCAACCCTGTAACAGTAAAATTGAAGTTACCGTGCAACCTTGGTAGAGTGTACCCAGTTTTCCACAGTGGATTACTGAAACCAGTAACTAAACCATCAAGTACCCCAACAGCCAGGACAAGTGAGAGGAGGCCATTATGAAATCGAGAAATTATTAGATTCAAGATATAGAAGGGGCCGACTGCAATATCTGGTGCTGTGGAAGGGATATCCATTGTCAGAGGCATCATGGGTGAGGGAAACCGATATGGAAGCCCCTCGGTTGATACGTAGATATCATCGGAAATATCCTCAAAAACCGGGGGGAAGGGACATGTGCCTGTAACTCCCCTACCAAACTAACTTGTGTTTTACCTATTGCAGGACGACACCTGGTAGGGGCGCCACATGTCAAGCCCTCCTGGGCTCGACACACAAGCAGGGGGGAAACCAACCTACTGGCCGAGAGGGAAGAACGTACGACGGGAAGCGTTTCCACAAACAAACATGGTTAAGAGTTTCCAACGATAGTGCGGAGCCCAGCGGTGCTGTGGAGCAGGAGCTAACATGCGCAGAAGGACTGTCGCACATGCACAGATCCCTCTCAAATCCCGTCGAACAGCTGATTAGCGGTAGAATTGGAGTCAGCTGGTGGAAGGCAAACCGTGGATCACAATAATAACACAGGGTGTCCGGCAGAAGATTGTCTCGAAGAATGATTTAAACGCTGATTGGAGGCCAGGAGGGTGGGAACGGGGTTGGTGCAGGTGTAGGGTAATGAGCACGGGTGTGGTGACGGTGTGGTCCGTAATAACCTAGGGTGGGATGCAAATGTAAGTGTATTTAAATAATGCTGGGAGGCAGTTGCTTTCAGCGCAAACTTTGTAGATCACAGAGCTAGTGCTACGCTTGTCTGTGTTAACCGTCAATGCATTCCCTGAAGTAAACCGGAGCTGTTTCCACTCAAGAATCTCGTCGGTGTGTTCTTCGTGCGACATTCGGTAGGGAGGCTGACAGCAAGTTAGTGAGATTAAAAAGTGAGAATTTTACCTTATGTTACATCATACTCAGCTTCAGACTCCTGTTTCCTTCTCCTATTTAAACACAATTACACCTTTCCGACAAATTTTCACAGCCATCCTCAAAGTCCTGGGCTGTACTGTGTGCTATACTTTTTTCTCACTTCTTTTTATATTATTATATTTTATTGATTTTTTACAATAACAATCCCTAGTGCCGTGGTGGTGAACCTATGGCATATGTGCCACAGGCGGCATGCAGAGATATCCCTGTGGGCACACGTGCCATCGCCCCAGAGGGAAGTGAGGCCGGGCCACTCCCCTCCCCCTCTCCAGATGCACCAGAGCTCTCGCTCTCTTTCTCTCTGCACTGGGAGTCGGAGCAGCTGCAAGAGCTAGGCAGATCCAGGCTGGATGGTGGAGGCAGGGCTTTTTTTCTCATACAACGCAGGTTGTATAAATGGAAGCTGCCCGTGTGAGTCCAGGTATGCATGCAGAGCGATTTCTTCCCCACACACACACAGCCGATCCGGGCTCTGGAGTCCTTTTCCAACCCTCTGAAGCCTGGATTGGGCTGCTGGGAGGGCACAAAATCACTCCATGGCCATGCATCCAAGCTGGGCTAGGCTGAACTGGCTGGACGCGGAGCCTCTTCGCTGCTTCTTCCCCCATGCTGGCCATGCCCACCCAGTCTGCTGTGACCACCATAGCCATGCCCACCCAGCGGGCCATGCCTACCCAGCGGACCACACCCACCCGGCACCCAGCAATACATAAGTGGGTTTTGGGTTGCAGTTTGGGCACTCAGTCTCTAAAAGGTTTGCCACCACTGCCCTAGTAGATGGCCCAATATATATATTTTTTCCTTTGTTCTCAGCTGTTTTCTGTTTATTTAGAAGTCACGGAAATTCAAAGGAATAAGTTATTCTCTATTTCTGGGCATATTGCCAATTTCAAGTCAATGCAGCTTTAGTTTTATGCTCTAATTCTCCACTAGATATCAGTAACTATTCATTTTCCAACTTTTAAAGCAGAAGATTATTTTCTTATAATTTCATCAATACTCTTTCAGATATGAAATTTTAACAGTTTTCATGGTTTTCAGATTTATCCAGACTGTAGTAATTATTAACCTCATTTCATTATATTTCTGTTCCCCATAAACATTTAATTCGCTGGTTCCATCTATGGAAGGGTAGGGGTATAGTCCGCTCCCTTCTCACTTTTGGAGAATTTTTTGCTTCTTGGGGATCTTTTCCAGGGAATCAAATACAAAATAGGAGAGAGAAGATTGAATTTCTCACCCAGTTCCAAGCATGCTGTTCACTGCTGTTCTGGTTGTGCCTTTGGACTTTGGCTGCTAGTAGCTTGGGATGGTCACCAAGATGTGACCAGCCTTTCTCCTGTTGGGTTTTGGAAGGCTTCCCCCGGATAGAGCAGATAGAGCACTGTTGTTCACAATCATCGGGGTGCCCCTCCTTTCGTTGCTTCTCTGGTTTTAGACTCATTTTAGGGTCCCCAGACATAGCAAAACCAGCTGAGGGGTGCGGAGCTCCACAATCCTGCTGCTGTGTCGCTATGACACATGACCAGAAGTCCACTTTTTTCTCACTTCTTAAATAGCCAGGAATTCTGTCATCTTTAAGTTAACATATGTCTCTGTTTTCAGTTCAGGTTGAAGAAAATTCAGGAAAATAATGATTATGTGATTATAAGCCAACATCTGTCAATCCTGAGTGCTCACTGAATTTTTAAAATTAATCTAAAACAAAGTAAATCATTGGTATCATTAAAGCTCTTTCTGGACCCAGGAAAGAAGAGTTTGCAAATTTCTTTTACAGTTTATAAGCCACCAGAAACTCTGAAGTATTTTATTTAGAACACAGGCTTCTGTAAGGAAAATTGATTTCATTCTGTTATTCAGCATCCACAACAGTATAATTCATGTGGAGGTTTCCATGTATAATAGTGAGCAAGGGAGACAGTGTGAAGAGTAGTAAGCCTAGATGAATATTTCAGATCCTAGTACAGGAATTATTTTAAACAGTTTTCTTACTGATTGCTTCTCAGCTATCATCTTAACCAACAAGTCAATACATATTGGAACAATTCATCCAGTCAGAACTAGATGATGAAAATCCTGTCAAAGTGTTTGTATACACCCAATTATATATATTTCATCTTAAGAAATATGTGCTTTCCTAAATATATATTTGTTGAATGTTTAACAAGACTTAATAGAAGCACAAATAGAGATCACTTTATTTTATTTATTTCTTAGGTTTTCATCCTGGTTTTATTACTTACTTTATATGTAATTCAGGGCAATGAACTTATCTAATATTTCTTCTCCTGCTATCTTCCCATTCTGGGCCTGGGCAACAAAAAATTAGCTACCGGTTCTGCTGAAGTGGTGCGAACCAACTGAATCCCACCACTGCTTTCAACATTTCACCCATTGTCACTGTAACTGAGATCAATCACCCTGCTGTTAGTCATCCTCTTCTTTGTTCTTCTACATTTCCCGGCACTGAAAAGAGCTAAGGGTTTGCATAATGTACTCAAAGTATGATAATTTAAGTTTAAATCCATTTCCTTATTAATCACATAGAAAAGATATAAAGTCAATATATCTGGTCATTAATGAAATGAAATGAAAACCCAGTCTAACTCTCGAAGAAGCGTTTATATATAACAGTGATAATTTATCCATTATACATTGTATGGTGATGAGTTTGGGAGGGATATATTTTGACATGACAAAGTTTGACATCAATTTAAAAACAATAATGACTATAATTAATCATGAATATGCATAGTATAAATGATTTCTATGTTGTCATAAAGAAAAAATGTTGGTCCTAAGAAAACTTATATAACAATTTATATAACAATATGTTAGAATTTAAAGGATTTACACACAGAATTAAATGCACAATTTATAAAAAGAAATAATTAAAATGAAAATATATGGAATAAAATACATCAATTGCATTCTGTCAGATAGAATATAGACTAGTTAGCAGATCTGATATTACTTGGATAGCCCTAGAAGTCCTAGATTAACATACAAATAGAAATTGTATGTTAAATTGTAAGGACTTTGAAAAGAATAATGTTGGTTCAAACATGTAAGCATTCATCATATAGCCTAGTGGTGGTGAATCTATGGCACGGATGCCAGAGGCGGCACTCAGAGCCCTCTCTGTGGGCACGTGCACCGTCATCCCAGTCCTAGGCCTTCAGCTGGGTTTTATAAAACCTTTTTGCTTTAGGCTCCGCCACCATGTACAAGAAAAAAGGTTCAATCAGTCAGTCAATTTCAACTTCTCACGGGAAAAAAAAAGATCTTGCAAAGTTGGAATTGATTGATTGAACTTTTTAGTCCTACCCAGTCTATTACCACCACAGCCACGCCCAGTCTGTTACGACCACAACCACACCCACCCAATGGGCCACACCCACTCAATGGGCCACCCGGCACCCAACGATGCATAAGTGGGTTTTGGGTTGCAGTTTGGGCACTCAGTCTCTAAAAGGTTTGCCATCACTGATATAGCCAATGGATAACAAAACTGTTACTGATCTCTAAATTCAAATCAAATTAGCCCAAAATAAATAAGAGTATAATTTAAAAATAATGATGTATTATGATATCATAACATAGATACTGCAAAAGATAAGAATTGTATTAAAGAAAAAAGAAGGCACTTAGTACATATAGAAGGTTTAAACTAAACTATGGAATCAAACATAAATCAAGATCACAGAGCAGTATCAAACGGATCAAACAGGATCATATGAAGACTGAATATATAAAGAGAGGACAAAATCAAGGCAAGCAAGCAAATTCAGCAGTGGAAAATGGGAAATGAAAATAAAGCTAGTGCTTGTGGAAATTCAAGATACATTATAAGTATATTTGCATATGTTCTATATATTTTCAGAGCCTGGGAAAATACACTGAAAGTATTTTTATTCAGTATCATCTCTTATAAAATCTCAAGTGGAGATTTTATATGCCGTTTTGCTACATATAGGGTAATGCAGGAGCAAAGTTCAAGCACTTGTCATTACTGATTTTATGACACACAAAAAGATTCCAACCTGCCTTGCAGCCAGGATTTTGGCCATTAAACTCAGCTTTCTACCTGTTAAATTTAGTCTGACTCTATTGCAGGTATATAGTGTGAAGAACAATCAAGTGACAGTTGAGGTAGAAATGAAAGCAATATAAATAGAGAGATTTTATTATTTTCATTATTTTATTAGTTTAATATTCTGTAAGAAATTATAATATCTACTTTACAATAGAAAATTGAGGCAAAATTATACTTAGCTTATATAGTAAACCAATAGCTCTCATAAAACTTTGTCTTAGGTTCATGAGATTCCTGCAAAAGAGTAATTATAGTCCTTTAGCCTATCATAACAGCTATTAGCAATATCTTGAACTAAATTATGGATTAGAGTAGTAAACTTTAACTTAAGTACATAATATCTGTGAGGGATTATCTGTTATACATTTTGAAATGAGAATTATCCTATATTTTTCTATAATAGTCCTTAAATGTAAAAGGTTTAGTTTCATTTGATTCTGCTTTTGATTGCAATCACTCTCATGGTCTTTATTATCATGTCCTCCTTGTAGAATTTAATTTGTGAAGAATTAAAAGGTGATGTAACTGGACATAGGATTATCTTCATCTTCTTTTCTTATTTATGTTAGCTGGTAATTAAATAACCAATTGTAGAGTTTTATAACACTCTGTCTTTGCTATGAATTCTGATTCGAGGCAATGCTTTCCTCAAATGTTGCGTGATAGTGATTTTACTTAATATCTAACTTGACAAACTATAATTAAAATACTTATTGGTTTGCCTTAGGATATTGCTCACTACAGCAACTTATTTTTGAAATTTTGTTCTATTCAAACAGCACATAATGCATTTATATAGGACTTTCGCAGCCTTCTCCAGTCTGATAATCTTAGACATGTTGGGGCTTAGTTGCCAAAATTCCCATATTGCGTGGTCATCTTTGGTACTTATGGAGTTTTAACTCCAAGAGTACTGTTGTTTGCACTGGAGTAAAAAGATGTGGATTGTGCTAAATATGGTAAAACTTATATTTTTTTCTGTCCCGCAGTTCATGTTCAGCCCAATGATAGACAAAAGCCACAAAAGCTATTATTTTTACTCTGATACTTTTTAATTCGGTACAATCATTTATGTTTACTTTACAATGAGTGGCAACTTTCAAGAATTCTCTTAGTTGTGACCAGTATTCTGAAAAAAGTATTCAGAAACTTCAATACATGCTTCCTGTCAAAAATGGCATATGAATTCATTCTAAGCACATTGTTGTGATTCCGTGGTAGCCTGTGATCCCAGCAGCTGAGTCCAGGGAATCACTGGAGGAGGAGGAGGAGGAGGAGGAGGAGGAGGAGGAGGAGGAGGAGGAGGAGGAGAAGGGACCTGGGGAGCCATCAGAGGAGGAGGAGGGCTCTGATGAGTTACAAGACTTACAAAGTGAGGAAGAACCTGGCCCCTCACTCGTGATCAAGCTGAAAGCCAGCTGTGCTGGGAGGATGAGTCAGACTCAGAGGAAGCACCTGGAAGACCTCAGAGACACTGGTAAATGTGACTAAATCAGAGGGAGGCAATGGGTCGACTCCAGGAGAGAAGGGGGAAGCAGTGAGAAGCCATACCTTGGGGGCTGCGTAACAAAAAGGGAATGTGTGGGCAGGGCTGGTTGATGGAGGCAACCATTTGCAAAGAACTTCAGTGTCAAGGGATCATGGTCTGTTTGTTTTGCCTGTGAATTACTGCTTGTTTTGACTCGTGCTCTGTTTTGCTTTTGAACAAACTATCCGTTGGAAAAGTGTTCTGTTGCTTTTGTTTTGTGGGGAAATTATCAGAACTGTATATCAAATAAAAATGGTTGGTTTTTTCCAGCCTACTGTTAAAAGAGAGGTTGCTTGTGAAGTAACAAGGACGTACTGGGACAGGCTGGGACAGAACACATATTTTCTATCATGTAAAAGTAGTTAGCATATCTGACTTTAAAACAAACTAATAAACAAACTGAGGACTTTGTCAACAGAATTAAATAAATTTGCTTTACAGATAAACTGTATGGTAGAGCTCAGTTGTGGCTCTCTGTATCTCGGGAAATACAGAATATGCAGTACAATATCCAAGTGCTGCCACCCTATTTGAACTAGGTAACTGGAAGAACACCAAGAAATCTAGCTATTTTTTTAAAAAAAATGTTCCAAGCTTGGTTCTTCAACTGAACAGAAAAAATTCTGAATGGTCCCCAGATACTTGTCTCCCAGAATTTGTACCTAGTAGATATTAGAAAACTGTGGCTGAAATCCCTAAGGGAATTTATAAATAACTGTTGTGGCCCTGTTGGAGTTGTCTTCTTCTTCTTTTGACATGGAAGAAGTATAACCAGAGACTTTGAGGGATGATAATTTTGGATGGGTTGACAGTTTCTCAGTCTCTGAGGTTTAGCCAACCATTCTAAGTAGAGCAGTGGTTCTCAACCTGTGGGTCGGGACCCCATTTGGGGTCGAACAACCATTTCACGGGGGTCGCCAAACAAGGCTGTCCGCCATTTTCCCCCCTTTTCTTTGGCCACGCCCCTGGCACCCGGTGATGTATAAGTGGTTGGGGGTCACCACAACATGGGGAACTGTATTATGGGGTCGCGGCATTAGAAAGGTTAAGAACCACTGAAGTAGAGGAATGCTTTAAAGGTGAAAAACAGAGGGCTGGACTTTATATGTCAGACAAACTGCTCTACAAGCAGGCTGGCAGGAAAGTGTACTATAATGAGTCATGTACCTGAGCTGTTCATCTGAGTGGTGGCTCCGCATGGTTTATTCAGTGATTTCACTCCTTGAGAGAAAAACTAAGAACAACTTTTCAAGCCATTTTCAACTATGTCATATTTACTTTGTCATGCCACACTATGAATTCTGGTTTCCATGTCCTCTTTTTCCTTAGATTTATCCTTTGTTTATTGGATTCCTGGTCTTCACCCCTGCCAGACTTTGACTACATTATAGTTACAATCTTTATCTTTAATTTAAAAAAACACTTTGTTCCTAAGAGCTTTTTCCAAGTATACATAATTCTGCATGGTGGCAGGAAATCAGATTGTATCATGTTGGTTGGTTGGCACCAATAGTGCCAGCACAGAAAAACTATTGAAAAAGGTTACAGCCTCTGTTGGATAAGTTTTTCATAGAAGATTTTGTAATAGGTATATTTGTTCCAACTTGAAGGAAATAGAATCTCAGTGATGAATTTATAAAGAGGAAGAGGAAATAGAGAATTAATAAATATTAAATATCAATTTAATTAATTTCAACTCTGCAAACTTAAAAAGTAACTCCATTTTATAGTCTCTTTGAAGCTGCAAGTACAATGCAAATTTTATAATTACCAAATGTTAATGTTTTAAACATATTTTTAAAATATGTTTAAAATCTTTTCAGAAGTCTTAACTATACCAAAAAATTACAGTCACACAATAATCACATTGGTGGGAGGGGTAACTGTGGATACCAGAGGTAAAGCATGATTACTTTGTTATATAGAGGAGGAACAACAGTGTCAAATGGTGGGCGTGACTGCATGATTGAAATTCCATAACTTTTTAATGTTCATTAATTATCCAGTTGTACTCACCATTTTATGTTGTTGACCACTGAATCCTCCCAAGTCATCACTAATGACTACATACATAGCATGCTGTTCTTTGTAAGATAAGCAATGTTCAACTAAATGCCAAGAATTGGTAAGTGAAAGAAGTAAAGGCATTAATTCAGAATGCTGCAGGTTTTTTTTCTCTGATTTTTCATTTCTGAATTTTTTTCATTTTCAACATTCACATGAGTATAAAGATGCAATTGCTACCAGCATGGGTATTTTGCTTTCAGATGCATGCATAACAATCAAATGATACCAGCTCATACTTTCTGAGGACATTTTAATTCCATGAATAATTAAATCTACATTTCACTTTTCTGCATGTGTTTATCAATCCAAGATCATGTTCTATTAAAACCTCCTCCTTTTCTTACTTTCATAAACATCTGACCTACTTATTTCTATTCATTTATTCATTACAGCTTTCACTGCTATTATATCTCTTATACTTGGTCCTTACATTCCAAGTCACAGTTTTCCAAATGCTTGGTCCTTAGCAGGTGGAGGTTCAAGTGAAGTCTCGATTTAAATCCTATAAAAAGTGCTGATTTAAACTATTGCAGCAGAAGGTGAATACTTTCTTCAACCATAGCTCTAGGAAAATTTCATTTGGTGTAGTTCTATGACAAACAAGCAGACAGATTTGTAGCCATGGGGAAATTATTAATTTTTAAAGCAAGGCAAAAGACCAGACTGTTTGGTAATACACTGCTCCATTTTTTAAAAAAATATTTCTACTGACATAGAAAAATTCAAATAGATGCAAAAGTTGTTATTTTAGTAATTTTTGCAGAACAATTTGTACAAATCAGCATGCTTTCCAGGCTTTTATGAATTTTTAAACTACCTGTAGAACTGAATTGTATAACTTTTAACTTGAAGGAATTATTTATTTAGGAAGGTGCAGCAAGATGCACATTAATTGAAATCTATTTTGCTTGGGATGACATTACTTGAAAAAAATATTAGTTTGAATTGTCTTCTGAAAAATGTAAGTAATTATTTATAAATTTAAATATATGAAGATTTAAATGCAGATTTATTTCTCTCAAACTTTTCAATTATCTTGCTGCCTTTGTATCAAAGATAAAAAAGATTTAACATGCTTATTATCTTTAAAGCCCTAAGTGTATTGAAACCATTATATACTCTTATACTCTGTGATTCATCATAAACCTGTCTTAAATATTCATTGTCTTTAAAAGTGCATGATGCCAACTCTAATTGTTCAGGTAAATATGTTTTCATTTGTTCAGGTTTAGCAGCATGTGACATTATTGTTTCTGCTATTTTTACTTACCCTTCTGCATTATCCGGTTTTCTGGAATTTAGACTAGACTAGACTAGACTAGACTAGACTAGACTAGACTAGACTAGAATAGAATAGAATAGAATAGAATAGAATAGAATAGAATAGAATAGAATTTTATTGGCCAAGTGTGATCAGACACAGAAGGAATTTGTCTCCAATGCATAAGCTCACAGTGTACTTATAAACAGCAAGTAATAGGTCATAGATCATAATCATAGTTACAATCATTAATCATAAGTTACAAACAACAATTGATAAATCATAAGAAACCAATAGGAGAAGATAGTAGGAAAGATGAGAAGATGACAAAAGATAAGAAATGAGATAGCACTGTGGGAATTAAGAGTTCAGCAAAGTAATTACATGGGGTAAACCATCTTTATGTCTGGTTGTTGATGAGATAATATGACATTCTGGTATTTCTTCGATAGAACATGGGAGGACCTTTCTTTCTTTAAAACTGAAAGGCTGAATATAAGAATGAAATGAATTAGAAATGAGATGCAACAATGAAGCTTGGTACTTTGACATGCAGCCAAATCCCAATTCATTTTTAGCAATCTTACACACTATCATTGAATTTGTACAGGTTTTTTTTCAGCATTTGCCTGCATTTTTATACCATATAATGCCATTACACTCAAAGCAATTTATTGCTTGTGTCTGGCTATATATATGAGTCAAGCATTGTGAAACTGTGTATCCAGCACGGGAAATAAGGTACAACATTTGTATTAATGATCAAGGGCAAGTCAGTTAACTTGGACAAAAAGTACATAATTAACTTTATTTAGTCATCACTCCCAGTTTCCTTAACCATAACAAAAAAGCTACTTTTAGTCCTTGTTTAGTCCTTATTTTATTTCACCATTATTCTTAACTTTCTCCAGCTTGTATGCTGCTCCTTTGTTTAATTACTTTTTCTTTAGTGAAATGTGTGCCAGCTGTGATTTATGTTGCCAGAAGACAGAATAAATTGCTAAACAAATAATGACAAAATTCAGCTCATTGCACTAGTAAACATGGTTATTTCTGTAATTAGATTCTTCCTATGTTGGTAAAACAAAAGTATCCATGAAAAGTCATAATAGTTAAAGAGTTGATGGAGTTTTTCTTTTAACTCTAGCATAGCTAAAGTGATGGGCTTTGGCTTTCTATTTCATGTGGGAGAACTAAGGGGATTGACATTAGCTCCCTCATTCTTGCCATGATGATTAAGAGGATTTGCTTAAATACCCCATTTCATATGGTATAGCTACTGTAAAAGGATTAGCTTGAGATCTCATTTTCATGTGGGATAGCTAAAGGGATTAGCTTTAGCTCCTCGTTTCATGCTACAATGAGTTAGGGCATTTACAAGCATTGCCCATTTAGATACACTAAGGATGCCTGCATTTTAGAACTATTTTATCTCTTTTCTGCTGATAATCAGTTTTTAAAAGAATCTTAATTTGATCTTCTGTGTGCTTTTATTAGGACACAAAGAATGTGTCCATTATCTAGTCATAAACTGATTAACTCAACATATTTTCTGTACACTGACAATATAGTTTTCTTTAAGAAATCTAGAGTGCAACTGTCCACCTCTCAGCCAGCAGTATGGGTGCAAGTATGGGTGCAACAACAATTGGATCCTGTTGTTTGATTATTTTATCTATTGTTTTATGGTTATTGTAATCTGCATAGAATTCCTTTTAATAAATAATGCCAACATATATTTTATAGGGGTATAATGGATCAACAGTTAGAACTTAAGTATAGAAAAAGTTCCTATGCAAACATGAAGCTCTGAGGTTGTCTAAGGAAAAAAAATCATTATCTTAGGATCAGCTTTCTCAGTGAGCAGCTATGAAAATGAAATGAAATATTCTTATATGAAAATATAAGGAAGACAAAGTCCAGTTGTCTTTTGAAAAAACACCTTTGGGACATTCTTATATATTGTGATAACAAATAAATTAATAACATTTCTTTTTGGCTGTTAATCCTTTAGTCTAATTTATATCACAAGCAAGACCTAGGCTTCCAACAATGCTGACTTATAAGTACATTTTGCACCTATGTATGTAAATTTGATAATTATGAAAAATGCAAAATTACAGCACAGCAAAGTATAGAGGTGAAAATGATACAATTGCAATAAAGAAACTAGGGCAACATCATTATTGTCTACAACCATCAGAACAATATTTTCAATAAAGTAAAAACTGACATGGCAGATCTCTCACCTCATGTGATTTCACCTCTGCTAATATTGTTTCTGTGGTATATTATTATCAAGTGATACAGACAATGCAGTTGATTTGGATTCTGAGGGGTTCATAGGCTGGTTGTAGGTCAATGTGTCTGTTGATGGAATTGCTTGTGGAGTGCTAGGCTTCAATGAACTCACGAGTGTGGCAGGCAGTAACGTGGCCGATGATTTTAGTGTTGCTCCAATTGAACTGGTGTTGTTGGTGTCAGTGTGGGTAGAGAATCCAAATCAACTGCACAGGCAACCAGACACAGTACCAACCCTCAATCAACCCACACAAGAGCCCCCCACTGGCAGTTCACCTTCTAATGACCCTGACCTGATGTAATCTTCATCACAAGTCCCATCACCAGCCTCTCACTGATGACTCAAACCTGACCCATCATAAGACCATCACACATCCACACTTGAAGCCCTTCTAAACAGAAGAGCACTGGCATAGACATCCCCTAAATTCTGCTGAAGATGTTATCTAGCCTGGTAATGAAACATTTGGAAACGAAGCTCATATAATAAACTTTCACCCTCATCTTACACCTGAGCTACAGATGTTCATCACTATTGCAAGATTGGTTTGCTTGAGATAACTGTATCATAAAAATGTAAAAGGTCTGGTAAAGAAACAAAGTACATTAGGAATTTGGTGTTCATTTACTGGATAAATTTAAGAAAAATGTGGAAAAATTTTCATCAGGAATGTTGTATTTGATGAATTGCTGCCATTGTACTTCTGGATGATTCTCTAGATGAGTACCAACATCTCTGTATCTTTCACTTTGTTCCTGACTTGTCATTCACCCATCTATTCATCTATAAATAAAAGCAAAATCTTGTTCCAGCGTCAATCTTAGCCTTCCCCCCTACCTTTTTTAATGTTTCAGAGGCTTTTGTAGAATTAGGAAAAAGGCAGCAGGATTGTGAACTCACTTTTGCTTATCAAAAGAAGCAGAAAGCATTGCTGTTTTTTGTGTGCACATTACAAACATTTATACCACAAATATTCATATAAATAATTGAACAAGCTGGCAGCAGGACAGCTTGATGGGTAATGGTAACTCAAAATTATGACTAAATATGTATTTGTGAAGATGATTTCAAAAAAACCAGATAAAAGCAGGCAATTTCCTTATGTTTAAAAATTATTTATTTTTAAGAAGTGCTCATGTCAGGAAAAATTAGCTTAAAAGAAGCCTATATCAAAAAAATAGTATAAAAAGATATACTAAAAATTATTCTAAATATTAATAAAATTCATATCCAAAGATTTCTTATGTTAGGAAAATCATAAGTGAATATATATAATATAAAATCATAAACACAAATGTTTAATCTACAAAACCAAGCTTTCATCGGCCACACTACTGACATCGTCAGGGTATAAAATGCTGGATCCGGGAGTCCGTTTTTATGTGGCTGGCTGCCTCTGCGCTTTGACCCTAGATCGGGTCATTGGTCTGCTCATTAGCATCGGCTGTTTAGTTCTTAAAGGGGCCGTTTCTAAAGTTGTCCTCTCCTCTCCAATTGCTGTTGTTTTCTTTGAGATCTGCTGTTCATCCGCTCCCAGTCATCTCTCCCCACCCCCTCATTCATCTTAGTTTGCCTCTGTATTGCTGCACTATTTAGCCTGTTTGCTTCAAGCTCTGTTCTTCTATTTGTCAGCCCTGGTGCTTTCCTTGCCTGTGTGTAAACTCCTGGGGGTTGGTCGTCTCATTGTTCCTGTTTCTTATCACCCCCCCTTTTCTCTCTCGCTAATGGGTGAGCTCCTGTATGTGTTAATGTGTTGCTAACCGGGCATGTTTTTGGAATGGCTCCACTGCTTGTTACCCTCATTGCCCCCTCGGTACATATATGAGAGCACAGGAGATACCCATCTCATTTGTGTTCGCTATTACTCGCCTGTTCTCCCATTGATCGGGGCCATAATTCTATTGCCGAGTCATTCACGAGGCATACCTCTGGTGCATTTCCCCCATTCTTAAGTTCTATTACCCCTCCCCTGTATCAATAGTTATCCAGGGGGGTGTCCAGGTGCTTTTGCCTCTCATTTGCTGCCTTCCTTGTTAGCGAGTCTGGCCAGGTGTCATCAATGGGGTATATCGGAGCTTTTCCCTTCTCCCAGGTATGTGTGTATGCCCCTCGGGGGAAGGCATCCGGTGGTACCTGTTCATTATTCTCCTTCCCTCGTCCTAACTGGGTTGAGTTGTTTGTGCTTTGGACGCCTGTGGGATATATTTCCCTCGTGTTTTTTCTCATCCTCCTTGTTCTTCCATCGGTCCGGACATCAGCTCCTGGGGGTGGGTTGTCTGCTGGCATTGTGTCATGTCTCCTCTCCTCTTTCATGTTTGAATGGGTTGGAGACATCGTTTTACTTCTGGGGTGTATCCCCCATTCATCGCTCTGTCTCAGGGTTGTGATCACCTCCCCTGTCATCCCCTATTTCTGATCTTGTACGGAGTGAGTTGGTCACCTGTGTTTCCAATTAGCACCCGTCCTTTCCATGCCCTCAGTATGTGATATGCTGGAGGGAGCTCTATGTGGTGATTGATGGAGTGTTTGTCTGACAGCCAGGCTTCTTTGAGGAGGAAACCTCCCTTGGTGTTATCTTGGGATACGGCCTCGACATTGGTGAGGTTGAATCCATGGCCGTAGTCGGCCATGTGGGTCCATTCCTGTGAATATTGCTCTCTTCCCTTAACTGTCAGCTCATGCTCCTGGACCCTGGTCTTAAGTCTCTTGGAGGTTTCACCAACATAATTGCAGGGGCAATTGTAGGGATGCTAATTGGAAACACAGGTGACCAACTCACTGATAACAGTGGCATTAATGTTAAGGCACAATGAATCTAGAATATTTTATGTTGGAAAATTTGCATAAAAATATGACTCCTGGGCATGTCTATGGTACAAATAAAATACGAACACCAGGAGAGTATAAATATAAAAATATACTTTACTAAAAGCTGCCAAGCTTTCATTTGGAAACTCCAAACATCATCAGGGCTAAGGAGCCAGTAAACAATGATGACTTAAATGGGTTTTGCCTGCATCTGCACCCGGCTCATGGACCGCGTCACCGGTCCCGGCCGGTTAATTAGTGTTCCAGATGTTTCTTTATTACTCTCCTTACGCTTCCTTCTATGGTTCTTCCGGATCATTCCTTCCACTATCTCATTGCTGGCATTCATCTCCTCCACCACCCCTTTATCCTTATTTCCTTCCATAGTACTGACCCTCCTCCCCTTTTTGTTTTCATTTTCCACCCTGGGGGCATCTGTTTCTTCTCCATCAGTGTTACAAGCTTCCCTGGGCTCACAGACACTCCCCCACACACACGCTTTTCTCAATCCCTGCTCCACACCCTTTCTTCTCACTCCTCCACTGTCATGAGTAACTTTCATACGGGTGTTGCATATTTGGGGGTCTATGCCTCCTCCTCCGTCCTGGCAATCTTCGTGTCGACAGTTCTCCACCGTTCCATTTGTTTGCTGCGTGATCGGGTGCTTACTCCATCTCTCAGTTCATCATCCCCAGGAATACCCCCACCAACAATACAGCCCCACCCGGGATGAACACTTTGAAGTTCCCCCAAAGACGAGCATAGGAGAGGAGAGTGAGAACGCGGGGGATCAGAATGCAGAGATCTGGAGACCTGGTGTCCACCTGAATACCGTTCCTATCAGCAATGGGGAAGGGCATGCGATAGGGAGGAGGGGGGATGATGAATTGAGAGACGGAGTAAGCACCCGATCATGCAGCAAACAAATGGAACAGTGGAGAACTGTCGACACGAAGATTGCCAGGATGGAGGAGGAGGGCATAGACCCCCAAATATGCAACACCCGTATGAAAGTTACTCATGACAGTGGAGGAGTGAAAAGAAAGGGTGTGGAGCAGGGATTGAGAAAAGCGTGTGTGGGGGGGAGCGTCTGTGAGCCCAGGGAAGCTTGTAACACTGATAGAGGAGAAACAGATGCCCCCAGGGTGGAAAATGAAAACAAAAAGGGGAGGAGGGTCAGTACTATGGAAGGAAATAAGGAAAAAGGGGTGGTGGAGGAGATGAATGCCAGTAATGAGATAGTGGAAGGAATGATCCGGAAGAACCATAGAAGGAAGCGTAAGGAGAGTAATAAAGAAACATCTGGAACACTAATTAACCGGCCGGGACCGGTGACGCGGTCCATGAGCCGGGTGCAGATGCCGGCAAAACCCATTTAAATCATCATTGTTTACTGGCTCCTTAGCCCTGATGATGTTTGGAGTTTCCAAATGAAAGCTTGGCAGCTTTTAGTAAAGTATATTTTTATATTTATACTCTCCTGGTGTTCGTATTTTATTTGTACCAATATTTTATGTGTAGATATATGAAGAAGAAATAGAGAAGATGTATTACCGTAGTGAATAGCTAATTCTTTGAAGCAGAATAACAGAATAACAGAGTTGGGAGGGGCCTTGGAGGTTTTTTAGTCCAACCCCCTGTTTAGACAGGAAATCCTATACCATTTCAGACAAATGGTTATCAAATCTCTTCTTAAAAACTTCCAGTGTTGGAGCATTCACAACTTCTGGACTCCTTAGTTCTAGGTTGCTTCTCTTTTTGATTAGTTTCCATCCATTGCTTCTTGTCCTGCCTTCAGATGCTTTGTAGCAACCCCTGAGATATCGGAACACTGCTATCATGTCACCCCTAGCCCTTCTTTTCATTAGACACACCCAATTCCAGCAACCGTTCTTTATATGATTTAGCTTCTAGTCCACTTCCCCTTAGAAGTCTTTTTTTGAATTGCATTTGATTTAGCTATAGATTACTTTTCCTGATTTTTAAAACTATGATATATTTTTAAGAATAAATTACTTGCTAGATTAAAATTAAAAATATATAGGTTTTTTAATATATGGTATTGTCTTTCCATATGTATTAATTCATATTTACAACACTGGACTTTCTGTGTAAGTAATTAGAGTTAGGATCTAAAAGCTAATATAAACATTCAAAATATTCAAAGAACAAAGAACAATGAACAACTATATATTATAGTTACGATGATTTGTGAGTTCATATTAGGAACATACTGGACATTAAATGGGCATTTAAATACCTATTAATGGCAATGTTTTTGATATATTGCTAACATGTAATGTGCTTTTATTAAAATTCAAACTACATTTTATACCCTGCAAGTAGAATATTCACAGGAAAAGATATGCCACTTCAGTTAAAGAGCAATAGCTCAGTAATAAAGCACATGGTTAGCATGTATAAAAAATTGATTCCTTAGAGGCAGGATGCTCTAAAAAAGAGAGAGAGAGAGGGATATCAGGAGGTTATCTTGAATGGTTTCTTTCAGTGGTACTGTGAGTCAGAATGTACAATACTGAGCTAAATAGATTAAAAGGAGAACATTTCTGGATACTCAAAAAATGCTGGAATCTGAAGTCATACAGATAGTATAATTTGAAGTTGTCCATCCCGTTATGGGGCTTTTGGAGAAAGCATGCTACCTTGAATTCTTAAAGGATAAAAATCTAACAAATAAAGTTATATGCATGTATGCATATATAAAATATTTAAATACACAGTGGAGAACCAAAACAAACATAGGAAATTAAATCTCTTTTAAACTATTAAGAGTTCTTCATGAACTACATCTACTAAGTTCTATAATTTATATTCTCATATACAATCACATTTATTTATTAATTTAGCAACATTAGTATTCTACCCAACCAGAATTATTCTGAACAGCGCACAGCAAATTAATCAGAAAACAAAACAAAAGCCTAAAATTGGTTTTTCATACATCATTACTCCTTAGCTCCTGCCTTCCTGATTGGTTACTAGAAAGAACGTGCATTTTTATATAAATATTTTAAAGCCACATAATCAATCAGATGGCCATATGAAACACACAATCAGAACAAGAAGACAATGGCCAATATTCTTTGTTGTTTCTGTCAAAGCAGTATTTAAATGCAGTTTGTTTCTGATCCCGGATATACATATACTAGTATATACCAGTGTATTGTTAACCACATGAAATATTATTAAAGAATTTACAATCAATAGGCCCAGACAAAAGAAAATTATTGTTAAAATTCAAATATTTGGTATACAAAAATTTACTCAGGAGCGAAATGTATTTGTAACAAGGTCAGCCCCAATGGTTTATGACTGTTAACTTAGGGTCCCAACAGTTGGAGTTGCAGACCTAGGAAATACAGAAGTACCTGTTAGGAGTATTTAAAAATCAAATGCTTACTAGCTTGTTTGACTAGTAAAATAAAGAGATTTCTTGTAGTATTTTCTGGACCTATCAGGGTATCAAATTTTGAAGGAAAGAGGAAGATGGCAGTAAAAGGAGGTGGTCATTGTTACAGAGGGAAGTGAAAAATCTGTGCACAAAGAGCCAGTCTGCAGATAATTAACATGTAATCAGACATGCCAGCTCATCTCCTTCCAAAAAATGAGCACCCTTGGGAATGTGCCATTTTAATTTTAACAAAACAATTTAGTGGCCAGTTGGGCCAACATCCATTCCCTGTGTTAATAGCCTTGACCTTGGAATAGAGAAGATTAACTTCTAGCTAAGTGTGAGTGTAGAGCACTGAAGTGCTAGAAAAGGATTCTTCATCAGAACATTAAAACCTCTTGCTAATGCCATCTCTGCATTTGGGTGTCAGTTTTCTGCATTGAATCAGCATTAGTGTTTATGCCAACAGGATCTATAACTTTCAATTTTCATGAGAGTCAGCAGTTGAGCTGAAGGAGTGAGAGACAGGGAAGTGAAGAAAAATTGAAATGCAACTGGCATAAGCTTCTTCGCTGGGATCTGAGAGGCCAATATATTTGGCAATTTAAAATTAAGAAAACTCCCCTGTATCTTTTTTGCTGACACTGGATGCTGAAGTTAAAATATCCAAGCTTGCATTAAGATATCATTTTAAAAGAGCTGGCTTTAAATCCTGAAGTCTTGTCAAAATAGTAGCTTCTTCCTGCCTTTAAAATTGAGAGAAAGCATCTATTACCAGGGTTTCTTCTGATAAGATTGTGAGGGCTCAGAGGGTTAGTACTTCTGTAATTGGAGCTCTCCATTGCTGTTCAAGGCTGTCTTAGCAATGTGTTAAAGGTTATTCAAGATAACTTTAACTCTGTGGGTTACATGTTTTGGCACTATGTCTACCTTAGAGCTATGAAGCAAGGAATGTTCAAGTAAAAAAGGATGTCTGTGATAGATTTGAAGAGAGTAAGATAATTTTTCATTTTAAATATAATCAGCAGGATGGTTGAAGTTTGACATTTCATAATTTTACAAATGCTAAGTGTGGAAGATAGTGAGCCTACTGCTTTTAAATCGTCTTGCCAGACTGAAATGGGAAGGAGCTAACCCAGAGAGAAAGTCATTGAGAAGTCTATCTCTGCACATTATTTCCATTTAGTCCTAGTAACTAAATAAATTATACTTTTTTGAAGAACATATGTAGATGCACTGTCCAGGATAGACATCTTCTACTTGTTGCCTGATACAGGCATTTCAGCTTCTCTGTGAGAAAGTGGAGCCAAGGAGGCTCCACTCAGTTTTGTGATATGATTCAGAAAGCTGGTGCTGGTGTTCATATGCAACAAGTTGTTTTCAAGAACCTAGGATGTCATAATATAACTGCATAGTATATGTGCAAATCTGTGGCCTTCTGTAGTTGACAGATGGAAATTTTGTGCACATTTTCTAAGAGCCAGCCAAGATATTTTTGGTATGGCACTCAGTGTACCAACAGTTTCTGCCACAAGTGAGGGTGTGTTTTTATTATTATTATTAATTCATATTGTAAGAATGCTGCTGTGGAAGTCTTCTGTTGGAAATAGGAGAGAATATATTTCACTGTTAATTAGTATAAAACAATTCCAATTTCAATAAAGTCAAGGGGATTTTATAATAAAAGAATATTCCCATTTACCCTGTTACTGTCCAGATATGGAATTAGCTCAACAGTTCTCAGATCTTTTGGAGATTTGCTCGGACTTGGGTGTCCTAAATTCGAACAAACATCCATTTTTTCACTACTGCCATTAGTGAAATAATTAACAGAGAGGCTTAGAATGTTTTGTGGCTAGTCCTGCCAAGTGAGAAAGGCAGAAGTCTAAAACAAAGCCAGTTAAAATTCATAAGATCAAATAAAATGGATTTAAATATCTGAACTATTTAAATATTTGAAATAGTAAATAAAACCATGAGAAACAAGGGCTGATGTGGTTACAGTGACATGTTCATTGTGTCCTCTTTAAAAAAAAATATGCTTAGTGAGCTTCCAAACTTTGTTCTCATTCTTAAATTTAAAGTTTCCTGTGGACTGGCAGTTGTTGTTGTAAAGTCTTGTTTGCTTCCCCAAATTCCCAAATTCTAATTTACTTTGCTTCTTTGCCATGCCAAGGTTCCAGAGCAGTTGTCCAGTTTACTTCACTGTCAACTGTTGCTATGAGACATGCTTGAATCATGGATATTGAGTTTTACTTTAAAGTACTTGGTAGTTTTGATTTAAGAAAAAAAAATGAAATTCCATAGAAAATTTAAAAAAGGTTGTGACTGAATATTTCATGGAAATCTGATACACAGCTAAAGATATAGGACTTTAAACATTTCATGCACACTTTCAGACAGGAATGGTTATTTGCAAATTAGACTGCACAAGAAAGATTGCATTTGTTTTTGCTGAGGACATTTTTCATGCAAGTTTATAACTCTTCAATGGTTTTTGTCTGCTCTGAATTTATTTCTTTTCACTTCTATGACTTCATTTTCCTTCTCTCTCTGTCTTTCTTTAAGACACACTCTTTATTCACGACAAATAATTCCTTTCTAAAATTGGTTTCTCTCTCTTGCCTTTCATCTTTTTCCCCGTGAACGTGGCAGCTACATTAGGAAGCTTTGATGTCAATAGAATTTGCTCTCATAAAAAAAAAAAAGCAAGCTAATTGTTATTTGGCAACTATCTTAATTTGTTGGCTGGTGACCTATGAATTGTTAAGTGGTTGCTAAATTTTCTTTATGCTGCTGCATTTATTATCAATGTATTCATTTTGCTTATTGAACTTTTCTTTGATTTTTAATTTATTTCCATTTTTAGTTATGATGTTCTGAATCACTGAGGTTTTGTCCTTTTCCTCCCAGTTTTATCCACATGAATGCAGTTGATTGCAGCTGAGAAGTGTTAATGTGTATAGCAGGGCAGATGAACACATATTCTTAATCCAGACAACTTCCATACATGTAAGGTTGCCAATACACTTTGTTAACCACCATATCCATAGTTGTTTATTGGTTGCAGAGTTTTTTTAATATCAGATGAAATTCTTTTTATTAATTCCTTTAAAATAGCAAATACTTCCAGTGGTGGAATTCAAGCAGTTTGCAGTAGTTCGGCAGAACCAGTAGCTATTTTTTTGTTGCCTGGGCCCAGAATGGACTTCCGGAAGCATTATTCACACAGAGAACCGGTTTTTCACATATTTGAATCCCACCACTGGTCACTTCCTATACACTGATTGGCATATTGCCTATTTTTTTGTTTCTTTATCTTTCTGACCTGAGACATGTTAACTGTGTGGCATGTAATAGGAAGGACAAGCAAGGTATTCAAATCAATGTTGTATCACAATAACATACTGTAGATATTCCAAGCTGTGAAAAGAGCACCTCTGATTTAGTTTCAGCCAAAGTTCTTCACACAAAGAAACAATATCCTAGAAAACCACTGGCTTCAGATTTTAGAGCCACACTACACCATTCTTGCTGTGGGCTGCCTACTTCAGCACATTGTCATTTTAGATAGATTTATGAGTAATAAAAGGGAAGTAATAAGGTCAAGAAAGTAAAACTAAAAGTGTATCCATAGTTAAGTATTTCTCCCCTGTGCTCACGTCAACTTTAAAATGGATATAAAAAATTCTGCCTGTTTAAAAAATTGTGCAACAGCTTGCAATGTATTTAGGACAGATTGCAGGTCTTCCCAATGGACAATTGCTGTTGATGCATCCTCCTATCTTTTTCTTCCAGGAAAGCAAATTACCACTCTTTCCTCTTGTGAATGGGAGCTTTATGCTTTTATGTGTGTGTTAATACATGTGTATTTTATCTTTGTGTTGCTATATATAAAAGATAAAAGATAAACATACACAGATATGCAGGCACAAGAAGGTTTTATTTAAGAAAAATCCTTTGTTTTCTTCTGGATTTTTTTTTCCCTAAGGCCTTTTCATTCCACTTTTAATATCAAATGATGGCTGATTTGAAATAAGACAGAATCATTTCCAATAATTACTTTTTTCTTTCTGAATCTCCTGTTTATCTGTGCTTTTAATAGTGCAGTTGCACCATTTTTTGCAGTTACTGGAGTTAGAAGGGTTTCCCCCCCCACTCCAGCTCCCAAATAGTATATAGGTTATGCTGGCTGTGCTATTATAGTAAAAGGGAATCTAAAAAATACGAGAGCTAATAGTAAGCTGTGATTCAGAGGCAGTCCTCTGAGGAGAAATCAATAAATTCTGGAGCAGGCCTACAAGGAAGTAAAGCAGTCCAGCCCAAACAGTACTTGAAGTAACATTAAAGGAAAAGACTATTTTCAAAGCCCAGCAGAATATGCGCAGGGAGTTGAACTGGCAATGGGGAAAAGATGGTTTACATCATCCATTTTTATTCTCAAACAATAATTGATGTCCCATTCTGGTGATCGGGCAACCAAGCAGTGCAAATAAGCCCTTCTGCTTTGAAAACATGTTTTCATATATCAAAACAAAGGTAAAAAAAATGCTCAGATTAAATTAAAATTCTCCATTTCCTTTAATGTTGTAATAATAAAGCACACCTTTCCCCCCCCCTGCCCTTGCCCTTCCCATCTATAATTGGATCTTACTATTGGCTGGTATTAATTTGTTTATGTTTTTAATATATGTATATATTTATCTTTTGTTATTATAAGCCATCTAGAATTACCTGATTGTAAGATGGGTAGCCAATAAATTTTATAAATAAATAAATAGGAAAGCATATAGCCAATATCTCTATAGAAGGCAAGGCAAGATGACCATAAATAATGAGCAAAACTGAAATTCCACAAGATGAAGTTCTGGCAGATAAGACTTGCTGGAGATACAAGATTATTAAGAAATATCCCTTCCTGAGCCCCCAAAATAACAAGTAAGTAGTAAGAGTGCTTCTTAGTTGATATGTTTAAATACGAACAAGTAGGAAAAAATTATTCATTAACATCCAAATAATTTGATATGTTGCTTCTGACAACTCAGCTTGACACCATAAGAAGACTCATTGTTCAATTTATCAAAATAGAAGATCAGTAAAATGTAAAGCAAAACAATGCCTTTTCCCATTTGAAGTGGTGAATGAATGTGCCTTTAAAAAAATACTTTCAGGAATATTTTGTTCAATTTCAAATTATTATTTGTAGCCTCAAAATTGAAATGGGAAAACATTCAATGCAGTCTAAACCAGCATTCCCATTTTCTTTATATTTGTCCCCTGGAATAGCATTAAATGGCTTTTTAACACCAAATGCTACTGTCATTATCGACCTTAATACAAAACTTTTTTTTAAAAAAAGTTAGCAATATTTTTACATGCTCATACTATTTAAGCTGCAATTTACAAAAATGTTGTAATTTTATTAAAAATTATCTGAGCATATTGAGGATTTTTAAAAAAAACAAAAATGACATATAAAGATAATTTCCCTTTAAGTACTATTTACTGATTAAAAACAAAGTGCATTTTTGCATAGTTTAAGAATGCATTTTTAAACAAATCAACCAAATTTAGGGAATGAAATACAGTAATTGGTCAGAAGGGTGACCACTAAAATGTGTGTGTGTGTGTGTGTGTGTGTGTGTTTCAGCTTTTGGATTTATTTCTGTTTCAAAGTGAAATATTTTTTTTTCTTTCTGCAATTTATTGTTAATTCCTTTTTTTAATTGACTATTGACTGCCACACACAGTTATTTCTTGTGAGATGGTCACCTATATAAAATAAATAAATAATGCCACAATGTAATTATCTGAGTACAGTATACTTTTGTATCAAATACTAAATGTTAACTAGAGTTCACTTCACTTTTTGTTTATGACTCAATCCTGTGACAAAGTGAAAGAAAAAAATGAACACCAAAGTCAAAGTCAGCAGTATTGAAAATCTGCTAGATATAAATCCTTTTCTAAATTAATTGAATTCTTGATTAATGCAAAAAACCTCCTAAATTAATATTCATGTTTCTTGCAATACAAAACAGAAAAGTTGTAGTTTGAAGTACTAACCGGCACATTTCAGACAACATTAAGATAAACATTTTTTAAAATTTCTTAATTGCTATTTGTATGACCATATGATGGAGGATGTATGACATATTATGTAAGCTGCATTGCTACCTAGATGTGTAATTTCATGTGATAAATACACTAAAGGATGACACGTTTATAGGACTTTTAGGGATTACACTAATTATTTTATGTATATTAAATATTTTTAGGTTTATTTTTAAAAATAAGAAAAAAGCTACATCTGTAAATCAAAATAGGGTTTCAGTGTGGATATGGATAAAATTGTTATAAAGCTTTATCTATACATACTAGGGATGTGCCTATGTTGAATATATGCCTTTTTAGCCATATCCGACTATCTGCCACATATACTTCCCTCCCTGCATTTCATAATACCTTTAAAACTGTTATTCCAATGTGCCATGACTTCTGATTTGATCATAATTCTGCTTGCATTATTAGTATTGTTTTTGTTTATTCTTTGTTTGATATTCAGGGTGTTATGTCCCGAGCCTTGCAAACGGCTCGGGCGTTTGCAGGCAGTCCCGGGCAGGTGCAAAGCTGCCCGGGACCAGACAGGCTGTCGCCAGCGCCGTGCGCATGCGCGGGTGCTGGCGTGGGAAAAGTAACCCTTTTACCCGGGAGTTGCCTATATAAGAGGCTGCGAGGCGTTTGGGCGAGGCTGAAGCCATCTTCCTGTAAGCTGAATGCTGAATAAAAGAAACTGAGAACTCCAGCTGCTTCTCGTGTCTATTTTCCCGCCACGGACTCAACACTGGCGACGAGGATGGGATGCCTTGCACTACCTGGAAAGGAAAAAGTGTAAGCTTACCCAAGGAGTCCTGAGCGGCGGAAAAGGAACGGCGTCGACTCGGCAGCTGCCCGCCAATCCGGTGCGCATTCGGGGGTAGGCTGGCTGATAGACCCGTCTCCTGAAGATCCGAAGATGGCGAAAATCGGAAGGCTTTCGGAATTCGACGTCTCACATCCAGAGCGGTGGGAGTCCTACGTATCCAGAATGGAGAACTACTTCAAGGCAAACCAAGTGACGGAAAATAGCTTGAAGGCTGCCACCCTGCTTTGTGTTTGCAGCCAAGACGCCTTCGAAATCGCAGAAAACCTTGCAGCACCTGTCCCAGTAGAGTCTGTAAGCTACGCAGACCTGAAGAAGCTGCTGAAGGAGCACTTCCACCCCAAGGTGTCCGTTATCTCATGGTGCCACACCTTCGAACAGAGGGATCAACGGTCCGGTGAGTCAGCCAAGGAATACATCGCCGCGTTACGGAAGGCCGCCAAGCCCTGCGAGTTCAAGGACCTCGAGGAACAACTGAGGGACCGATTCGTATGCGGATTAAGGCATCGAGAGCTACAACAGAGACTTTTCGCTAAGGAAGAATTATCCTTCCAAGACGCCTTAAGGGAAGTCACCGCAGAAGAAGCAGCAGGCGGCGCCGTCAAGAACATGCGGCCGATCAGAAGCAGTGCAGAGGATGCATCCGTGCACCAGGAAGACGTCCAACAAAACTCCGAGGAGGATCCGGACGAGGAAGTCGACCGTCTACACCCCGCGAAGGAAGGAAACCAGAAGGGAAGCTCTTCGGCTCCGCTCAAGTGCATCGGCTGTGGAGGTCGCCACAGGAGAACCGACTGCAAGTTCCGCTCCGCTACCTGCCGGGCATGCGGCAAACTAGGGCACATTGCAGCTGTGTGTCTGGGCCGACGAAAGGCACAACCCCAAGAAGAACACCTGAAGGGTACCAGACTCCCCAGCCAGAATAGGGTAGGGTTTTGCGCTTCGCGAAGCAGCATCTGTAGGACAGGCACACACAAGCCCATGAAGAAAAAGCTGTCACTCAACGTGAAGCTACAAGGGGTTCCATTATCTATGGAACTAGACACAGGGTCTGCCCTTTCCATCATTTCATTGCATACATTTAGGAAGATTTGTTCCAGTAGTGGGACTAGGCCAAGTTAAGGCCTTCTGATATTGTATTAACAGATTTTCAGAACTCAAGAGTGTGTGTTAAGGGGGAGGCCACCCTTAACGTGCAATACAAGAGTTTTGAAGGTCCACTAGACTTATTAGTAGTAGGGGGTGAACGAACGAGTCTCATAGGACTCGATTGGTTTGAGGCCCTGGGGATACACGTCACAGGACTCAACAGCTTACAAACACTCGACCTACAGGAAGTCTGCAAAGAATTTGCAGATGTTTTCAGCCCCCAGCTGGGCACATTCAAAGGACCACCTGTGTCCTTAAAGCTAGACCCCACTGTCACTCCCATTAGGATTAAAGCAAGAAGGGTCCCTTTTGCTTTAAAAAGTAAGATTGACACTGAATTAGACAAACTAATCCAACAGGGAATCCTAGAACCTGTTGATTCCAGCCCGTGGGAGACCCCCATTGTCACGCCTCTAAAGGCAAATGGGGACATTCGTATTTGTGCTGATTACAAATGCACACTCAATAAGGCATTGCAGCAACATGCCTATCCTGTTCCTGTGGTCAGTCACATCCTGGCCTCTCTCAAGGGGGGGCGTGTTTTTGCAAAGCTTGACCTAGCTCAAGCATATCAACAGCTGCCTGTTGATGATGATGCTGCTATAGCTCAGACCATTGTGACCCACAGGGGAGCCTTTAAGGTAAAAAGGCTACAGTTTGGAGTGAATGTCGCTCCTGGGATTTTCCAAAGCGTAATGGAAAACACACTACGAGGTATACCAGGGGTCTGCCCCTACTTTGACGATGTCTTGATTGCAGGAGACTCCACACACATTCTAGCTGAAAGGCTTAGGGCTGTCCTGTTAAGATTCAGGAAATCAGGCCTCAAGCTCAGAAAAGACAAATGCAAGATTGGGGTGCCTTCTACTGAATTTCTGGGATTCAAAATTGATGCTGCTGGGATTCATCCTGCTGAATCCAAACTAACTGCTATTTTAGAAGCACCCAGGCCAAAGTCTAAGGCCGAACTTCAGGCCTTCTTAGGCCTCCTGAATTTCTACAATTCTTTTCTTCCACATAAAGCTAGTGTAGCTGAGCCTCTTCACAGGCTACTAGACAAACAAGCTGTGTGGCTGTGGTCACAAGCACATGAGGCTTGCTTTAAAGAAGTCAAGGCCTTGCTCACTTCTAACAGTGTTCTTGCACATTTCAACGAGTCTCTTCCTGTGTGCATCGCTTGTGATGCGTCCCCCTACGGGGTTGGAGCTGTCCTGAGTCACCTCAGGTCTGATGGAACTCAGGTTCCTATTGCATACTACTCCAGAACACTGTCTTCTGCCGAGCGCAACTACGCTCAGATAGACAGGGAGGCTCTGGCTGTTGTTGCTGGAATTAAAAAATTCCACGATTTTCTATATGGCAGGCATTTCACGGTCTTCACTGACCATAAGCCTCTGCTGGGACTGTTTACCACACGTAAGCAGACTCCCCACATCATTTCCCCTAGAATGCTTAGGTGGTCTATTTTTTTTGTCTGCATATGATTTTTCATTACTCCACAAGCCTGGGAAAGAAATGGGCCATGCTGATGGCCTCAATAGGTTGCCTCTGCCAGTAGTAGAAGCTGACCCCGCGCCAGCTGTCAACATTCTATCAATCCAAGCCTTGCCCGAGCTCCCTCTTAGTGCCAGGGATGTTACCGCTGAAACAGGTACAGATCACACACTTTCACGTGTCCGCTCCTGGGTCCTGTCCGGGTGGCCTGAGCACTGCCCTAGTCCTGAGTTTCAGAGTTTCTGGTCCAAAAGGAACGAACTGTCCCTTTCTCAGGGTTGTCTGCTTTGGGGAAACAGAGTTGTCATTCCCACCTCAATGAGGACTAGGGTCTTAGAATCCCTCCACGAGGGTCATCCTGGCATTGTTCGTATGAAGGCTCTTGCACGAAGCCACTTGTGGTGGCCTGGTTTAGATAAAGATATTGAGGCTAAGGTACACGCATGCCACCTGTGCCAACGATCTCGCCCAGAGATGCCCCAAGCTCCTGTGCATAGATGGGAGGAAACACAGTCCCCATGGTCTAGGGTGCACATTGACTACGCTGGGCCCTTTCAGGGCCAGTTCTTCTTGGTCCTTGTTGACAGCCATTCAAAATGGCTTGAGGTTGTGCCTGTCTCATCCACCACCACTGCAAAGACTATTCAGGTACTGAGGGGGATTTTTGCTGCACACGGGCTGCCAGATGTCATTGTGTCCGACAACGGCCCTCAATTCACCTCCTCCGAATTCCAAGCTTTCTTACAGGCAAACCTGATTCGTCATGCCACGTCTGCGCCTTTTCACCCGTCCACCAACGGTATGGCTGAACGCATGGTGCGCATCGCAAAGGACGCCTTGAAGAGACTCACCTACGGGGACTGGCATCACAGGTTGGCTGACTTTCTCCTTTCTTATCGCACCACACCGTCCACTTCTACAGGGAGAAGTCCAGCTGAACTTCGTTGGGGGCGCCAACTTACTACTAGACTTGACCGGTTGCATCCGGACAGACTGCCTTCATCTACCTCACATCCTAGGGCACCTAGACAACTACTTGTGGGTGCCCCGGTTTGGGCTCGCAATTACGGGCCTGGTCATACATGGGTCCCCGCTTCTGTGTCCAGGATCACAGGCCCTCTCTCCTACGAGGTTGCCCTGGACAACGGTCATGTCCTGCGTCGGCACATCGACCAACTTCGCCCTAGGCGAGACTTTTCTGCTGAGACTCCTGGGTCTTTTCCAGGGGGGGAGGGGGACCCTTTGGAGCAAAGGGAAGGGCAAGAGCTACTGCCCATCTCCACTGAGGGAGCCACAAACGGCCCATCCCAGGGTTCCGCAATTGCTCCGAAAAGAAAGTCATGGAGCTTACCCACACAACAGGCACTCACGCCTACTCCAGCCAGGGAGTCACCCCGGGGGCATACTCACTTTCCACACACATCACACAGCACTCCAGCAACGGAGGATACCCGGGGGCATCCCAACAAATCATTCCCTGCAAGAGAGCTGGCACACAATTCCCAAGGTTGGCCTGACCTTACCCCAAATCCTACAGGGGGTCAAACATACACAGAGCTAGTCGAGGAGCCAAGTCCCGACTACAACACCCCTAGCACAAATCAGGGAACACCTGAGTTTTGGGAAAGTACAGAAACCCACACGAGCCCGAGCACAGAATGGGGTTCAGGGAATGGACAGCCTCCTGACAGGTCTTGGACTGACCTAGGAGGTTCTACAGAGACGCCCAGCAGTGGCTATCACTTCAAGGGGCCTGAGGGTCTACAGCTAGGTAGGACAACCAGGTCACAAAGCAACAGAAGCCCTGGCCTGACGAGCCCGGTGGGCAAGCAAGCAGGCCAGGCATCGGGGCACAGTCCTTGGAAGACACCAGGGCACAATAGAGAGAACAGGCTCATGCCTCCCTCCAGTCAGGGAACTTATGCCAGTAACCCAGAGCTAAGAAGGTCACAGAGAGCAAAGAAATCTCCTAAGTACCTAGAAGATTACATAACATTGCTGGCAAGGCAAAAGCCAGTAAACAGTGGGAGCACTGGGGAGCAAATTGTCGTATAAAATAAATGTTGTATGTTGGTAGTAGTTTTAGCCCGGGGGAAAGGGGTGTTATGTCCCGAGCCTTGCAAACGGCTCGGGCGTTTGCAGGCAGTCCCGGGCAGGTGCAAAGCTGCCCGGGACCAGACAGGCTGTCGCCAGCGCCGTGCGCATGCGCGGGTGCTGGCGCGGGAAAAGTAACCCATTTACCCGGGAGTTGCCTATATAAGAGGCTGCGAGGCGTTTGGGCGAGGCTGAAGCCATCTTCCTGTAAGCTGAACGCTGAATAAAAGAAACTGAGAACTCCAGCTGCTTCTCGTGTCTATTTTCCCGCCACGGACTCAACACAGGGTATTCAGGCTCAATTCCATTCATTTACTTTAAGCCAGTCATTATCTTTCATCTCAACCTACCTTATGGCTAATTATTCTGAAAAGTACTATTTCATTTAGGAATAGGAAAAGCAGAATTCTACTTTTTTTATGCCTTTTCCAAACTCCACACTTCTTTTTTTCTCCTGCATGAGTGAACTCTTTCCATTAGAAGGCCCAATTTCCTTGCTGTCTTTATTCATTTTATCTACTCAGAAGCTCCTTATGTCATTTTATGATATAATTTCATTGTTTCCTCCTGGTTTAACTTCATTCACTTTTGCTCTGTGCTGCCAGTATAATTTGCATTAATTTTCTCACTTTCCCAACTTTACTACCACGCCCTTGAGTTACATGTGTATAGTACAATACCTTACAGAAAGGGGATAAATTTCCACCAGGCTGATATTTTTTTCATATCACTATACCTTTCACGAATGATTATTTCAAACCAAGGATGTTGAGTTTTAGATCTCTTTTAAAAATGTGATGTCCTGCTTCATCTGCTGAAATTTAATTTCCTATAAAATATGTTTTCAGAGCAAACTTAAAAATGTAAGATAAATCTTTATGTTGGGTTATATCAAAGGAAGGAAGGAAGGAAGGAAGGAAGGAAGGAAGGAAGGGAGGGAGGGAGGGAGGGAGGGAGGGAGGGAGGGAGACTGTGACATTTCCTTCCCTGAAATTATGCACAAGTCTGTTAATACCACTCTACTGCGATTCATAGAAAAAATATATGGCAGTAACTTTACAATTTGTTAAATGGCAAATCAGATTTCTTAGTCCTTCATTGTGATGCAAAGAGGCAATTAGATAATTAGTTCTGGTCAAATATAAACTCCACTTTGCTGAAAACACCTATGAAGCCATTATATACAGGAATCCTTCCTTACTGATATCAACAGAATGCATGATGTATTGATAATACTGTTCAAAAAAGTTCATTTAATTAGGAAAAGATCTTTAATTTTAGTTCAGATGTTTTCTTTCTAAGTAGGTATTTGGGTGAAAGATCAAAAGATCTTCGACCAGGCTAGGCTAAAAATATATCATAAGGGAAAAAAAATCTCTTACCTGAAATGCTTTTGCCCCAAGCACTGACATACTCCTTCAGTGCTAAAAACAATGTCTTCCTGCAGCATATGATCATTTATGCATCCTAGAAATGACTCAGTAAAATATCTCTTTTAAGTTTCCAGGGGATGAGCAGTGCTTAGTTCAATTTTGATTTTTACACATTAAATGTTGCTACTCTCCAGGGACATGGCAACAGCGAACAGTTGAAGTGTTCACTGAAGAACAAAAAAAAAAAAAAAAAAATCCCTTCAGCATTTTTAATTTCATACTGCTGTTTCTGCTCTTTCTTCCAAATCAAACCACTCCATTTGTTTAAAAACTAGCTATGATTAATCTGCTTTGAGTGTACACCATTTTTCTTTATTCTTTTTTTCTTTGACTTAATATGCTACCAACTACTATTCCCTCATGATGGTATACAATAAAAGAACAGAAGTTAATCATTAAAACAGTTAAATTAGCCATTGGAACAAAAAAATAAGAATAATCAATTATTAAAAATAACAGTTAAAGACAGGATTTAAAGATCTTAATGCAAGATGAGTTTCAGGAATCTTAAAAAACAAATAAAGGACTTATCTACCTCAATTGTGTAGTAAGGGTACTCCAGAAAGCTGGTGTGGAAATAAAGAGTTTCCATAAGCTGAACCTGCAGCAACCAGAGGAGTGTTGAGCAACTGTTATATTCTAAAGATTCTAAAATTCACAACAATCTATATTCAAATTCTAAATTCATATTATAGAACTCTGATTGGAAGTTTAATTATTTTTCATGTTTATGTGAAAAAAATACATAACACATAATAAATATTGAAATATGTAAATATTTGTCCATTAATTGACTTTATTCCTGAGATATTCTAATTCTTTTGCATCAACAAAAGAACATTTGTTTGTATGTTGTGTGTGTGTCTGTCAGTGTGTGTCTTTGTGTGTAAAAACATACTGTTTTCATAAAGCAAAAATGAAAATTGCAATCAGTGAGACTCATTAAAATTTCATCTTTAACTCAGATTAAAACCAAAATATTGTCACTGGAATTTAAAAGATCAGAAATTGTATATTGAATAAAAGAATATCCTATAACTGGATGAAGTCAGAAGGAAGGAAGGAAGGAAAGATGGAAGGAAGGAAGGAAGGAAGGAAGGAAGGAAGGAAGGAAGGAAGGAAGGAAGGAAGGAAGGAAGGAAGGAGAAAAAGAGAAAAAGATTGTAAAATAGGGTCTTTTTTTCTGATGACTTCCAACCATATTTGCATTAACTGAAAACTATACTGGCCTAAATTTGGCATTTCCCTGGCCTGTTCTGATTCTGTCTCTGTAGCCACTGTTCCAATATTTGCCAGTTACCTAACCTTTATCCAAGACTGTTGTTGTTAGTTGCGAAGTCGTGTCCAACCCGTCATGACCCCATGGACAACGTTCCTCCAAGCCTTCCTCTACCATCTTCTGGAGTCCATTTAAGCTCATGCCTACTGCTTCAGTGACTCCATCCAGCCACCTCATTCTCTGTCGTCCCCTTCTTCTATTGCCCTCAATCTTTCCCAGCATTAGCTCTTCTCCAGTGAGTCCTTCCTTCTCATTAGGTGGCCAAAGTGTTTGAGTTTCAACTTCAGGATCTGGCCTTCTAAAGAGCAGTCAGGGTTGATCTCCTCTAGGACTGGCTGGTTTGATCACCTTGCAGTCCAAGGGACTTTCATGAGTCTTCTCCAGCACCATAGTTCAAAGGCCTCAATTCTTTTGCGCTCAGCCTTTCTTATGGTCCAACTTTCACAGCCATACATTGCAACTGGGAAAACCAAGTATCCGAGATACTGGGTCACAAAGCCTTACAGATTTCATATATTATACTGTCCTTTGGAGCATCAGAATAAAAAGCTATACATTACTCTTACACCAGTGGAATGAAAGATGAGTTAAGTCTGTCTCACTCATGATCTGGGTATAAAATAAAATAAATACTAAGGGATATAGTATAAAAGCGGATTTTACACATATAAGGCTACCCTTGAAAAGTATCAGAAAAAGGAGAGAAATATGTATTTAACATGGGTACATCTAAGGAACGCTTAAACCTGCTTCACTCGTGGACTACAGACAAGAATGAAGGCACTATTTTATGCACAAGGCAAATTTTAAAATACTCTGATCACAGAAACTTATATCAGTTGTTAATTGCAGAGATCATTTGTCCATATCCCTGCCTGTGGATATTCCAATGTATCACATTTATTTGCCTTACCTCTCCATGTCTGTATCTTTTAAGTTTAAACTTGAAAAAAGCATAGCCAACAGGCTGGCTGTTTAAGACAAGAAACAGGTTTTAAAAAGCATTCCAAAAAAAGCAAACTATTCTTTTTTAAATATCAATTTGTTTTATGGCTTATATTTTCATGTTTTATGCATTGGCCAGAATAGTTTTTACATAAAGTTAAAGGTAAAGGTTTCCATTGTCCAGTCATGTCTGACTCTAGGACACGGTGTTCATCTTTGTTTTTTACCTGAGGAATCCAAAGACACTTCTGTGGTCCTGTGACTATATGCTGAGGTGCATGAAAAGCTATTACCTTCTCACTGAAGTGGTACCTATTTATCTACTTGCATTTGCATGCTGTCAAACTGCTAGGTAGGCAGGAACTAAAGCGAGGACGAGAGCTCATCCTGTCATGCAACGCTCGGATCTTGAACCCGGGCTTTCTAGTAAACAAGCCTAGCATCTTTAACCACTGAGTCATCACACCCCTCAGTTTTTACACAGGATAATTTTATAGTGATCTACACCTTATTCATTTTATCTCTATTCAGGTTGCATTTGCCAATATATAATTTTCTAGTTTTTCTTTTTTTTTCTTATTCTGCCTTTTAGACTTATTTGGATCATCTTGATTACATTATGACTGATTTTGTATGTTTCCCTTCCTCATCACCTCATCTTTCCTTTTTATATTGTGTTTTTCTATGCTGGTTTTTAGCCATAATATAATTAAGTTTCAATTTTAAAGCAACTTAGTTTGCCATTTGGCAAGTTCACATGATTTATCATGAAAAAGGCTTCAGGTTCTATGATACAAACATGGGAAACTGCCATATCTTACCCATACATAGCTAATTATCCGCAATGACTGACAAAACGCTCAAACTGGAAGTTTTCCCAGTTTATTCAGAATGGCCAGCAATTAAAGCTGGCATCTTCCACATATAAATAACTATGACTCAGCTTCCCTTTCCACAATACTGGAGATATTCTATAGAAAGTGACAATAAAATCAGATGATTTTTTTTTGCAGTGGTGATGGGGAGAAATAAATATACTTGGTGCTGCTTGAGCTCTCTTTATTTTCATTTTCTTTTTTATTTAAGCACAAAATACTGTTTTTTCTTACTATCTTTTCTATACAGCACAAATGCTCTTATTGAAAATGTATACTTGATCCTGTTAAAGCTGATTTTATACTTGGTTGCGTCTTGAACAATAATTTAAGAAAAGCTTGATAGTATCTAAGAACATATCTGCAATCTCTAAAAGTTCTGGAAAGTAAGCAGCCTATAGAACATTTTTTTAAAAACAGAAGAAATAGACAAAGCTATTTCACCAATGGCTAAAATTTTCAAGACTGAAATTCAAGGATATTCAATATTCTCTGTTCCTAAAACAGTAGCTGGTCTGGATTTAAAAAAAAAAATATTTAATCCATATTAGATGTAGATGTACCTGATCAGTTAAAAGATGGATCAGGGAATTAGTTGCTGTCTTGAATGTTATTCTAGAAGAAAATATAGGGTATAAATCTAAAAAATAAATGTTTTCAATATGTTCTTCAGCTATGTAATACCATTTGAATAATTTATAGTCTATTTGCATGCTTACAATAGACTTGGATATCTTCATAACAAAATTCTTTACAATATATGAGAAAACCACCTAATTTTTTAATGGCCACAGGCTATGAATGCAGTAAGAGAAAAATGCAGCCATGTCTGGTATTGGCTATTGGCTATTAAACTGAATATAGGAACTAATTTTAAAAAATCTTAGCACCATAACAAAGCAAATCTACTAGCAAAAAATAAAATAAAATGATAAATAAATCTAAAATATAAAAATAAAATATTTAGTACTCTTAGTGATTATACTGTATATTCTGTCTACGTGTGTGCAATTTTATATTTGAAATATGTAAAATTCATTGTTTTTATTTCCCTTTGAACTATTTTCTTTTTTTATGGCACAACAGAATTTATTTCTTTCTGTCTGTCTGTTACTCTTTCATATAAAACAAATGACCACATACTATGAAAACTTCACATAAGAATGACAGAGAAAACAATCATGTTGGCCATAAAAATCCTGTTGACTTGGGAGCCATTTGTTTGTTTCTTTAAAAAGTGAACCACATTGCAAAATATCTAGATGAAATTAATTTGTTGTATCTGCGCAATATTTCTCAACAGCAGTTCTCGAATAAAGCCAAATAAAACAAAGATTTATTCTTTACATTCCTGTAGGGCTCTTTTTTATTTTTTATTTTTATTATTTTGAGACATTCCAGATTTTTAGTCTTTCCTTATCATATCTTTGAATGTGAGGGGAAGTTAGGACTATTATCTATTTTTTTTTATTTCTCTGCCTTTTAGCTAATCTTTTCTCTTTTTTTATTATTTAGTATTTTCATATATCACAGGTCTGAATATTTCTTTTCTGCATTAGAAAGTTACAGTTTGAAAACTTTCTAAAAGCAAAATAAGTATTGTTCTAAATTTCCATTATTTCTATCATAAGTATCATGAATTCAGGACTATGCTCTTTTGATCCTGTGAAGTTATACTGACTCTTTTTCTCAATCAAGCATTTATGTTTACCTACAAGCCAGAATTCTGTCTTAACCAGGTAGGAGATGCCAATTCCTCAGAGAATCTGGTCCCATGCCATATAGGGCTATAAAGGTTTAAAAAAAACTGGCACCCCAATGCAGCCTACACAGTAAAGGTGTTACACATGCCCTTGTTGGGGCACACAAAATTGCTGCATTCTACACCAGCTGAAACATATGCTCACATATAGTTTTATTAATATTATCTCATTAAACTTGTTCTCCTTGAATTTACCCAATGTTTATAAAAACCTTCAAGGCTAGTAACCATTTCCACATCTTGTAGTAATAAATCCCACAAATTAACTATGCTCTGATGGCTTTCAGTAAGAGATACATTAATAGTGTACTCTGAGTTAAGTCACAAAACATTTCAGTACAAATAAAAGAATATTCCTACTAGTGAACTGTACTCAAAGAGTAAATTAAACATATAATCAAGATGAAGTAGAATTTTAAAGTTTCTAGGATACAAGCATTACTACTAGCATTCAAAAGCCAAAGCAGAAATGGTCAAGGCAAAGTAATCAGTCAAGATCTGCAGTAGTTAAAAATGATATGGTCTGAAACACACAGTAAGTTAAATATTCTTGATCTCAGGTTCCACAGAAGTGTATCAGATACTTCTCAATCCTAATTAACAAGACTGACACTTCAAGGAAACATATGTTTAGAGACAATATTTGTTATGTTACAGATTCTGTCTACAAATGTCCTTCTATTTTCTGGCTGTCAACATAAAATTGACATATTTATGAGCTATGCAATTTGGCATGTAATTCAAGGCAGAATTTGTGGAAAACTATCTTATATTAGCCAAAATAATCCTTTCAGAGGTATAATCAGCATTCTGATGAGGTCAAGAACCATTATGTCAACCAAGCTAGAAACTTTTCCATGCCTTATATAACCATAGGTCAGGGCTAAAATATTAGTACTCTATCTAGGGATGTACCACATTTCTCTCTGTGCTTAATTACAGCAGACAATTATGTAAAAACATATTTAAGATAAGATGTTCTCACCACTATCTGAATTTTGCATTTTCTCTCGTGAAGCATTGGAGGTTTATTCTAATGAATATGGATATTTTAGTTTATCAAACTGCCAGATTTGTCTAGCCCAGTGATGGCGAACCTTTTAGAGACCGAGTGCCCCAAAACCGTCTCCGTCCCATCCCGCCCCTGCTCCGCCCCATCCCACCTGCTCTGCCCCACTCCCATACCACCCCTGCTCTGCCCCATCCCACCCACCCACAGGGCCACTCTCTGCCTCCACAGCCTGCCACAGATCACCATGGTGGCCACCCGCACCACTGCATGCAGTGGGGTATGAGGGCAGAGTCTTGTCCCCGCTGCCCAGCTGCCATGTCCTTAGCTATGCTGCTTTGCATGGGCCACGCTCGGGGGTGACTCTCCTCTGTGGGGCTACTGGTGAGGAGGGGGCTGCAGGGGGAGGTGGGGCTGGGGCAATGGTGTGTGTGCCCACAGAGAGGGCTCTGAGTGCCATAGGTTCACCACCACTGGTCTAGGCTTTTAATAAGAGTGAAGTTTTATTATTACATAATAATTTGAAGGGACCAGAAAGTCGAAATAAGGAAAATATTCTTTATATACATTTTAAGTTACTAAGTAGATTGAGACAATATTGTGGTCCTTGAAGCCCTAAAATCTATTTGCTTGCTTGCTTGCTTGCTTGCTTGCTTGCTTGCTTGCTTGCTTACTCTATATTTAATATTGACCATTGTCATGATTCTATGCTGTTTCTGCCTTAAGCCTCTGATACAATCTACTCTGGAACTTCTTTTTAACTATTCACTTTTATTCATCCATTGGTTTCCTAACTTTGGATACACTGGTCAGGAGGTTTGGGCAAGCTGAACCAAATGGAAAGTGGGAGAAGAACCCCTGAACAGTGCAGTCTAAGGCAATTTCTGATCAGATCATCCTATCATTAAAACCTTTCTACCACTAGTTGACCAAAGCTCCAACACAGCAAGCCTTAGTCCAACACTTTTGGGACTTGGCCAGGACATTTTGAAAATCTGGTGCCAGAAAGATGGAAGCCAGGGAAACTCCCAGGTTCACCAGTCAGATATTTCAGCCTGCTGGTACTAAAGACTTTTGGGTGCATAGTAATCAGGGACATTGCTTAATTCTTTGTCACTAAAGTTATTCCAGATGGACAATTATAGTGATGGGATAACCTGCATTACATATATATGGAAGTCAATGGGAACCTGGAACTCAATGAGTGCCAATATTTCAAGTTGTTTGTATTCTTTTTAAGAAGATCTTGGTGGGCACTTGAAATGGGCACTTCTGTTGAAGACATATAGAATTCTATCTTTCTTTCAAATTCTGATGATTATTGCTGTGATGTGATGGATTGTTTGTATGAAAAAGAAAGTGGTGTGATGGACTACAGTGCACAGGCCATTTCCCAGCAAAGAGGGAACACATTCCATAGATGATGGGGGCAAGACCAGAGACAGCACACTCCAGAACTGGATCAGAGAAAGATGAAGAGATTTAGGATAACTACTACTTAGAATCTCCCAAGATGTATCTGTTAGGGTTAGATTAATACAGATTTAGTCTTGCAAGATTCTATTTGTATGGTGTAAGCAAGTAAAGAACTAAACTTTGTCTGAATTGTTCTATGTTATTGTTGGACTGGACTTTCTTGGTAGTATCATTATCATGGTCACTGAAAGAATTGGCAGCAGAGACAAGAGGTTCTGCCTATCCATAACACTAGAAAAGATTTTGAGAGAGGCATAACTATTTGCAGGTTATCCATACAAGACTTATACTTTTATGATTTTCTAAAATCCATACTATTTTAGTCAATGATTTTATCTAATGGGTTTAGAAAAAAATCATTCCAAAATAAATATGAATTTTCTGCTTACTACTACCTGATTTTGTCAGTATTTCTTTTACTGTAATTTTTGGATTTAACTTTATCAATCTGGATACTACAGTTTATCAAACTGTCACTAAGATTTTCTTTCTTTGCTTTTACAGTAATTTTATTAAAATTACAATTAAATGATAAAAAACTGATGCAAAGTAAACAAAAGGGAAAAAAAGAAAAAATGCCACAAAGAAAAAATAAATATAGAAAATAGAAAAATAGAAAAGAAAGAAAAATAAGAATATAATAAAGAAAAAGAAATATACAGTATGATGAAATTATCTCATAAACACTTTTAGTATCACATTTTCTTAATATACCACAAATAATCTCATTTTCCCATATTATCATCTCTTCTATAAATAAATTCCTAAAGACTCATTGCTCATTCCTGATGAACAAAAGACTATTAAGGATTAACAGAGATAACTACATATCTTTTTAAATAAGCTTTATATTCCTTGTCTTTTACTTTTAATAATCTTAATCGTTATTCCCTTCAAAGAAGGTTCCAGAATTTGATTTTTTTTTCATTGTCCCTTCTCACAAAATTAACAAGTCTCTTTTGTAAATCCAATATAGGAAAGTTATCCAGGTCAATCTTTCAGTTTATTTGTATATCCCTTTTAGCCCATTTTAAGCATCTTTTTCCATATCATTCTAGTAGGCTGCCATTTTTAAATTCACTTTCAGATCAGTCTCAGTTTTGTCTAGTAAACCTGTTTCTATTCCATAACATCTTTTAAACACAGTTTATCTATAGATGTGGACTCTCTTTTTAAAAAAAAATTCAACAAAAAAATAAAATATAAAAAACTTACAAAATCTCAGTTTCATTTCTTTCCATTTCAATCAAAAAGTGCAAAAGTGGTTTCCCTATAGAAACAAATAAAGTCTCTGTTTTTTAAAATCAAAACAGTTGTTTTTTGCCTTCTTAACCAATTTAATTAGATTTACCATCCATTGTTCCATTGTAGAAATTGGTAGGCCTTTCCACTGCTATGCATACAAAAGTATTATTACCTTATATTGTCTTATATATAAACAAAGTTCCATGTTTTTTTTCAATCTACTATCTATCAAGTTTAAAAAGAAAGTCTTTGGTTTCAATTGTACATTTTAAGAATTCTCTTAATTAAAATATCTATCTGACCCAATAGTACCTAGCTTTTTTATATGTCCACCAAAGAGGAAAAAAAGTATCTTTACATTGATTATATTTCTAGACGCAGACACTCTAAAGTTAAAATATCCTTCAGTATGTCAAATGTTAAAATATTTTGCTTAATTATTTATTTGTTTATTTAATTTAAGTGTTTATCTTTAACTGTAATTTTTAGTTCCTTCTAGTTCATTTAAGTGTCCAGCCTTCAAAGTCTTCTGATATCTTTTTTTCTCTATGGAGGAGGGAGTTGCCACTCCAGGGGAGAACAAGAATAATACTAGGAACAATTCTAAAGGAGACTTGGAGTTGGTTGCTAAAATTGTCTACTAACAGCACAAACAGTCTCTGCTATATTTGACCAGCTCCTGGAAGCCAATGGAGGGATCAAAGAATTAAAGCTCCTAATGAGAAAACACGACAATAAGCTAGCTGAAGAAGTAAGCAGCAAGGCTCACATCCCAAAGCTTACCCATGATATTCGGTCAGCCTGTGTGGACAGGGGGTCTCAGAATAAGGAGGATGGGATGGAGAGGCTGGTCTTGCAGAGACACAGGATCTTACTCCAAGTTGCTAACACCCCTCTGAGGTGTTAGAGTAGATGGCACAACAGTAGAGTGGTTTTGATCTCTCTATCCCAACTCTTACGCTGCAGGATATACTCTAACGAGCTAGTAGAAATTCCCTGGCTCCCCAACAGACAAGGCTGCAAAAGAATATTGCTAAACTTTGGGCAACCTATTCTGCCGTCAATGTTATTTAGGCTTGAGACTTCATTAAAGAAATGTTGTATTTGACCAAGACAGGTATTTCACACCATCCAAATTCAGTCCCTGTTAAAGTCTGGGCAGAGCGCCAAGACAATGAGGGAGGATGACATTAATCTTGGGAGTTCCAAAACACCAACAGCCAAACAAACAAGCCCTCAATTAACAAGGTTAGGAAAAGACAAGGACAATAAAAAAGAATATTTAAACCTACACAATAGAAAGCTTCAGCTTATGGATGATGAAGAAAAGCTGGTTCACCAGTTTGCTACCCTCTGCCCAGGAGGCTAGGAGATGATATTGGTGAAGATGTGCAATTGGTCCGGCATTGAGGTTTGCAGCTGGTGTAACAGAAAGCTTGAATGTTTTGTTTTCTTCTGGCAGTAACTCCATGGAATTACTAACAAGTCTGGCTTCTGAAAGCACTCAGGCCCCAATAAACAAAAAGAGAAGGCATTCCAGCCCAAATCAAAAAGAGGAGGAAAGGGACATCCAACACGACTTGGTAGTAGAAGTCCAAATTGACCATCCAGCGGGTCAACCAGACAAGGAGAGGGAAAGCTGGAGTACCCATCCACCTGGAGAAGTGCCAGTCTTGGAGCAGAAGCAGACGCATACAGTCAGAATAGAGAGGAGCAACAAAAAGCTCTGCAATTTACGAGGAGAAATATCGAACCTCACAATAACTGTGTTTATATGGGAAGCATATCCACCCAGCTCCAATGTCAAGTTGACATCCGGCATTTCTACCACCTAGCCAATCAATCAAGCCAGACCACTTTGCCCCTAGGAATCCCATACAGATGCTGACCTGGAATATGGCTGGCTGGAAAGGGATGGTTGATAGTGGAGTAACAAATTTCCTCTCTAGATTTGATTTAATAGCCTTTCAAGAAACCTGGTTAACTGAAATGGATGAACCAGTACAACTGCCAGGCTTCCAGGGATGGACTTCCCCAGCCCAAAAAACAAAGGGAGACCCTCTGGTGGATTATGTATTCATATAAAGCAATAATTGCAATGGCAGGGGGAGAAACTATACAACAAAGAAAAGTATTCGTGTTTTCTAGCTGTTAAATTTGGATAGAAAGAGTTCTAGTTAATACTGGTAAATGTGTATATCCCTCCAAACACACTCAGTATTATAACTCTGAATACTTGATGGGTCTGGAAGTTATTCTAGATGATATATATGTATTGTACTCTCAGTCCATAGTGGTTCTACTAGGATATTTTAATGCTAGGTTGGGTCCCTCTTTGTATAAGTTAGCTCAGAAGAAAGAAGTCCCAGGGGAGTTTTTTTGATAACCATCCTCAGTGGCTCTCAAGGGACTGCAAAAGTAACGCTGCTGGCCTGCTCTTAGTCACCTTAATTTTTAAGGATAATCTCCAAATTCTGGGAGGTAAGGATAAGAATTATGTGTATATCCTTACACATATCACTTGGCTCACACAAGTAGTATACTAGATCTTTTTATGCGACTAGAGACAAAGCCAACCTCTTCTCAAAGGTCACGATGCACTTTAGTGACAATAGTGATCATCAGCCTGTAAGTGTGATATTGCGAAGCCACTCAGATTTGAGGCCATATAACATGGTCTCACCAAAAGGGTAGAGGTGACCCAAAACAAAAGGATAACTCGGGCCAAAGTTGACACTAAGGCAATATCAGACTGCCTTAAAGCAGAGAATGCTACCAACTGGGCCATAACAATCCAGTCATCCACTAACAATTGGCTTTCGGCCTTTAATGCATTCTCTAATCTCTGTAACTCCCTGAAGAAACACCTAACAACTAAACCTGCTACAAAAAGAGCCTGAGTGGATAGACCCCGTTGGTTTGATCCTAAATACCAGTGCCTGAAAAAGAAATTGAAGGTAGTCATGAGGCTCGCTCAGAGGAATCATACTGCTCATACGCAAGCTGAGATGTGGCACACAAGAATGGAATATAAATAAATTATAAAATTAAATAAAAAAAGTTTTGCCATTTTAATCTGGTCAGAACTCGAGTTGGTTCCCAAAAGTCATAACTCAGTAATATTCTGGCACTCTGTAGCAGGAATCCTAAAGGAACAGAGATTTGCATTTGATATGCCAATCCCAGCTGAGGACTGGGAGAATTATTATCAATGTCTGTTTGCTTCTATGGAACCGTAGAAAACCGTCTTAAAGCAGTGACTTTGTAAATACTAGAACTCTACCCCTTTGGCCTCCAGTCTTGGTAAAAGAGATACAATTCATCATTAAACCTTAAAGAGTAATAAAGCCCCAGGTGAAGATTTTTGCCAGCAGAACTATTTAAGAAATTCTCCGACTGGTAGGGTCCAGTATTGGCAGGTCTTTTTACACATATAAATAACACCTGCCATATACCAGATGGGTGGAAGATGGCAATAGTTGTTCCCATATATATATAAAAAGGAATAAAAAGAATCCTAGTAATTATAGGCCCATTAGTCTTATTGACCTTGTAGCAAAAATTTGTGCTAGGTTCTTTCTGAATAGAATTGAAATCTGGGTAGAGGAAACAAAACCGATCTACCATCAATAACTGCTTTGTCCTGAACCATCTAACTGCAAAATATGCCTATAAGAGGAGATCCCCGTTTGCTGCTTTTATAGATCTTACAGCAGCATTTGATACTGTAAACAGAGTTGACAGCTCTTAAAATAGAACCTAGATTACTAGCTTTGATTAAAGCCCTTTATACTAGTACCTGTTTGAAGGTGCGGTATGGGATTAATGGGGCCGTGACTAACAGGATTCACACAAACAAAGGGGTAAGACAAGGGTGTATCCTGGCCCCATTATTGTTTAATCTATACATTAATGACCTGCCATGTTTAATGAAGGATCCCATGGTACATATGCCGATGATCCTAAATACATACTGTAATAGCTTGCTCTATGCCAATGATATGATCCTGTTATCGTATTCGCAAGTAGGATTGCGTAGGCTATTAAGACAGTTTAACTCCTATTGCCAGGACAACTTCCTAACCATCAGTAAAATTAAATCAAAAATCATGGTGTTTGGAAAACAACATGAGAGACATAGATGGCAATTAGATGGTGACCCAATTGAATAGGTTAACATCTTTGTATACTTAGGCATAACGTTTTCCAAGAATGGATCTTGGGCTTGCCATCATCAACAGAGCGCACTTAGAGCAAAGGCTCATTTGAATCTACTGATTAAATTAAAGAATCATAGTTATCCAGGGTCCCTTGTTCCATTAATCAGAGTATATAAAGCTAAGATTACTCCTATGCTTTTGTATGGAGCAAAAGTTTGGGGTATATACCCAATTACAACACTAGAACAAACACAGTCCCAGCACCTGAGATGTATTTTGGACATAGATCCAAGAACATCTGCTGCAGCACTTAGAGCTGAACTGGGAATTCATACAATTCATTCTCTATCCTGAAATTAGAACATACATTACTTGCATAAAATTAATGAAATGGAGAATGATAGACTCCCAAGTTTTGCCTACTAGAGCAGATAAAATTACAATCACAAACCTCCTGGTTCACTAAATTGACAAATTTGGTAAGAAGCTGTGGCCTTCCTGTCTCTTGCATAACAGGGGAATGATCTAAAAAAAAGCTGCCCAAAGGATTAAAGATACTGAAGCACAAAATGACATAGCTATCCTTAGTAAGGTGGATAACTTCAAATGGATGAGCAAATACAAACGCACTTTTCAAGCTGACAGATATTTGAAGTTACAACTGCCAAAACATTTTAGGGAAATATTCACATGAGTGAGATTTGAACAGCTTAACACAATGGCCAGATATGGGAGATTCCACTCTATACCCTATAATGAACGTCTCTGCATCTGCAGAGCGGCAGAAGTTGAGGACTTGGCTCACATCCTATTTCACTGCTGCCTGCATAAGAGGATGAGAGACGGGTACCTTGGCCTCTACACTAAATGAATGGCCCATTGGGATCTCCATATCAAAATAACTTACCTTATGTGAGGACAGAATTTGAAAATTACATTTAACACAGCACAGTACCTGAGCAAAATGGTTCGGTTGAGATTGGCATATGTGAGACTGATTGGGGTAGATTGTAGGGATAATAGTGAAATATAATTTTATCATATTTTATCTACATACATCTTAAATTGCTGTATTTGGTTCTAATTTCATTTTAAAAATGTATTTTATCCCAATTTCATTTTAAATTGTATTTTATTTCTATTTTATTCTAAATTATATTTTAACTAATTCCATTCCATTCCATAAATTGTTTTACTGCATTTTTAGTATAATGTGTGCTTGGAACTCTGCACTTTGGTATGGCTAATGGGCTAATCAATAAAGATTATTATTAATTTAAGTGTTCTTCTTTAATTGTAATTTTTAGTTCCTTCTAGTTCATTTAAGTGTCCAGCCTTCAAAGTCTTGTGATATCTTTTTTTAAAGAGAGAGAGAGAGAGAGAGAGAGAGAGAGCGAAGGAGAGAGAGAGAGAGAATTCAAAACAAAAGCATTTTTTCATGGGATGGATTTTTATAATTATTTCCAAAATGTTATTTCAAATTAATCTGGACCTTAGTCTGTTTTTATTCCAAAATCAAATTGTAATCATCCTTTTGCTGTTCATCCCAAAATAATGTGTTTTTTTAAATCCATAAACTTGTATTTAAAACTTTTTTTTGCTAGGAAAATCACACAGTGGTATTAAACATATTGATCCAAAGGTTCATAATATCTGCAAAGCAGTTAGCAAACAATTTTGAAATTAAAGTATGTGATCCTCAGTGTCCATTTGAAGATATGGGCACAGACACTTTATGAGCCAAAAGATGGCTATTTCTTCATCTCCTGGAGCTCTAAAGCCACTGGAGATTGCTGTCTTGTGGTGTCCTCATGAGAAACAATATGGATAATTTTAGGCTAATTTCAAGACCTCTCCTTGTTCAAAGACAAATTAACAATTAGTCTATTTGCCAGCTCATCATTTCAGCTCACTATTTCTTCCTCAGAAATTCTGCTAAGGTTTCAATTATCTTTCAATGCAGATAATTTTTTTGTTATTACATTAGATTTTAAATTAAAAATGACATATTTGAGTTGCCATTCATGGGTCAGCAAATTCAAGCTTATGAATTTAAAGAGTAAAGCATTCATAGCTAAATAGATTACTATTTAGTTGCATATAAAATGGTGAAAAATATATTGAAAAACTCAATCTTATGTTGAGAGTATCATTGATTCAAAATAGCCGTAAGACTATATATCTTAATTTGCTGCTACCATTTTATTGCAAAGAGGCAATATCCAAGATTTAAATGAGATACAGCAGATCTATAATGAAAGTATATTTTTGTTATAGGTTGCAGTTATTGATGTAAAACAATATCACATATTCTTTGGAATTGGCACAAAATGCAATGCTTTTTAAATCTTGCTGATCAGTTTTCTAGAATTGTATGCCTTTTTTCCATAACACTTAATATTATCTTACAGAAAAAGGGATATTTTATTTAGGCTGTAACCTTTAAAAGTACATGCTTTCTCTTCTGTTACTGCTTTCAAATTAAAAAATCTTTTCATTACGTATTCTCATACTAAAAAGCAGAGACATCACCCTGCCAACAAAAGTACGTATAGTCAAGGCCATGGTTTTTCCAGTTACAATGTATGGATGTGAAAGTTGGACCATAAGAAAGGCTGAGTACAAAAGAATTGAAGACTTTGAACTATGGTGCTGGAGACGACTCCTGTGAGTCCCCTGGACTGCAAGGCGATCAAACTGGTTAGTCCTAGAGGTGATCAACCCTGACTGCTCTTTAGAAGGTCAGATCCTGAAGTTGAAACTCAAATACTTTGGCCTGAGAAGGAAGGACTCACTGGAGAAGAGCCTAATGCTGGGAAAGATTGAGGGCAATAGAAGAACGGGATGACAGAGAATGACATGGCTAGATGGAATCACTGAAGCAGTAGGCATGAGCTTAAATGGACTCCAGAAGATGGTAGAGGACAAGAAGGCCTGAAGGAACATTGTCCATGGGGTTGCGATGGGTCGGACATGACTTCGCAACTAACAACAACAATAACTACAATACATTGCTACATAATGTTGGGCACTTAAAATAAGGAGCACATCTTAGATCATATTGGAAACACATCAGAAATACAGCTTCTTCAATCTTGGTCTAAGATTGTCTGCATATATTTTTTTGCCCACATAAATAGAAGCAACACTAGAGCAGAGGTTTTTCAGTAATCATGCCATATAATTCTGTTTAACATACAACACAGTGTGTATGTGTGTGTGTCTGTGCTTATACTTTTATGTGCATATTGTATTGTATTGTATTATGGGCTATTAGTTTGATCTCTGAGCTTGGCGATTTGGCTGCAAATGTTTTGTCTCCATTTCGGGGAAACATCTTCAGTGAGCTTTGACTTGTCAGAGCACTTTAAATTCCTTTTTGTGTGATATGAATTGGTGTGGGTGTTATTTGTCCAAATGTTTCTGAGTCATGATCTGATTTGGGGCTGTTTGACTGTCTGACGTTGTTGCTGGTCTTTGGTGTTTAAGTCTCTTGCGTGCAATGAAAATGATGTTTGCTCGTTTGGTTGCTAATAATGATGATGATGAATAACAATAACAATAACAATAACAATAATAATAATAATAATAAAGTTGGAAGGGACCTTGGAGGTCATCTAGTCCAACCCCATGCTCAGGCAGGAAACCCTATACCATTTCAGACAAAAGGCTGTCCAGTCTCTTCTTAAAAACTTCCAGTGTTGGAGCATTCACCACTTCTGGAGGCAGGTTGTTCCACTGATTAATTGTTCTAACTGTCAGAAAATTTCTCCTTAGTTCTAGATTGCTTCTCTCTTTGGTTAGTTTCCATCCATTGCTTCTTGTCCTGCCTTCAAGTGCTATGGAGAGTAGTTTGACTCCCTCTTCTTTGTGGCAGCCCCTAAGATATTGGAATACTGTTATCATGTCACTCCTCCTCCTTCTCTTCATTAAACTAGACATACCCAATTCCAGCAATCTTTCTTTATATGTTTTAGCCTCCAATCCCCTAATCATCTTTGTTGCTCTTCTCTGTACTCTTTCTAGAGTCTCAACATCTTTTTTACATTGTGGTGACCAAAACTGGATGCAGTATTCCAAGTGTGGCCTTACCAAGGCCTTGTAAATACTTTACTTGATATTAATTATCAAGTATTAATACTTCACATGATCTTGATTCTATTCCTCTGTTAATGCAGCCTAGCACTGTGTTGGCTTTCTTGGCAGCTGCAGCACATTGCTGACTCATATTTAAGTGATTGTCCACTAGGACAGAGCTTTTCAACCGTTTCACCCATTGTACCACTTTTAGGATATGGCAGTATCCGAGTACCACCAGTCGCCTAGAACTCCAAGATCCCTCTCACAGTTGCTACTATTGAGGTGTATCAATAGTAATCAAGAAGAATCAAGGAGAGAAGCAACCTAGAACTACAGATAAATTTCCTGATAGTTAAAACAATTAATCAGTGGAACAACTTGCCTTCAGAAGTTGTGAATGCTCCGACATTGAAAAATTTTTAAGAAGAGATTGGACAACCCTTTTGTCTGAAATGATATAGGGTTTCCTTCCTGAGCAGGGGGTTGGACTAGAAGACCTCCATGGTCCCTTCCAATTCTATATTCTGTATTCTATATTGTATAGTATTACATCACATTATATTATACTGCATTGCATTTAAAAATAGAGCGAACTGGATAGCAAATGTACATAAAAAAGAACAAGGGTGGTAGATCAAGACATCAGTTAGCTATGAAAAGCCATGAGTGCACCAAATAGGGAATCAAAAGGATTGTTTATATTAATTTTTACCTACTATTCAAGCTCTGATTCCTAATATATTTATCCTGTTACAGTTATTACTTGGTTTATTAACAGAAAAACATGTTACCTTCATCAATGAAAGCAATGTTTCAGTTTTACTACTATAGAGATTCAATAGAAAAAGAAAAAATGGGACAACAGATGCATAAATTGTCATCTCCTGGTTGTTTCTCAGATATAAGACAGTGTTTACGACGAATAATGTGACTGTAACTGGATGCTAATCTTTCATTTCTATAATTTTGTATAGAAAGATTGGAAATTACTTATCATCAATCTTTTTTCCATTCTGTAGAAAGTTTTAGTAAATTCAATGTATCTGGCATCTGAACAGACTTTTATAGGATTGTATAGTTCCTGTGAAATCATATATATTCAGAATAAACCTTCTTTATTTCAAAGGAGCCCTTCCCAGTTGAGTTTATTGCCTAAATACATCCCAAATGGCTCTATTTATTTATCTGTCTAACTCTAATGGCTGAGAGACACCCTTCAAATCTGCACCAATTTGTAAATCTCATAAATAAAAAAATACTCTCTTGGAAGTTTCTGGCTTGATCTTTCCCAAGAGAAAAGTTAAATCTACCTGTAATTTACCAGAGATCATTAGATGATTGCAAGGAGAAATATGCATATTATGGAGACCAATTACATTTTTTTTCCATTTTTAGCATATACATTTTGCATTCCAAAATCTACTGTGAGGAATCCCTGCTTATATTGGAAACATTTGTGTGTGCCAATCATATCAAGCTGTGGAATGTGCACAGATAAAATGTCCCATAAGAAATTTATATACAGGTTAGGAAGTCACAGTACAGACAGAACATGTAAAACAGACTTGTTTCAGGTTGACAAAGGAGAGTGACAATGCTGTATCCTTTCCCCTTATTTATTCAACACATAGACAAAACTAATAACAGCTAGAATTGGCAACAAAGATATAAAACTGGTGTATAGCTTTTAGGATCAACCATCAACAGTATAGAAACAAGCAGCCAAGAAATACTCATTTATAGAGCAGCCATGAAATATGTGGAAAAGATACCCAGATGCCAAGATGTGTCTATACTGCAAAGATTAGAATCATTCAAGATATGGTATTCCCTGTGACATTCTATAGTATTGAAAATTGTACTATTCAAAATATTGATGCTTTTGAACTTTGATGTTGTAGAAGAGTCTTGAAAATATTATGGGCAACCCAGAAAACTAATGGATCACCAAATAAATCAACTTGAGGCATAAATGCGTCAAGGCTCAAACTATTTTATTTCAGACAAAATATGCAAAAGCTTAGCTCTTTGTAGAAGGCTGTAATACTTTGAATGGTGGAAAGATAGAAAGAAAAAGAACAGTCAGTAGAATGCTGGATGAATTCAGAATGGCTATGAGTGTACCATTGGAAGACCGAAAGACCAGGTTAGGGATATATATTCATGGAGAAAATATATCTAGGTAGTTACTAGGGATCCAAAACCACTTAATGTCACATAACCAATCAACATTGGAAGCAAGAGGTAACAAACTCCTATTTCCTGTGTGTTTTAAAAACATCATGATCCCCTATAAGTAGGTGGCATATAAGCCATCTGCATGCCTCTTGTTTTGCAACCCCTAACGTCTTCCCCCATATCCTGCCACTATTATTTAACAACAAATTGCTCAGTCAGTTGTTCCTTTTTAAAATTACTAGGAAGTAAAACAAGGCATACTAAAAAAAAAACTATGAAAAATAGGTTATCAGACATCTGGGGAAAAAAGAACATGTCTGCCTTTTTGTCATATCCTCTGTCTGGCAGGTATACTTTTACAATCAAATATTGTCTGACTTTTTGAATATATTGTGATTTTTTTTTTAGTAGTCACTCAAACTTATTTTCTTCTTGTAAATTGTCTGGGTTTTTTTCTTACCCTTGTCCATAGACAGACTCAACAGTCTAGATTTATGTTATTCCCTGACTCTAGCAATTGATTTGAGGCAAGCCCTTCAAATCTATGAAAAATGCTATGATTTAAAACTAGTTTTTATGAGGCTAGAAAAAGTAATTTCATATACATAATGGCCTAGATATTGGTTTTGCTTTTGCAGTTTTTGGGTGTAATTTTTGTTACACATGCCAAGCAATTAAGCAGTCTGTATGTTGTTCTTTTCCTTCCATTTATCTTCCTTTCCAATTGTTTGTGTCCTCCTTTGTCTTTTCAGATATCAGGTACCCTATTCCTGCAAGATCCATTTCATACATAATCTTTAAACTGTTTTTCCTTTGTTAATTTTCATAGCCAATGTATGTAATGTTGGCACATAAAATTAGCATGACTTACTTTGTCACCTTATTGAAAAAAGAGTTAAGACTGATTTTTACAAACCTACAACAAATATCCATAAACATTAATTGCAGAATGTTATTACTACCTCCTGTACTAAAATAGATATTTAACTGGAACTTCTGATTTCAAATGTCTTTCCAAAACAGTTTACATTCTGCATTGATATTCCTTACACATTCTTTTTATCAGGAATATATTATCTCAGCCTAGAGCCAATGAGTACTATTTACATTTTATTTATCAACCTTTTAAACAGGAAACTGGAAATGAAAAACTATTCCATTAACAATTTAATATGAATATCTGATTTTGCACTTTGATATTCAGAAATAAAAATATCAAATAATATTTAAAAATTAAAATTGAAATCATTGTACAAAGCAGTGTTTATACATATGCTTTAATCATTTGCTATATACATATGCACAAGAACATTCACAAATATATCATTTCATATTCTCTAATTTAATTCTTGAAACAGCATCTTCTCAAAAATCCTTCTCAATAAGTTTCAGGACTTATTGAACATAAGTCATCCTATCCTATTTAATATATTTTCCTTACTCCTTGACTGTGTATGCTGCAATAATATTAAGGAGCATCAAAAACCGAGAGAAGCAAGGCTACTTTGTAAGCACAGCTAAAAGACTGTCATCATCAGCTTCCATTCAACACCACTACACCAATTCCAAATGTTTCTATTTACGGTGTTCAGCTGCTGCATAAGTTTCCTTTATTTGTTACAAAATACCTCATTAAATAGTTTGTACAAGCCTATCACCAATTATTTTTAAAAGTTAATAATTCATTGACTATTATGATAATAGAACATGCCAAAAGTGCTTTAAATCCTTATATACAGAACATTTAATTATGTAAAATAATGTAAAATCTAATTTTACAATACTATTTCCTTTCATGAAATATGCATCTTCTTTGAATTGAAAACAGAAAAGCATCTCAAACTGTTTTATTGTAAGGTTATCACAATTATTTTTTTAAAGTTAAATAATACATTGTTTATTATGCTAATAACTAAACATGTAAAAATGCTTTCAACCAGTTATATACAAAATCTTCAGTCATGTATAATATAATTTATATTATAATTTTACAATACTTGCTATTTTCTTTCATGAAGTAGGAATTAATTTTTCTTTAAATTAAAAATAGAAAAGTATCCCAAACAGTTTTATTGTAGGACTGATCAAGAAATATATTTCCTCTGACTGAGTATATTGACTTCATGAGATTTTAAATTATTTTCTTCATCTTTAAGTTGTTTAAAGTGTTTAAAGAAAACATTGCTAATCTGCTGTCTTACTGAATTCCTGTTCCTGTTATCTGACTTCTAATACTAGTGAAGTCAACAATCCTATTGCTTCATATTTTTGCTTTTTCTCCCTATCCTTATTTTTGCTACGATAGTCCATAAGTATAGCAGCAGAGTCAGGATAACAACAACTTTAAAAGATGAAAATGGACAAATGTTATGACATTAAAACTCTTGTTTTGCAACTTTTAACTCCTATCCCATATCCTGCCACTATTATTTAGCATTAAATGCTTTAGTCAGTTCTGCAGTTTAGAATCATCTGCAAAATTTACCCATACTTTAAAAACTTATGTAGATGTAGTGCTAAAGATTGTTGGGCAATGCAGAAATTTTATGCATGTGCACCCACAGGTATGTAAGTATATTCTATGCATATACTGTAACTCGTGCATTTACACAGATGTATGTGATGCATGCACAGCAGTTTTTGCCCTTTTCTAAAGCACAACTCTTTTTCGGGAATTGCCAGATAGCTTCAGAGAGTAAAATTAAAAGATGTAGTAAACGTTTAATAGAGTACTTTTGCAATTTCATGCAGATGGACCAGATTTCAATGCAATGTAATTTTGGAGATAATTTTGTGAAAAAGCAGTGCTGAACAGATGAAGGCCAGCTTCTACTGCTGCTTCTCCCTGCCCTATCTTCTACTTTTCTGCCTTTATTACATTCAATATATAATATGCTGCTTGTCCTTTGTCCTGATATTACCATCTTGAATGCATCTTCACTTTGCAATAACCAGACATGTTGAGAAAGGGAGTACTGAGCTGATGATGTGAATATAGAGAGTAAATACATTTTGTAATGCAGTCCAAAAATAACAAAGAGAAATAACAAAGAAACGTCTTTATATATTAAATAAATAAAATAAAATAAACTTGAGAAAGGACTGCCATTTTTATTTCAGTATTTGTATTGTATCGTTTTTAACCCTACTCTTTAAAAGAAATATAGGAATGGTTGATGTTTAAGGTTGTAAAAGCATTTCTCTATAAAATTTTGGATTTTGTCTATAGAATAGCATGAATGCTAACATGAAGTATGTTGTCATTAGTTTTTTAACTATGAAAAACACCCTCCTCCAAAAATCCTGAAAACTGTACAGTGCTGAATATTGTGTGTACACCATGATAAAAGGGGTTTTAAGAATTTCTTTATATCAAAGGAATATGAATTTTAAAAATATGCATCAGGGACAGTATATGAAATATTCATGAATAATTTATACAGATTATGGCCCAATGTGTACAAAGCCTTTGGTCATTTCAAGATATTGTGAGCATAAAGGTTTATAGTTTTTCTAAATGTAAAAATAATATTTCTACATGTAAAAATATTTTTTCATCCACAGATGAAATATTATTTTTTCTAATGCATATAATAAAGCATAAGAAATATGTTGATTCATAGACCTGATTACTGCTGACAGATGAATGAAACACTTGCTCTCTTCACCTGTCTTCATTTGAATTGCTTTCGGCCACAGAATACAAGTATGAATGCCTTCAAAGTGTAGCAGATAAAGCATTATTCCATCTTGCCTTACCCTTAGACTTTTCATGGCACATATAAACATTTATTCCTCCTTTGCTCTTCAAAATGCTACACTCTAACATATGCATTAGCACTTGATTGTTTCAATTATCTGACTCTGAACATGACACTCTGTAAGTTATATTTACAGATTTTGAGAAAACAATATAATCTTTTAACAGATTTTTTTAAAAAAATAATCTCCCATCTTAACAAAATTCATTTTGCTTTTTCTGCTTAGCTCTTTCTGAGTCTTGATTTGTCTCAGTTGTGCCATTCTAGAGAGTATTCACAATATGAGAAATTATCCAGAAGATACTGTCATACAAAAATCAGCTAATGATATTGGTTGGGTCATTTAAAATTAAAAATTTATCTGCAGAGCAATCAAATCCCATCTGGCAAAAAAAAGAAGCTGAATGATTTGAGCAAGCTCTAATATCTCTAGCACAAGCAATGAACGGCCATCACTACATGTGTTAAACAGGTGATCCTGTCTTATAAATAGTGATTCTACGTAACAAACAGGGTTTTGGATTGCACGTTCTTAGTGTGATCAAATCATATTCAAATGTATGTGAGGGTGAAGGTTCTTTTTCTGAGCTTGTGGGTTGATTTCCAAACATTTTGTTATCAGGCTAGGTAGCATCTTCAGCAGAGTTTAGGGGATGTCAGTGTCAAATATATGTATCATTAGGACTCATCTAAGACTTTTTTTCCAATATGCATTTACTGATCAAATGGTAAACCATCATCTACAAAAACTACTTCATTTCACCTTGTTTAAGTTTTGGAACCAAAATGGAAGGGCATCTTCTTCAGCAAGACAACCTCTTCTAAACTGTCTTCTCCTTGCTAAGTACACAGACCATTTAAAGATAACTGTAACTGTGCATCATGCATACTATTCAATTAGTACCGTTTACCCATTGAATACTGCACTATCAAGAAGGGTTCCTTTCCCTGGCTTGATACAATACTTTGTTACAATATCAGAATTTAGATTATTCAGAGATTTGAAAGATTCCCTGCTTCATTTCTGTTCTAAAGTTAAACATGTCCTATTTGTATTAATACATATTTTATATTTGCATTTTTATAGGCAGACTGCTAGTAGAGAATGTTTCAAAACACATATATAATCATGTGTTTAGAGAAATAGAGAGGGAGATATACACAATATTCATATAAAATTCTTGCAGCTGTGAGAGAAAAGGAAGTTCCAGAAATCGGGTTTATTTTCTTTCCATTGAGTTAACCTTCATCAAGACCTTCAGAGACTATTCTCATGGAGTTAAAAACAAAACGTTATTACCCATGCCAAATAGACTAAAGGATATGAGTACGTGCGTGTGTGTTTTAATACCATGCTAATGATTTTCACCTCAGTGAATTTTAATTAAGCAAAAATAACTACCTAGCTTGATAGCTCTTCATACTGATGTGTGACTATGTGAACTCTACTAGTGAATATATGGAGACAGAAATTCGGACACTACAAAGACATGAAAAAGCTTTGGGAGGAAAAAAACATAAGTTATTCACATTCCTTCAGTTAAAATACCATTAAATATTAATAGCTCCGATGAGGAATGTTTAAGCAATCACTTCAAGTTCTTGGTTGTGGAAGAGTAGGTATGTGAGGAAAAAGGAGGGATGATTCAGTCATTTGAGACTTTGAAGCCCAGTTATAGTTTGCAATTAATCTGAAAGAGGAGAGGGGTTTTTGGAATATTTCATACTATAATGCATTACATATTGTAAAAATTATAATGTGATATATCTGACTAAGTCTTTGAGAATTTTTATTCAGCTTTGTATTAACAACCTTTTAAATATTTCCACAAAATGACAAGCATGTTAAGTCCTTGGTTGTTGTTTTTTTATGGAATTGCATAGAATTATACTTAGACCTCAATAATTAATAGAATCTTCAGCTAGCTTGCACATGGCTGAGAATTTGAACTGTGCAGTATCCTTGGGTTTGAGTACAAAACACACAAATAAATATGCATTTGCAGATAGATGACTGATGCCAAATTATGAGGCATTACTCAAAACACAAGCTACTGCTTTATACTTGCAACACAATAATAAAACAATATTTAGCATCCAGTTTGCATTAAAATGCATGTTTCATCATGAGAATGTTTTGTCACTTTTGCAGAGCTCCATGACAGGATATTGGTTTTTTTGCTATTAACATTATACAGCAAAATGAACTAAAATTATGTCTAAGGTTACATCCTGATATTTTTGGAAGGAACAGCTGCACTATGTCTTAAGTGCATAGAAAATGATAAAATCAATTACCATTGGTGACATACAGCATTCTTCAAATATTCTTTTATTATTCAAAATCTACTTTTACATAGAAATTCAATGTATACTTCATAATTCATTCTGTAAAATATGAGCATTATCTAAACATTAATAATTAATTGAATTAATTAATTAATTAATGGAACTACGTATACATGGAGGGAAGCATGCAATGGGATACCTTAAGGTTCTGTCTAAGGTCCAGTGCTTTTCAACATCTTCATAAAGATTTAGATGAAGGGATAAATTTGCAGATGACACCAAGCTGGGTGGAACAGCTAATACTTTAGAAAATGGACTCAAGATTCAGTAGGATATTGACAGACTTGGTCCTTTCCAAAATAATGCAGCTCAGGCATGAGAAAATTAAGGTCTTATTACAAATGCTTATTGTAATTGTGTCTTGAACATTTGTTATCTGAAAACATTTACAGATTTTGCATAAGCTTTCACTTTATGTCATGAAAATGTGTATTTATTACCCTGTTAGCATTATCTTCAGTCAGCTAAGATGTTACTTGTAGCCTTTAGCAGCTAAACTGAGTATGTGTCTGTGGGTGTACATCCCATTCATATATGCATATATATTTACATATATGTATTTTGGATTATAGAACATGTATATTGCTACTGTGTTTACAAGGCATCTTCTGTCATGTTGCCATATAATAATACAGATAAATGTAAAGTGCCAAATGTTATAATCAGTGTCCGCTAAAATAATAATAAAATAAAATAATAAATTAATATTGATTCATTGATTTTTATATAAATATATATTGTCATATTCCAAATAGACTTGTCGTGTAGAGTGTCACCAAACTAAATTAATATAATAAGAACATAAAACTGATAAATTTCATGAACAACTAATTTGGTGGGCATTATCTGTGCACTACTTCATATGTATTATATAATTATAAATTATTTATATAATTATAAATTAAAAACTCTGTGAAAGAGAATATAGAATGAATAGACAGACACAGACACTTGAAAGACATCAGATTTTGATATATTTCCTCCATACTTTCAAAGCACAGGACCACTCTGCACATGGGTTTTGTTAACATAGTATTTACTAGCCATGTTTATGGGTATGAGAATTTTCTCTTACACTTGTGTTTTTCCATTCCTGAATTCATTCATAGGGAGAAGGAGGAACCCTTAATATCCCCATTGATACCATGGATGAGAGGGATCAGTTTCTATTTTAAGGACACAGTCTTGGACATAATCTCCTGGCTAGCATAGTTCAGTGTGCTAATTATACTTTTTTAAAAAAAATATTGGTGAAAGAAGTAAGCCATAGTCAGTCTGTAATTCTCTAAATAAGTTCTTTAACTTGGTGTTGCTTCTTAATAAATATGACTAAATTTATTGAACCATGCAGTTTTAATTACAGGAAATATATACAGAATAGTTTTACTTAAAAGAATAATTTCCTTCAATATTACAGTTGACTTTTATAAGACATTTTCAATAATTTGTATTAGCATAACATATTATTTTAAAATGTTGCAATTTCCTCCTGTTGGAAGTAGGAAGTCAATTTTTTATAAGCCAGGGTGTTTTTCAATTTTACGATGAATTACAATAATTCTATCAAAATTACAATAAATTATTGTAGGACAGTGCACAGTATTTATTTATCTATCAAATCTGAAACTGTTCATCCTTCTCATAGAGGGACTCTGAATGGTATACAAATAAAATATTAAAAGATAAAAACATTATATAAGATTAATATTTTAAAAGAGGCAAGGATAATTAAAAATCAATATTAAAAGTTAATTGAAAGGTTTTCAGGGCACAGACCAGCTCCCCAACTGTGTGCCTCTCTAGGAATCCCAAGTAAGGCTGGAGAGCCATGTTTTTTTTTTATTGAAAATGTTAAAGTTTTTACAAATAAGAAAAAAGAAAAAAAAGACAAAAACAAAAAACAACCCTAAGCCACCCACCCCAACCCTCCCTCTCCATCCCCCCCAACCTTCCCAGAGCTGAGTATGGGCTTAGTTAAAATTTTTAAGAATCTTAAAAAAATAATTGAAAAAATATAAATCATAAGTATATCTAAATACATTACATAAACAACTTATAAAGTAATTAACAATAATATATATATAAGAAAAAAGCATAAATATTAAAAAAAAAAGTACTTGAAAGAGAAAAAAATAAAAAAGAGAAGGGAGAAAAGAGATATAGAAAAAGTACAATCTATAAAATATTAAAATTTATATATAAGTTATTGAAAAACTAAATAATATTTTTATATCCAATTTATATTGTATAAAATTTATCCATTTTTCCCATACCGCAAAGAATTTCTCTTGCGATTGCTCCTTTAAGAAAGCCGAAATCTTTGCCATTTCCGCCAAATAAGAAACTTTAAAAAACCACTCTTGCAAGGTAGGCAAGGATTCCTTCTTCCAATATTGCCCTACTAACAGCCTTGCGGCTGTAATCAAATTTAACATCAATATAACCTCCTTAGCGTCACAATCAGTAACAATACCTAACAAAAACAATTGTGGGGTAAATTTTACCCTCTTTCTAAAAATTCTTTGAATATTCCACCATATCTTAATCCAAAAGGCTTTTATATTTTTACACGACCACCAAATATGATAATAAGTAGCATCCAAACAACCACATCTCCAACATTTAGGCTGTAAGTCAGGATACATACGAGACATTTTTTGTGGATCAAGGTGCCATCTATAAAACATTTTATAGAAATTCTCCCTTAAGTTCTGGGCTTGTGTGAATTTAACATTCCTCACCCAGATAGTTTCCCAGGTATCCAGTAGAACTGGTTCACCAAAATTTTGTGCCCATTTAATCATACATTCTTTAATTAGTTCTGATTCTGAATCCAGTTCTACTAGAACCCCATAAATTCTCTTAATATGAGTTCGCCTTTGATCTTTTACTTGTTTAAAAAGGTTTTCATCTTCTTTAAGCAAGCCCATTTAACGATCCATCTTCCATCTATCCACTATTTGTCTATACTGAAACCATGAATAAATAATATTTTCATGTGCTAAATCTTCCAAAGATTTTAACTGCCAATTTTGACCATCCCATCTAAGTAATTGTGTATAAGAAACACTATCCATCTTAACTCCTCTCCTTATCCCCTCTATCGCATGCCAAGGTATAGCCCATAATGGTATTTTAAAATCACTTTTATAATATTTCCTCCAAACCCGGAGTAGAGAAATCCTTATAATATGAGATTTAAAAATCTGATCAACTTTTTTATTAAAAATTAAATAGGCATGCCATCCAAAAAGTAAATCCCAACCCTCCAAATGGAGTATTTCTACATTTGTTAAATTAACCCAATCACTAATTAGTGTTAAAGCCACCGCATCATAATACAATTTCAGATTCGGTACCTTGAGTCCACCTCTCTCACGGAAGTCTTGCATAATTTTAAGCTTTACTCTTGGTTTTTTCCCTGCCCAAATAAATTTGTTAATACCTTTCTGCCATTCATATAAATTAACCTCATTCTTTAAAATAGGTAACATTTGAAATAGAAAAAGAAACTTTGGCAGGACATTCATTTTAATCACTGCTATTCTTCCCATAAGAGATAACTGTAACTTCTCCCAATTTTTCAAATCTTTTTGTACCCTGACCCACAGCCTTTCATAATTGTTTTTATACAATTTTACATTAGAAACAGATAGGGTAACCCCCAAATATTTTATCTTATCAACGACTTCAAAATCTGTCAAATTAACCAAAATCTGCTTATCCAAATTAGTCATTTTTAGGTAATATTTTAGTCTTATTGTTATTAATTTTAAAACCAGAAACCCATCCATATTGGTAGATCAGTTGTAATAAGTTTACTACAGAATAGGTAGGTTGAGACACAGTAACCACCAAGTCATCTGCAAAAGCTCTTAATTTATATTCTTTTTTGTTAACTTCTATTCCTTTTATTTCCTGCGACTCTCGAATTTTAATCAACAAAATTTCCAAAGTTAAAACAAACAGTAGCGGTGACAATGGACATCCCAGTCTTGTCCCTTTTTCTATTGTAAAAACCTCTGACAAACCCCCATTAACAATAAGTTGTGCCGTTTGTTTTTGATATATAGCACCAAATATAATATTTTTTCTCCAAAATTCATTTCCTCAATTAATCTTAACATAAACTGCCAGTTCAATTGATCAAAAGCTTTTTCAGCATCTAAAAATATCAGCCCTGCAGAAATTTGATTATTCTTATCTAAATATTCTAATAAGTTAATAATTTGTCTAACATTATTCTTCATATACCTACCAGTTATAAAACCCGATTGATCCTTATGTATAAGCTGATGCAAAACCCTCATAAGCCTATTAGCTAAAATTTTTGCAAAAATCTTATAATCTACATTTAAAAGAGATATAGGCCTATAATTCTTTGGTAAAGTAAGGTCTTGATCCTCTTTTGGGATTAAAGATATAAAAGCTCTGCACCATGACGGAGGGATCTCTGAACCCTGGAGTATATTATTAAAAAGCTCACATAAAGGTTGAATCATCTCTTCTACCAAAGTTTTATAATAAATGGATGTCAGACCATCCATACCCGGTGCTTTACCTAATTTTAATTGCTTAATAACTGTCACAATTTCCTCATTGGTAATTAAACCATTAATTTCTTGTTTCTGATCTTCTGTTAATTTGGGGAAGTTGGCTTCACTTAAGTAATTATTTATGTCTAAAATTTGTACATTAGTGCTCTTATATAGTTTTTGATAGTAATCTAAGAAAGATTTCTTAATCAACTCCTTCTGATACACCAATTTACCATTATAATTTATTTTATCTATAATTCTCTGTCTCTGTTTCTTTCTCAGTTGGTAAGCCAACCATCTCCCTCGTTTATTGGCATTACAAAATGTATTTTGTTTCATAAACAATAAATTGGTTGCAGTTTGATCAGCCATCAACATATTAAATTGTGTTTTTAGCAACTTTATAGATTCTTTAAACTTTTCATCTGTAGGATTTAAAATCAAAGATTTTTCTTTTAATTTAATCTCATTTTCCAATTCCTTACATTTCTGAGTCTGCTTTTGTCTATGGACATTATTAATTTTTATCAAAATCCCACGCATAAAGGCTTTACCTGCATCCCATACCATTGATATTGAAGTTCCCTTATGCATATTTAAAGCAAAATAATCCTTTAAGTACTCCTTTAATTTTTGAACATTCTTTTCTTGTCTAAATAAATTCTCATTCACCCTCCACGATCTCCTCTCCTCTTTTTCATCAACCAACTCCATCCAAACTGGACTATGATCCGTCAACGACCTAGGAAAGATTTTTACATTCTTTACCCTGAAATATAAGTCAGTTGTAATCAAGAAAAAGTCAATTCTTGAAAAAGATTGATGTCTGTCTGAAAAGAAAGTAAAGTCTCTCTCCTCTTGGTTTCGTTCACGCCAATAATCTCGCAGCTCCCAGTCCTCTTTCAAATCAAAAAAAGCTTTAGATAATTTAGCCTGTTTGAAAAAAGTAGAAAATCCTTTTTTATCTCTTTGTGTGTCTAACACACCATTCCAATCTCCCATTAATATCACAGATCTATAATCCAACAAACTTAGTTTCTGATGTAGCAGTCTATAAAATTGTTCCTGTTGTTGGTTTGGTGCATACAGTCCCACTATAAGTATTTTCTTACCATATAAGCCAAGTTCAATCATAACATATCTTCCTTGGGGATCTGATTCTACCAAACAGACTGATAAGTTTTGCTTAACATAAATGACTACACCCCCTTTTTTCCCAGGAGCAGAAGATACAAAATGAGATCCCAAATGAGCATTAACTAAGTATTTTTGATCTTTAAGTAAAATATGTGTTTCCTGCAAACAAATAATATCATTATTATGTTGCTTTAAATAGTGAAAGATTTTCTTTCTCTTCTGGGGGGAGTTAAGGCCGTTAACATTCCAGGTCAGGAACGTTACCATCTCCCTTAACCAGAAGCCTGGAGAAGACTAGCTGGAGATCTGCCATTGAAGAATGTGTTGCAGAACTCTTGGGTCTTGCTCCTCCCACCGGCAATGAGACACTTTCTTGAGAAGATTCTTTAATTTCTTTCTTTTGTTGTTCCTTTTCCTTGCGTTTGTGTGCTGCACGAGTCATTCTTTGCTCTTTGATCTCTGTTTGTCGCAACCATTCAGCCTGTGACTTTCCAGCAACCATGACACCTAATCCTTCAGACTGCTGTTCCACCTCTTTGCCATCCAGAACTTTCTGAATCATAGATGACGATGAGCCTGCTCCCAGGACCGAGTTATAAAACTCTTTTGCTTTAGTAACTGTATTAAGTCTGTAACGTGTCCCCGCATGGCTCAACACAATACCCATCGGAATCTCCCATCTGAATGGCATCATTCTTGTTTTAAGTTCATTAGCTAAAAAAGCAAAATCTTTTCTATTTCTCAAAATTTTAGATGGGATTTCCTTTAGAATGATGACATCTTGGGCAGCAATCTGGAACCTCTTATTATAAAAAGCTTGTATGATTTCATTGCACAGAGATCTCTTTGCAAAATAAATCACCACATCTCTTGGTAGATTCTTTTGCTTTGCAACCCAAGAGTTAACTCTGTAAATTTTTTTCCACTTCTCTACGTAATCCATCTTTCTCCCTGTTCAAAACAACAGCAAGGTCATTAACCACCATCTCTGTCAAATCTTGCTTCATGTCTTCTTTCAGACCCCTGATTCTCAGGGCATATTCCACTTCCCTGTACTGAGACAGAAGAATATCATTTTGTGAAATTTCCATCTTTTTTCCATATCTTCAAATTTATCTTCCAGGAAGTCAACTTTGTCTGCAACCTCTTCCACTCTGGAATCAAATTTCTTGACCACAGAAGCCAATCCTGATAAGGCAGTTACTATATCTTGCCTCAAAATAGTATTATTCTGCTCTAAAAGCTCCTTCATTTCCTCTCTACTTTCAGATTTATTCTGTTCAAAAAGGTCCTTCATTTCCTCTCTGATTTGGGATACAGCATTTCCCATTATATCTTTCATATCTTGTACAGATAATACTGGCAAAGGAGGAGAAGGTGGTGGTGTAGCTTTAGGTTGTTGTACTGATGATGTAGCTTTAGGTTGTTGTACTGATAAGATTGCAGGGGAAGAAGCCACCTTAGAAACTGTAGAAGCTGGTTGCCTCTTTGAAGGCATTTTTTAAAAATCTTGTTCTCTATTTCTTCCTTCTTAAAAGAATAAAAAAGTACTAAAATCCTCAAAAATTAAAAAAAAACAAAGGAGAGTACAAAAGAAACTTCAAAGCCACCAAACCACTTTCAAAAAAAGCAAAGCTTAAAAAAAGTTTAAAAGAGAAAGAGCTATATAGTCCATTACGTTCTGTTTAAGTCAATTCTTTCCGGAAGAAAAAAAAAAAAGAACAAAGGCACTTTCAAATCACCATCTTACTTTCACTCTCCACACCAGCAAAAAACAAAAGAAAAAGAAATCAGCATAGACTAAAAGAGAAATCAAACACTACAAGTAAAATCCTTTAAACAGCTCTGTCCGCTTTTAAAGTCACTCACCAGAAAACTTTAAGCGCGGAGATGGTAGCGGCGTTTCACTTTGTTTCTGAAGAAACAAAAACAGCAGGGAGGCGGAGAGAACACGAACTCCGAGGGAGCGCTCTTTCTACCCCCCAGAAAAAAATCCTGGGGGGGTTAAGAGGCTCTACCTCTATTTGTGTAGTTCTCTACCCCTTCCCTTCACCCGGGAAGGGGATTTTGAGCCGCGGGCCAGCTGATGTCGCTGTGCTCCGCAAATCTAACGCCGCCCCAGGAGGACGGCTATAATGTAGCCGCCATCACCGACGCTAACCACTGGAAGTCTGGAGAGCCATGTTTTCATATCTTTCACAAAGACCAGGAGAGTGGGAACCCACTTCACCTCGAGGTGGGGAAAATGTTCAACAGTTGCGGGAATGACAGAGAAGTCTGTCATTCTTTAACTAACAGGGTCCACAACATACCTTCCCTGGCTGACTGGGTTGGATGGGCCAATGTAAGGGGATGAAAATGGTTCCATAGGTAGCTGGTCTTATGCCATGTGGAATTTTAAATGTTTATGGAGATTCTCAATATAAATCCTTCCATTCTCCACTATCCAGTTAGAGCTAAAGAAGCTTCTTTGTGAGAAACAAAATGTCTTCAAAGAAAAAAAAAGTACCTTTGGGACTTTAAAGATCATAACCAACACCTTAAATTGGACCAGAAGCAAACTGGCACCCAATGCAACTTGCACAGCAAAGATGTAATATGCACCGTTTTTGGGGTGGCCAAGATTGCCTATGCATCCACATTCTGTACCTGCTGAAGCTTTTGGATACTCTTCAAGGACAGCCCTGTGTAAAACACATTTCAATATTCCAATTGAGAGATGAGAGGGCATATATTATTTATATTTCTAGACCACCCATCTCCCTCAAGGAGGGGATCTAGGCAGCTTTGATACAATGGTGACAAACTTTCTATATTTAAAATGGTTACTTAATCAAGTATTATTTTTTTACCATTACATAAGTATCTGTTGCATTTTATTGTTTTATAAACAGTATGTCATGTGTGATATATAAAATCATGTGGTAAACAATTAAAATATAATAAACAATAAAAATCGGCTTTATGTTCACATCAGTTAATCATGCAAAAGACTAAAACTAAAATATGAGCTAACAATTTCTTCAATAGTACTTAAACATAAAATTATACTGAAATGAAGTTTAGAAGGTCTGATATCCCCAAAAATATAAAATACTAGCCAATCTCTTATAAGACAATATTTAACAAATTGAACTAATAATAGAGTTTCTATTTCTGCTTTGTCACTTTTATTTTCCTTATCTTATTTGGCTTACATAAGACAGTATAATGAACTTTTAGAAAAGACCATTTAGGAGACTAAGTCAAGCTCATTATTTAGTACAGAACCTATATTCTTCTGTATAATATCTTCTTAGCATTTGAACAGTACTATTTCTTTCCCTTTTTAGTCTTTTATTTTCAAGACTGAACTTGGTACCTTAATTTGCTGTCATAAGCTTCTAATCTTCCTATCATACTTATTTCCCTTCTCTGAACCTGTTCCACCTTATCTGAATTTTCTTAAAATTTATTGTCCAAAACTATTCTTGAGGTAGAGTCCGATCAACAGTGAAAACAACAGAGCATAATCTAGATGCTATTTATTGATGCATCATAAAATCACTCTGCCTTTTTAAAGGAAGATTATAATCAACTACACATTTAGAATCTTTTTTATAAGTACTATCAAGCTTCACACCAGGACGTTAACAAATCTCAGCTCTTCAGATACTTAACTCCTTGCTCAACAATTGACTTAACTTGTCCAAAGACTCTCACACAAGACTTGATTAGATTAGATTCTGTATTCTGCAGAGAAGAATGAAGTCTGATTTACACAAGAGATAATTTACCGTCTTCAGTTTAAAGAAGAGCTTTTTCTGCGTGTCCATTGTCTTGACAGCCTTGTGTGACAACTGACCTATGTTCCCATAATACTGCTCCTTAGATTGGGAACTGCTGGATGCCACTTTACCGAATTTAGCCCTTACAAATATTTAAAATTATCAAATGGAACAATACTTGACTTATATTTGTCACTTGCTTCTTCAGCATTAGATTTCCTACCAGTATTTTAGAATACAAATGTGTGTGTGTGAGTGCGTGCGCACTTAAGAACTTTGAATTTGGTTCAAGAAACTGTGCCTCCATTAAAAGAAATGGAATCATCAATCAGCACTAGACCTTTTGGCAAACCAAGCTGTAGCATTTCATACAAACTGCAGTTTCTGTATCATCTTCAAAGGCAATTATAAAGCACATTATAAATGTTTACTCTTAAGTTTAGCAAAATTTACTGGTGCTCCTAGTGATGTAATTTATCAGTATGTGATCCACCATAGCCTAGATTTCTTCTGGTTAAGAAATAAGTAAGTGATGAATCAGCAAGACGTGGGAAAAGCTTAACCTCTTATATAAAGATGTAGGAAAATTCTAGGTCATGTAACTCATCAACTGTGGTGGTGCAGTGGTTAAAATGCAGTATTGCAGACTAATTCTGCCAACTGCCAGCAGCTCAATTCTTCCCAGCTCAAGGTTGATTCAACCTTCTATCCTCTGAAGTCAGTAAAAGGAGGACCTAGATTGTTGGGGGCAATATACTGATCCTGTAAATCACTTAGAGAAGGCTATAAATCACTGTGAAGTGGTATATAAGTCTATTGCTATTGCTATCATGTTCCGAAGGCAATCCTTCATTAGTGTCATCTTCAGCATATTGATCCTTAGTCAGCTAAATACTTATAGTATAATATTTCCATTACCTCTATCCATATAACCCATATGGATAGAAATAGATTTTGGAAATACAATATATGCATGGTGTCTGTGTGAGAGAATAACAAAGAGATGTTGGGAGACTGGATTATAGTAATTTATGCATTGGTCTGGAAAGGGCTGTGCTGGGTGGGCTGACTTGCTGGCTGTTGGTTGGCTGGATGGATGGAGAGGATCAAGACTTCAAAAAACTTGGCAGCCATTGTCCGATTATTTCTTCAATTTAGAAAGAAATTAAATGAAGTATGCCATCCTAAACAAAAATAATAGAAAATGTAGAGTTTTGAACCAAATGACCATGTCAATTTAAATAGTAAAGTATTTTTCTTCAGATGGCATAAAACACATAAAAGTAAAATATTCCTTGAGGCCTCCCAACTTTGATAATAACATGGAAATGTTCATGTAGGTTTCTTGGAAAACATATAAAAGTCATTTCATTTATTTAGCAAATTTATATAGCTGAGCATCTTACTAAATTTGATTTTGGTGAGCATACAACCCTCAACCATTAAACACAATATAACAACTGTTAAAACAATTCAACATAAGTAAGAAACATAAGAAAATAATATTTAAGCACAATACAACCCTATCACAGGCTCCCTAGAAGATCCACAAGGTTGTTGGAACAGCTACATTTTAAGGGCTTTCCAGATGGCTAACAGGGATATCAATCAATCAGAATACAGCTGGAAGGAACCTTGGAGGTCTTCTAGTCCAACCCCTTGCTCAAGCAGGAGATTTTATAACTTTTCAGATAGGTAGCTGTCCAGTCTTTTCTTAAAAAACCTCCAGTGACTAACCTTACTCGGGGAGGGGAAGAGAAGGATATTATAGAGGTCAGGAGCCATAGTCAACAAAACATTTTTTCTGGACCAACAACATATCTCTCCTGCTGGACCCAATGGAATGGGTATATATAATCAGGAAGAAGCAGTCTCTCAAGTAACCTTGTTGCTGGAAGTAGACTGGCAGCCAATGCAATTAACCACTGCCTCTTCAAAAAATATTAGTTATTTTTATCCTTCCTATCATTATCATTTTTTATAAATAACCCAAGTAGTGGACACATAAAATACTCTTTCCTCTATCTATTTTCCCCTAGTTTCCCCAATTGTAAGGTGAATTGGGTTAAGAGAGGGTGACAGGCCCAAAGTTACCCAGCTGGCTTTCATGCCTAAGGTGAGGTTAGAACTGTGAGTTTCCTGGCTTACAGCCTGGTGCCTTAACTACTAGACCAAATTGCCATATGCTAAGATTTGGTAAAGCTTCCAATATCATCAGCAACAACAACAACTACAACAAAAAGAGAGCAAGAAGATTATTTTCACAACACAGTGCAGGTTCTTTGATCATTCAAGAATCAAAAATACAAGCAGCAAGAAATCCATTACCACACATAAAAGCTGGAGAGAAAGACATAAGATTTAAATCTTGGGATATTACATATTTTAGACTGGAGTGGTAGATTCTAATCTTCTTTGTTATTAAGGCAATAAAAGCATTGTCCTGACTGTTTTGTTATTAGCTCCTGCAGCTTCATCTTTGGCACTCTATACACAGCTAAATTATCTCATTACTACTCAATTCCAAGTTCAGTCTCAGATCTTTAATAAGGATATAGGAATTACATTACAGATGAGTTTATCACAGAGACAAATAATCCACAGAAATTAAAAAAGAAATACTAGCAATTCTTAAAGTTTACTGAATATATAAATGCTTATTCAAGCATATATGGTTGCTTGGTTATAAAATGCTATTGCCACAGAATGTCACAAATATTAACATAAACTTTTATTTTAAATCTTTAATATATTGAAAGTGCAAAGAACCAGAAATGGCTTCAGTTTTATGCAGTTCATTTATACAATGGCAATCCCCCAAATGGACTGTTGTGGTAAAATCAAATTTTATGTAAATCTAAATTGTTTCAGGATACAAATAATTATTAGGAGTATCTTTTATCATTCCCAAAAGATAGAAAAGTGAATCTGTGATTACAAGCTAAAGAGATTATATTGTACAGTTCTATTTGAAACAGCTATTAGCATAGGAGAACTGATTGTCATTGTCAAAATGAGAAGTAAATTGAAATATAAGAACAAAAAATTCTAGGTATTTAAGGGCATTTGTATTCCATCTTCCTTAGCTAGTCTTTTAATTCCTTAGCTGAACCTCCCTTAAGACTGGAAGATCATTGCAGTGTCCTTTTATTCAAAACCAAGAATCTTGCAACTGAAGGAATATCAACAGAGAGGAGCTGTTAATAAATCAAGCATTTCCTTCATAGTATTTCACCTTGTGTTACTTTTTATCTCCTCCAAGACAATTCATAAAAAATTCATGTCCTGTTTAACTGAGAGCAAATGACATGGACTTCAGCCCAGCTTACATACAAAATTTTCCATGCAGACCGATAAATGTCAGATACGATGTTTTAACAAAAGGTTCATATTGTGTTTAAATAATTATTCTGCTCTTTCCTTTGGGATGTTATTCATACAAACAGGTGAAAAAACTGTAACTAATGGGAAATGGTTAGCATTACTTCATCAGAATTCTTCCCATTTTAGTATTACCACAAAATGCCTTTTTTATTACTAAAGAGTGGTTTGCCAATGAAAACATTAGTACGGGATTCAGATTTGTTCCTGCAATAGCCACGGTAAGCTTTAAAGGAGAATCACAGTCATTTATAGAAGCACTGCAATGAGTAAAGTTCAACTCAGCTGTATATTCAGCTGATGGACAGATCTTATACTTGGTTACCCATCTGTAAAATGGAAAGTGGTTTGGCTTCACAGAGTACAAATATATGAGGCAATAATGTATTCTGTATATTATGAAGGACACTGTAATGACAAGACATAATTCTGAGTTCTGAGAAGACACAGCCATGTTTGCCAATGTCGGCAAACATAGTATAAAGGCCTATGTGATTTGTAGACGACATAACTTCTTTTTATGTTTTTAGGCACGGAAAGATGGAAACCTAGGATGAAACCTACATTCATCCATGAAATTCATTATTTTCCTTGGCACTTCACTACATCTTATCTTAACCAAATGTTGTAAGGACAGAATTGGACAGAGAGATAAATATCCATTGTAGATTCAGTTTATATCAAAATATAAACATGTACTCTGTGGCATCATAAACAAACTCTACCCTTATGTAAAGTAGTTGAATCTCAAGTTAAAAGTATTTAGGTCATATATTTTGCATCAAACCCTTGGTGTTTTGTTTTGTTTTGTTTTTCATTTCTTCTCTGTAATCCACTGTGGATGTTGTGATTATAAAAATTATATATATAGACTTAAACTGCTTTAAATTAAATAAATATGGGGGGTTTCTAATGTAGAATGCTCACAAAACAATAAACATATTATGAAACATTTCAGAAATGTTGTTAAGTTGAAAGTGACTTTATTACTTTCTCTGTTCTTTATAAAGCAGAAAATTATCTAGTTTTATTGGTGTTATAACTTACAGTGAACTGCAAGTCACAGACATCGTTTTATTGTGTTTTTCATTATAAACTAATAGTATTAGGTTTCAAGGATTCAGGTAAAATTAATTATTTAGCACAACTTTCAATTTTTTACTTTTATCTCCCAGACTGGATTAATTTTGAAAGGTACTCTGGATTTTTAACTACAAAACTATTTATAATAGCTTTTGCTTTGTTTTATCCATATCTGTCTTGTGAGATTGCTATGAAAATAAAGACATTTATTTGACTTCTAAATGGATGCTATGTTAAATTTTAAACAATAACAAAAAACAAATTTATAACCAATAACCATTTAATAACTTAACCACAGCTAAAACTCATTATTTAAATTTCAATTTAAGTTGGGAGTTGAGAAGTGGAGGTGAAACCCTTACTAGAACTTGCAAGGTTGTTAGTGATCTGAAAGTTATTGTCATCTAATAAAAAGGTATGGAGAAATGCAGGGATAATCTTGACAATGGTATGAAGAATCTTTTAGGGTAATAAAGTCACTTCTGAGAAAAGTAATAGTGTGAGAAATAAACTCAAAATAGTCTCACTTTGATTCTGTTTGATATCAGAGGAAACAAATGAAAACTCTTGAGGTTAACATTGTATTACTATACCTTATAACGATAAAGTGGCATACCTGGAATACAGGTAATATTTGTTTCTTGACTTGTTCTACTTTAAAAGGTTCCATAGTTCATTTGTCAACTTGGAATAAGTCCAAATTTTGTTTAACCATGTCTTTTTGAATACTAGATAATTACATAATGTTTATTTTCCAACTTTGCAGTTGGAAAATATTTATTCATTTGTTTGTTTATTTATTTATATTGAATTTAATATTTTCACTCATCTCATAACAAAATGTATAAATAAATAAATATAAATATATAATAAACATTGCAGTCCTGGCAGGAAATGGGATAATAAACATTATGCAATATTTTATTATTTTATTACTGTTTATTCCTTCCATGATCATGCTTATTTGTTATAATAGCATAGCAGAATACAAATATAATAACAATAAAACACTAATAATACAAATAAGATAACAACACCAATGAACAACACTATATGCACGGTGTAAAAATCTAGATGACCACTAGAAAGGCAACAAGCCTTTCAGTCATGCAGGTTTTCATTGTATTTAATATAGCACCATGCAAAACAATATAATGATCCAAATTAGCATGCAGATTAACTGGCAAAATCTCATTCATGAAAACATGTAGGCATTGGCCCATTTTTGGCAAGAATAAATATCCATAGAAATAGTTAAGGAAGTTTTGGTGTTTATCTGTATAAATGAATCCATGCATTTTGTTATGCTGTGATGCAGCAAACTTTATTATTACTATAGCTACATTTAAATGTTCAAAGTGAATATTTATAGAATTTAATGGAAATAGTTATATTGGGAACATTTTTTTATTTTGGTTTAAGGTGAACACAAAGCATGTTGCAACTTTTGGCTTTAACAGCAATCCCTGCAGCAAGAAAAGATACTGCAATTAAACTGTCAAAATCTAAACTATTAAGTGGCATTCAAGTCTCCTCTAATTATTGTTGTTTTAATAAAATAAAAAACCTTTTTGAATGTCTTCTTTTAAATGACTCACTTATTTGCCAAAAGCAGAGAGCATTATTCTGGATAGTTCAACCTTGTGAAATTTTTTTTATTTCCTCCATTCTTAAATACATTTAAGAAATAGCTATAAATCTATTTCAGTCTTCCCTAATCTAATGCCCTCCAGAAAACATCATTTCTGAATTTCATATTAGCATTTCACAGGGTTTACTCAGTTCTTCACAGTGTAGACCTTTAAAAAAATATTCTTTAGGGACTGGAGGCATTAGAATGATCCTTCTAAAATCTATGTGACATTATTAACTCAATATATAAGAGAAAATGACCATGAAGACTTTGAAGATAATATGGAATAAATCTAACTTTATAAGCTTCAAAAACAGATTTTTCTGAAGATATGGATGAAATAAGCGATCATAAGAAGGATTAGTAAAAAGTGGCTGATCCACATTTAACAAGCACAACTTCTTAACAGTTCTTAGAAGAAGAATTATTGGCTACAAACTTTAAAAATGATCAGGATTAGTTATTTCCAATTCTAGAGAGCATAACATAAAATATTTATGAATATTTTATTCATATAAATTTATTTCCTCCTTCAGAAAAAATTTACTAAAAAAAAATCATACATTTCTGAGAAATACATTTTTTATCTCTTGAAAACAGATCAAGTGCCTTTTCTCTTTCTGAAAAGTGGCAAGAGACTGATTGTCACTGTCAATACAATAACTGAAAACTGTCTGGTTTTCAGTTATTGTAATGAGTTATCAGTTAAGTTCTGAAAAATAGTTGTGTTCCAACTGTGCCTTCTAAATGCTTTAAACTACACTTTCCAGAACTGTCAGCTGGAAATTTAGGAAATATAATGTATCTGGGGAGTGCCAGGCTGGAGAAAGTTTCCCCTTACAAAAACATGATTGCTTTGATGATTCATGTATGAAAAATTTACTTTTAAGCATAGAGATTCTACATATATTTAGATATTTTAAAACAAATACAATATAAAACAAGGAACATTAGTCTTTTAAAAAAATAAGCATCACAATAAAGTTTCAAGAGATAATAAAATACAGACCTGTGCATTATCCTTTGTCAACTAAAAAATGCATCTTGGCAACTAACATTAGGAGCTAATGTTATAAAACCTAGATTTAGATTTTATGAAACAGAATCTGTTTAGAAGTTTATGGTACAAGAAATATGGATGAACATTTTTACTTCCATAGGCTATGAAGTCCTATTGGCAAAACCTCTTACTTGATATAACTTGAATGATTTTTCAGTACATTAACATAAATTCATTATAGTTATATTAGTAATAATAATTTATATGACACAGTTGTGATTTTGTTTAAAATACATTAATCTGAAATCTGCAACAAAAAATTATTCTATTTTTGTCAAGCACATTTCAAAAAACCCTAAAATGCTACAAATGCTACAAAGTTTAATAACAGATAACATAGAGTTAACATTTGTGAACAGATTTTTGTTTTGGTCCATTATTGTCAGTATCCAGAAAGAATTGCCCTTCACAAAGATCACACAAAACTCTTTATTTTTTAGATCATAAATTTGTAATTTGTTTCCAGGTATAGCAGTGAAGACATCAGATTTTTTTTTCATGGAAATAGGAAAGATCAACTTATCATGGCCCTTTTAAGTATAAACCAGATTTCTCCTTATACGCATAAAAGATAGTATGTGCAATGAAGACATGAACTAGGCTATATTTTGTTTTAGATGTATCAACCTTCACATAGTCAAGATTTAATAAACTGGAATTCCTTCAGCTATTTTCAAGCCAGTTACATACATAATTGTCATACCATAGAGCCAACTTAATAACTTAGAAATTAGTATTTATTGGAGTTCTTTGTCAAATGTTTTACTGAAGTTATGATATATTATTTGTGGGGCATTCTCACAATCTGCTAGAAAAATCTCAGTCAAAAGAATGCAATTACATTACTCTGGCAAGAATTGTTCATGATAAAATCATACTAATTTTTGGTAATTATTGCATTGTTTACAATGTATCTACAGATCAGTTTCTAAATACTTTTTTCTAGAATCATCACAGGTTAATCTGTAGTTTTCTGTATCTTCCTTTCCCCTTCCTTCCACCCCCCCTTTTTTTTAAAAAAATAGGATCAATATTTGGTCTCCCCCAATCATCTTGAATTTACCTTTTCTACAGATTGAAGAGATAAATGTAATAAAAACCTCAGCCAAGCTTCAGCACTATGAATTTCACTGCACTAAAGATAACTGGGCTGCAGAACCTGTATCAATAGACTTATCACTTGCTGGTGTTTTATGCCTTGTTGAAGATAGGAGAAAGAAACATAATGTCTTCACTGATCAACAAATCTGTCTTGAAATCAGAATGATTCTTGCACTCAGTCCATTACTGATATCTCCATTTGTATTCTTTTGGATAGGTGAAAAGAAATGAAGTGAAGATAGATCTTATTTTCACCTATACTTATTTAACTTCACTGTTGTCCAGACTCTTGTCATGAATGATGGCAGTTTCTATAGCAGATAGGGATTTTGACAGATTTATTTTACCGTTATTTTTATTCCTGTTCCCATTTGATCCTCTTTCAGTTTATTTTTGAATTTCCATTACTTTCATATATATTTTTATTTCTTTTGCAAATATATATTGTTCCAATCTTAAATCTTCCATTTAACAGTCTTATTTTCTTGAGTTACGTCTTAAAATATGCTTTATTTTAAATAGTTTCTTTTCTTTTTACTATAAGATTATTAATAAAATGGTTGTATATTATCTTTCTTCCTTTGTCCTTGGAAATAATGTCAGATTCTTCTCTCCCGGCACTCTACCAATAACCATGTCTATGTATTATTAAAATATTAGACATGCAACACATCCTTAAACTTTTGATCCTGGGCTGAATACTGAGGCTGAGAATGGACCAAGCAGAGATGTGCTCACTGATTACTGAGAATTACTTTGGGAATGTTGCCAACGTTGTTTTAAAAAGCAGCTACTATGGTGAAAAGACAAAACAAAAATGCAATTTGAAGTGACCCTGATGAATTGTGTTTCATGTTCCCTGAAGGGAAAGCATTGGAGCAAACAACCACCCAGATTAATGAAAGACAATTAATCTACTTTCTGAACCTACCACAGAGTATTTGGGGTGGTACCTGCATGCTTTTTGAAAAAGTACTGCCCCCAAATGAAATAACCATGTGAAATGATAGTAATGTCATTCTTAATATCTACTTCTGGCAATTTCAGCTTTGTCACAGTTCTTCAATTTAATAACAGTTAATATATCAACAACATTATGCTCTTTTGAATTAATATAAATAAAAGATGCCTACAGTTTTTGATTGTTATGATGATTTTTTTCATGGAATGTATTTTCTTTTTAGTGGGATGCTATAACAGAAATGGATGAATATAATCGTCCTATCCACACATACCAGGTATGTAATGTTATGGAACCCAACCAAAACAACTGGCTTCGTACAAATTGGATCTCACGTGATGCTGCCCAGAAAATTTATGTGGAAATGAAATTTACACTGAGGGACTGCAACAGCATTCCATGGGTGCTGGGGACATGCAAAGAAACATTCAACCTTTACTATCTGGAATCAGATGAATCCCATGGAATTAAATTCAAGCCAAACCAATACAGCAAAATTGATACTATTGCAGCTGATGAAAGTTTTACTCAGATGGATTTGGGAGATCGCATCCTGAAACTGAATACAGAAGTTCGTGAAGTGGGACCAATAAACCGAAAAGGATTTTTTCTTGCCTTTCAAGATATTGGAGCATGCATTGCTTTGGTTTCTGTCCGTGTTTACTACAAAAAGTGTCCTTTCACTGTTCGGAACTTGGCTATGTTTCCTGACACCATTCCAAGGGTTGATTCTTCTTCTTTAGTGGAAGTACGAGGTTCTTGTGTGAAGAGTGCTGAAGAACGGGATACTCCAAAGTTATATTGTGGAGCTGATGGGGACTGGCTAGTTCCTCTAGGACGATGCATATGCAGTGTTGGTTATGAAGAAGTGGATGGTTCATGCCATGGTAAGACAATTGTTTTAAGTAAATTCCAAGGCAAGTTTTGAATTATACTCAGCTAGATGGGTTATAGTCCAGCTTTTAACTAAATTTCATTTCTCAATAGAAAATGCATTAAATTTATTATTCATTTAATTGTTGGATGAAGCTCATATATTGAAAACAAATATGTCATCAATGAAGAATGATGAAAGCTTCATTTACAGAAAAAATGTTTTATTCTTAAAAAAATAAGTAAAATGGAATTGTTCATTGTTATTTGCTTTTAAGAAGAGTAAACAATTTCTTGTGTGCATACTAAGCAATTACGAATATAATATAAGTTGGTATCTTGTTCAAATACATAGTAGCTTTGTTGTCCTGGCATTTTGCTAGCTAAAAACACTTGAAGAGTGACATGTTGTAGAAGCTTATTTAATTTCAAAACAATATAGAAATGAGAAATACTATATTAGGTGGCAAGTATTGCATATTGGAAAAAGCATATATTTATGAGAAAAAGATCCAAGTATTTGGAGAACAAATAGATGCACATAAACGTTATTTGGTGTGGGGAGAAGATCAAGTGGAAAATATTTTGCTCATTAGAATTTATTAAATTATAGTGATTAGAGTCAAGGACAATTTTTTTTTCAAATCTGGCTATAATCTTTAATTTTGTCAATAAATATATATATTGCTAATATATTGATAGAATAATATTTCCTCTTAATAGAATAAAAGGAATTGATTTTATTAATGGATGAAAATATTTGTTCATATTTGTATAAATACTGAGATTGTTTTAAATTACATAGAATAACTTAGTTTAATTCTGCAGTTATGAAAAACGTACACTGAATTAAATTTATGCTGATTATTAGATATACTAGCTACTTGGATGCTTGTTTTTATCCAAATACAGAAAGGCTGCATGGAACTAGATAATCTAAAAGCTTCAATGTATGATGAACCTATCAGAATTTAAGCAAGATGCAATTGACATTTCCAGATTAAACAATTTATGAATCCTTTACAAACTACGCTTATTCGTACTCTTCAGGTTGAAAAATTTGCTGATAGTTGGTCTTTGATCAACTAAATATTTATATATTTTTATTTAAATTTAAATTACTGAAGATGAAGATTTTCAGAAGACTATTTAAAAAACAAGCTCATTAAAAATTCTGTGGCATCTCAGTTAAATCTATTTATTTTATTTATTTATTTATTTATTTATTTATTTATTTATTTTATGAGACTTATATACCGCTTTAAGTGAAAGCACTCTCTAAGCTGTGTACACCAGTAAGCAATGTATATATATATTTACATTGCCCCCAACAGTCTGGGTCCTCAAATAAATTTTATTTATTTTTATTTCAAATAAAAGCAACAGAAGAAAGGGCATGATTAAATAATATTGAAATAAAATTTAATAAGGCTGCTATAAGTTCAAAATTCTGAAATTAATGTAATAGTTGAATAAAATAATAACAATGTCTGATTATTATGCAAGTATTTTAATCTGAAAATGCAAAATGTTGATTATTATATAACTTCCTAACTGGGTAGGTTAGCAATATTTTTTTTAACAGCCTAGACAGGATGTCCCAAATATAGTCTTCTGCTTTTGCAGTAATTGCAGGATAGAATTATTCTCTGAAAATTTCCTATTAATTCCTGTGAAGTTCTATAATAGCTTCCTCCTTCTCTTCCTCCCTCTCTCCTTCTCTTCTCTCTCTCTCTCTCTCTCTCTCTCTCTCTCTTTCTCAAAAGAGGATCAATGTTGCTGCTCTACAAGCAGTATCTAGATAGGAACATAATAAACTGCAGGAGTACTTAAAAGCATGTTTATTTAAAGTGTTTTTATTTAATTGCTTAAGGAGTAGAAAATTAATGTTTAAACATTAACTGCTGTATTATATCTTCACTTTTTCAGTGGAGTATTATTTTCCCAGTTTGACACTGTAGGAATAAGAGGCTTTATAAATTTTCATACATTGGTTCATCTTTGAATTATTATTTTAGCTCCATGCTTCACATACTATGTTTTTAAATTCCATACCATACATTTGTATCCATGTGGTATGAATAATTCTAAGGAAAGCTGCAGCATTAAGAGCTCTAAAATTGATCTTCTCTCCACAAACTATACTATAAAACTTAACAGTAACAGGGAGCAGCAGAAATCTTCTGGTTCAGTTGCCGTACCGTTTATTTGCTGTGCTACATGACAGTCTGGAAATTCAATCTGCAAGCTATAAAAATATGCAGTAAAAGAACATGAGCACTGGTGGGTCAGTAGTAAAAGAGTTTACCGTGTAATGTTGTTCTCTCTATGTCTCTGTATACATGAGTAAAACAGAAAAGTTACAGGCTTTTTATTAATCCTAGAATGAATCAGTGTTATGATTCTCACTTAATCTTAAGAAATGCCTCACCAAATTGCTAATTTAGAATTTTCTTAAAGCCACACTGTATCATTGATAAAAGGGAACTCTGCTTTGTTCTTTTTATTCCACAAAGTGTTAGCTAAACAATTCTTTAACCTTTTTGCAGATTCACTGGTAAAATATAATACTTTTCATCTAAAGAATGGATCCTTTGATCCATTCCATAATAACTAATGCAGTAACTGAACAGTATCTGAATTAAATCTTCTCTTGAGAAAGTAGAAATTTTTTGACAATTAATTTGCTTTACCAAGATACTAATATTAATATTTCAATTTGTGAAACCAAATTAAGTAGATCAGATACCACCCTTCTTTCCAGTTCTTTTTTTGTAAAAAAAAAAAAAAAAGGTGCCAGAACTCACACACATCATACAACCCGCCTTGCCTACAAGGTTCCATCCCAAAAAGGTTCTGGAACTCCGTTCTGGGCATTCTATGACACAAAAAAAGCCCTGCTTCTTTCTATTTTCAACTGCCATCCCCATTCCAATGAATTTGTTTTCTTAATTTTCCTTCCCAGAACCTTTCACCTGAAACAGTATAGGATTATGTATGCTAGCCTTTGACTGAATAAAGATTTGTTTTAATTTCTATCCGTTTTTAATCATTTTTCCTGTCTGGCACCATTTGTTTTGAGGCTTCAAACCACTGCTAAAATCTCGAGACCACAGTATTGGACTCACCTAACATACTATTTTGAACAGAAAGTGTGTGTATGTATATATGTGTGGGTGTGTGATTGTGTAAGCAACTAACTTGTCTTCCTTCCTGAATGTTGTTAAGTAATTCTTATGAGAAAACAATAATATTCTTAAGCAAAGCTTAACTGCTTAACCAAACCTGATGTCTGCCTATATTATTTTTATGAGGACAATTCAGTACCCTCACAGGGACTTTTATTCAGTTTCCCAATCTATTTTTAATTGATATTTCTGGTAGTTGTAACATCTTTACAAAATTAATGATCATTAAAGTACTAAGCAATATATATGATCTCGAAGTGTAAGATATCTTGTCATCTGGTTTTATTGCTACAAAGTAACTCTTGTCTCTGTAGCAGGACAGAATATTTCTTGATTCAATATTGCCCCAAAAATAGTTCTTTCCTATTTTCTGGCATTATAGTTTAGTGGGGGAAAATAGTTTTATTTAATTAATTTATTTAAATTCTTTATATGCTAAATATACTGCTAAAGAAATAATTGTAAGACTCCTTAACAAATAAGCTCCATTTAGTGGTTCGCAGGAGAGTTGTAGTAACCACATCCAGTTTATTTGTCACATAGCGGTATTTTACATCTGTAAAACAGTAACTGAACATTTCCAATGGAAAGACTTTTCTATCTAAATATCATTCCACTTTCCTTATAGGCCTGGTCATTTAAGCCTATTAGTTCTATTTAGTAGGTAACATTTTAGAGAGCCAAATTTCCCAGTCAAGGAGTTCAGTTCAATTCTTCTTATATAGTAGAATGTAGATAACTTTAAAAGGTGAATGTTGATTAACTAGTCCATATACTTTTTTTTGACCAATGACAATTGCTTTGGAGGAAAAAGATAAATATAAAGATAAATATATTAAATAGAGAATTGCATGGAACATGAAAACATACATTTTCAAAATTAAAATCATAATTTTCAAGAATAGTTTTCATACAAAAATAAAATATTTGTTAGCTTTTGGGAGGAGAAGACAAAAGAAGAGTAGAGGAAATTCATTACAATTCTGATTGTCATGTTAAATTTATAAGCTATCATATTCCCTTTATTGTTACACTTTAGGAAGAGAGATAATAATTGGATAACAGAAATTGAAATCATTGGCTTTCCAGTAAATATACAAATATATTTATGTCATAGTTACATTGATTTATTTATATGCACTGCCAAAATTCTCAAACAACTATTTTGCCAAAAGTGTCATGATTTTCAACAATAGCTTGATTTTTACAAAAGAACACGAACATATTTTCTGGCACTCAAGTTTATTAAAATTGTTCCTTTCATTTAATATTAGAGTGTACCAACTAGTTCATGATAGTTTGATTTTAATAAATTAAGATATACATGCAATTCCTAAGACAAAATATTCACGATTTGCATTTTAAACAGAACATCATATACAGTAGAATAACTGCTTGAATATAACATTACCAAAAGTTACTATGTGGTGATCTCACTGTAATACTATACTACATCTGTGCAGTCTTTTACCTTTGGTAATAAAATGGTGCTTTGAACACCCATGGCAACTTGTCTGAAATTTTTGTGCAGCCCCAGGAAAAGACACAGTTGCGTTAAGGGATTGACAACAAGTGGAATATTCTTACAACCTTATGCAATTTGGAATCAAATACGATAATCTTCACAGCTCTTGTATATACTAGCAAAAATAAAGCTTTCAATCCCTCTTTCTATTTCTATTTATCTTTCTCCTTCATTTGCATTTCTCTTTATGAAAGATGCAAGATGAATCAGGAGCTCAGTTTCTAAGGAAAGTTAAAAGTGTCTCCATTTAAAATATTTCTGCAGCACCAGCTTAATTACAGTTGCTGAATTCAAATGATCTGAAACATATTTCACATTATAGCACTTTTGCTCAAATTACTTCAAAAGGAAATTGTAGTTCCTACTCATCATTTGAAGTTAGCTATAAGAAAGATAATGATTAGGTTAAGGACCATTTTAGTCATCAGGCAAATGATATGAATGCAGTCCCACAAGTCTTATTTCCCCTTATTTTCTGTAAAATGAAGTATATGCAGTAAATGCTCTGCCTAAGAGCAGCTCATCAGTACTGGAAAGACTTTTTTCCGTGAAATTTTGGACCTGTAAGTGACATAAAAGAGTCTCTAATTTGGTTTCTTTTTTCATGCAGTACTTAAATTTGGGTATCTAGGCTTCCCTATTGCATTTAAAGTCATAGCTTCATTTTGAATATCACGTTTTTCAAACTATTTACATTAGATCAGTGATGGGGAACCTATCACATGTGTTCCAAAGAGGTGACACAGGAGTGTTCACCCACATCCAACCACAAGTCTCCAAAGTATGCTCTGCTCTTGTGTAATTTATAAAGGCTGTGGTAGAATGGGGTGTGCTTGCAGATGGCCTCTGAATCTTCCAAAAGTTGCATAAGACAGCCATGCTTTTATGTGGTTTTTCAGAGGTTTCAGAGGCCATAGAATAGCATTCTCCAAAGCTGCTTCAAGAATGAAAACCTTGTGTGCTCCAAAGAAGCTGCAAGCATCAATCAACAGAAAGAGAGCACCACCTTAAGATAAGAGGTGCATGGCAGATCCTGGGGAAGGGATCATGCTTTTCTCCAATGCTCACACACTGTGAGTGGCTGCAGTAATGCTAGGGCTCAAGTCAAGGCCCAGACCTTGAGCACTACTGCCCAAGTACTGCTGTTCATGCTGTTCAGGGTGGCCTAGATGGAGGGGTAGATAATTGTTTTTCTTTTGTTTGTTGAGGGGCTGCATGTCAATAGAGTCAGATAGGTATTTTTAAAAAATTTTGACATGCCAAGCTCAAAAGCTTTATTAGATTAATCATACTAGTAGATTAATTGTACTAGTAGATTACTATTAGTAACTGAAGGTTACTAACCTTTGTAAGAAAGGCAATCCATTATGATGGTTTACCTACGTGCTGCAGGAATTGTTCAGTGATAAAAAAAGTTCTACCACAAGGCTTGTTATGCTGCAAAATAAATAGGTGGAAAGTGGTTTTTACTGGATTAACCCCAAGCAGTGTCTCTTCTACTGCAAATTCCAGAGTGAATAGTTTAAGGAGAAATGCTGAGATGAAGCAGCACAATTGATGCCTCTTGCAATGATGGAGAAAAAGGAGTAATCAATATAATTAAACACAGGTACAAACCCATGTTAGAATCAAATTTCAGCAAAGGGAATGGGAAAATGTCCATATTTCTCCAACTGAATTGTTCAAAAGAAAAACATTCAAGAGCATCATTAAAATAATTTGTACCCTTTGGTTGAAAGATCAGATAGAAGAATTTTGTTCTTCAGGCCATTGTTTGCAAGACAATTTTTTATAAAATAATTGATATTCCCCGAGAATTAAGTTCTATATTACAACATTTAATTAAATAATTAGATTATCATATTGCAAAGTCATATGAGATTATTTTGAGGCATAATATTCTGAAGAGGTTGTTAGGGTTTTTCGCCATGTCTAGATTTTGCAGGCTGAATCCATGTTTCCTTCCAAGGTTCCTTTAGATGGTTGGGGTCAGATGAAATGCTGAATTCAGCATGGTTAATGCCTCTGAATCAGTGCTTTGAAGCAGACGATGATGCCCTTTATCTGAAAAAGCACCTGTTAATTGAAGCAGTACAGGTAGCTCTTGACTTATGACCAAAATTGGGACTGCAACTTTCATAGCTAAGCAATATAGTTGTTACATAAGTTGCATCTGATTTTACAACCTTTTATATTGCAGTCACCATGGGTATTAAATGAATCCAGCTTCGCCCATGTACTCTGCATGTCTTGAGCCAGCTGGGAAGTTTGCAAATGGCAATTGCGTTAGAATTTGCAACTGTCATAAATAAATGCCAGTTGCCATGTACCCAAATTGTAATGACATGACTGCAATAGGCATAAGTGCAAGGAGCAATCACAAATCACTTTTTTTCATCACATTCATAACTTTGAACGGTCACTAAATAAATGTCCTAAATTAAGGACAATCTGTATTAGATAACAACTTTCCAGTTTCCCCTTTGTAAGGGAAAGAGTTTGGAAAACAACTAACGGTACTAACCTATGTGTGGGAAGGAAATGGCATTGATCTCCCTTGTGATGACTTTTCTTGGTCTTTTGACAGTACAGCTGCTGTATTTTATTCCTTTTAGACCTTTCTCAGCTAGTGACTTTGGGTAATCGAGAAAGCTTCAAGCCATTACTTACTTCAGACAGAAATGCACAGTTACTAAAACATACAATTTACAATTATTTAACTTTCAATCAAAATAAATTTGCCTTTTTTAAAGGTAAAACAGAATAAACAGATTTAATGAAGTTTTTCCTAGTGAACTCTTTTGATAATGTAAAATATATTTCTGCATTTCAGTCAGTCCAAGAGCCTATGAGCATCACACATAGAGCAGTGGCAGAACAGTCTTCAATAACCATAGACAATGGTTATTGATTTTCTGAGCTGGAGAAAAGATTTTTTAAAAATCCGTGAATTCTATAATTAAAGTGATACTAATATATTTTGAATATTTTGCTCATCTCTTGAAAAATACCCAGAACCTTTTCTAAATAAATTTTCTATGGAAATTGAAAGTTTAGACACTAATTTTCCATTCTTGTAAGATTTAATAATTTAATAAAACATTTCAAAACTATGGATTTCAGAAGTTTTATTCTTTGACATAGTCACATTTTTTTTAAAAAAAGTTACATAAAAACATTTACCAGATAAATTCAATAATCATATATCAAAAATATATATGCAAATTTTGAATCTTAAATTATCATTCGTGTTGGTAGCATTGGTATACCATTAAAGTATCTTTTATTTCAATATTGTATACTTAATTTCCAGTTTTGCTGCAATGATTTTCTTTTTATGCATGTTTATTGATTCACAAAAAACATAATCAAGTGATAGGCTAGACATCTGAAATGTTTTCCATTACTGTGAAATTGAAAATTAGTTGCTTACGATCAGTACAGTGCTACCATGTTACTCAACTGCTTTGACACTCATTGAATTTGGTACTCAGTGCATTTTAACATGAAAATGTTGTCCCAGCACTCCTTGTTTGTTTGATACTCAATGTTCAAGCTAGAACTTGTCAGTGTCAGCTGCCTTGAGACTCGTTATATTATTCCTTGTGAAAAAAAATTGTTTGGTACTCATCATTTTTGGTACGATGGAATCAATTAACAATGACTACCAAGGTACCATATATATGACAGAAAGAAGGCACACATAAGAATAAATGGAATACTTAGTGAATGTATAAACATTGAGCAAGGTGTAATGGAAGAATGTGTTAATAAATCTTTGTTTTTTAATAGTATATGTGTAAGAAATCCTTTTGGTGACATTAGATGTGAACTGGTTTTATGCAAATGATGCATTGTTGGCTATGAACCCAAACTATTGCAATGAATGTTAAATACTCTGTATGATTGGATAAGAAATATAAATGTTATATTAATATAGCAAAGTTCAAAATTATTGTGTTAAACAGGAAATGGATGGAAGGAAAAAGAAGGAAGGATTTCCCATACTAACAGCTTCCCACAAAGAAACTCTATGGCAGTGTTTCTCAACCTTGGCAACTTTACGATGTGTGGACTTCAACTCCCAAAATTCTCCAGCTAGCAATACTAGTTGGAGAATTCTGGGAGTTGAAGTCCACACATCGTAAAGTTGCCAAGGTTGAGAAACACTGTTCTATGGAGAAGCTGACAGGAAATTGAAAGTTGCTCCTACTCCCATTGATTTTTTTTTTCCCCATCCCAGGGTCATTTTTTTTCTTGATTAGGTAAGGAAGTATATTTGAAAATATGATCCAAGAGGTCACAGGTTGTCTAGTATTCCTTAAAGCTTAGAAAAATGGTTACAGAAATTTTAAGACATGCAATTGCAGATAGCATGGTAGTTCATAGTAAGTGATTTGTTGAAAGAATGAACATTTATTCAAAGTAGCAAAAATGACAATTTATAACAAAGTGTTTTTTGCTGCTTTGTTATATGGAAGTGAGAGATAGATATGTCAAGTGAAATATGAAAGTAATTTATATGCAGTGAAATAGATTATTTGAGAAGTGTGAAAACAAGATACTTTATAGGATTTATTACTATTATTAACAGTTTAATGTCTGTTCAGGGCAAATTGGTAGAAATAGTAATCAAAGACAAAAGCAGCACATGAAGACAAATCGAGCTTGAGATAATAACAGATTCTGTAGAAATAAATCTAGCCTCACCAAACTGTCTGGGTTTTATTGAGATATTAACAGACTCATGAAAGGAAGTACCCTACACTTGGATTTTTCCAAAAGTCTTTGACCACGTTTATCAAAGACTCTTAAATCTAGGGTCATGGGGTAAGAGAACCTGTCTTTTTTATATTGTTACATTCTTACATTGCTTCTGAAATATTTATTTAACTAAGTGAATGGTCAATCAAAGGGAAAATATTTAATTTAAGTGAATATAAAATGATGGATATAGAGGAAAAATGCTAACTTCACATGTATACAGAAGGAGACGGAACAGTCTGTACATGAATCAAGAAAAAGTATTTGGGCAAAAACAGGAATTTATGTGAAGATATTGTTTCAGAAAACAGTGCAAACCAATGTCCTGCGATCAGTTTAAACTGCACCCAACCGAACAAGTTATAGCTAAGACTTGAGCAGGAATACTATTGGTTCAGGTTAGGGCTTGGAAGATAATAATTTATGGGCTCAAAATACAATTCTTCCCAGCTGAATTGACACCTCTACTTCTAATAAATACCTTTGACTCACTCTGGAAGCAGATGGCAGAGTATAAGTGGGATTCATATGGGTTCACTGTTCTTAATATCATTAGGCTCTGATCAAGATAAGCAATTAATTTTTCAAAGAATAAGGACATGGAGTTGCAGATTGAAGTTAACAAGCATGATAGAATTTGAATAAACAGGGCATATGAGAACCAGTAAATTATTTGCTAAATCTAACTTTCCCTAAGCTCAGAATCATTTTCTTTAATTTCTTTCTTTCTTTGAACCTAAACCCAACTTTCTTCCACTTGCACTGAGGTATCATAAAATTCCTGTAACTAAGTATATCTGCCCATGTGGTTATGAGGAAGTTGACATCATTTCACACATATTATTATGTTGTAAATTTTATAGGGACATTAGGTCAATCTACATTTTGCCCCTAATAGATAAATTCCCCAGGACTCCAGGTAAATTTTCTCTGAACCTTATTCTTCAGGCTCTTAAACCTAAATTTTGTATTGCTGCAATGAAAGGAAGATAAAACTGTTAACGTAATCACCTTTGCTTAAATACTACTTTGGTTTGATATTAGGGATATATAGTTTATTTTAGATTTATGATTTTAGATTTACCAGGATAACATATTAATATAGTAATAGAGAAGTACTTTATTACATTATTGCATCTATTTGCTGCACACTTTATGTTTTATTTTTTTTACATTTTGCTAGTGATTGGCCAAATAAATAATATTGATTGATTGTTGTTAGGACTACAAAAGATAGGTCAACAAAAGCAACAACCATGAAAAGGAAAGATAAACCATAAAAAGGAAAAATAAAACTGCTAACTCTGCAGTGACCATAGATATAGTGCATCCACATTTGGAATATTTTTTATAGTTGTGGGTGTCACATTTGAAAAAGGATATGCTAAAAGCCTAAATGCAAAAGCATTTGTGAAAAAAATGCTCATTGTGAAAAAAATGCTGAAACATTTGGAAGTTTAATTTGGAAGAAAAGTGGTGGTACATGATCAAAGAGAAAATACCATTAATGATATGAAAAAAGGTTGATGGGAAAACATGTTCACCCCTGCAAGTTATTTAGATAGCTATAGAATTTTGCTTCAATATGGCCTCCTAACATAGTTTATTTTTAATATTTAATAGTTGGGTGATTTTTATTACTCTTAATGTTTGTAAGCCACCCATAAATGAGTGGTAGAAATAAAAACCTGCTAAGTAAAATATTTTTAAAAAAAAATTATGCTCATTCTTAGTTGATTATCTTAATTTGAATAGAATGCTTTTCCTAAGGATTAACATAGTATATTTATACCATAATGCCATATCATCAATTTTCTGGAACTATCTTTCCCTGTTTTTCAACCCTTTCTCTTGAGATTTTCAAACCATCATATATGCTGGAATCCCCAAAGTCAAGATCAGTTTGTTTCACTGCATCATTGTTTTGATAATCCAAAATAAAACAGTCCAGTCAATGCAATTATTTTATAAGTCAGTGAATTACAAGCCACTCTCCAGCCAGGGAAGATCCAATGTAATAATGTTCATAAGAGGAAAAAAAGATTTCAAGGCAAAAGAGACAGAACCAGGTTCAGTATTCAGTAATGTTCAATATTTCTTGAACATTAAATAACTCTCTTCCCATTTCACTATTTCTGAAATAAGTCAAGTTGTATCTGCCACATTTAATTAAAAAGTAGTAACTAGGAAATGCTGCTTTATCTTACAAGCAATCAATTGAGTTTTCCAATAACATGATTATGCTGATCACACAACCAGATAAGCATAGTGATCATGAATTATACATTGCTAAAACTAAGATTTTAATAGTAAATTAGATCATTAATTATACCGATCTCTATTAGTATAATAGGTCCATTATCTACAGTACTGCATCCAGTTTCCCAGTTAAACATCCTTGCTTGGTAAAAGGTCAAATGACATGGTGTTTGTTTAGTTGTTACTTTTCTGATCACCAAATAACCAAGTGAATGAAGTAAAACATTAATTAAAAGTAATATGTCTCAATTGACTTTATTAAAGAGACTTCCTTAATAAGTTCTGAGTGACTAATTGTGTTTTATCAACTGAATAGATTGCCAGAGTTCCTTAAATATACTAATGCTGATTATCCATGTGAAAAACACATTGGATGTTGTAGTTCAAAGAAAACTAAGTTGTGTAGCCCCCCCCAAAATAATCCACCATACTGTATATGAAATATCAATTTAGAGTTATAAATTCCTAATTTTCTTTAGCAACTAACTACACCAAATATAATTTCTGCTCTTTCTGATTGAAAAATCTACCTCATTTTTTTATTTTTTTCTTTAATGATATTTCCTTCTTTCCCAATTGTTTGGTTTGTTTGGTCCGTTTACAGAGTTTGAAATTTTACTGAATATACACATAAAAACACACATACACACACAATAATGTGAACCAATTCTTATGTGTTTCAATTCATAAAAACTTACTCGGATTATTTTTAGTCCCTTTGTGAAGATTATTGCATTGTACAAACAGGTTTACTCAGCAGAAAACTTTCAGTCATGACTTTGTTAAATAAAACTCTATAGAAAACAACAGTAAAACTATATACACACTGATGATTTGTCTTCTGCAGTCAAAGCCCTTTATATAGATCTATATTCAGAACTGAATTTTCTTTTCCTATCTTTACAAATTAGCATATTCTTGGCAGTTTGCTTGATGGTCCAATCTCAGCTCACATGTTTATTTTTAACTATTTTTTATTTAATCAATTTGTATAGCTGCCTATCTCAAATAACAACCATAAAATAATTAAGCCAATTAAAAACACAATACAACAAGAAAAATGAAATACATATAGCAGCTGAGAGATGTTATAATACATAATATCTCATAAATGTCAACATAACCAGCAACAGACCTTAAAGAGACTTAAACCCAACATAGTCAGTACTAACTTAGCTCAAGAGAAGAGTATTCCAGAGGACAGGGGGTATCCCAGAGAAATCATGTCTCCTGTTCTCTGCCAGTTGACATTCCTTGACTGAAGGGTATGAAGCATGCCCATCCTGCCAATCAATACTGGACAAGTAGAAATAACTGGGAGAAGATGGTGCCTCAGTTAACCCAGTCCCAAGTCATTAAGGGGTTTCAGGGTGACAAATAGCATCTTGAATTGCATTCAGAAACATACTGGTAAGCAATGCAGTAGTGAAGCAATGGTATTGCATGTGCCAGATAACCAACACCATTTACAATCTACCAGTTTCATTCTGTACCAGCTGAAGCTTCCAAATGCTCTTGAAGGAAAGCCTTTGTTGCAATGGTCCATATGGGAGGTTACAAGTGCATTAGTGACAAAGAGTAGAACCCAGTCCAGGAACAAGCATAAGTGGCAGACAATCTGAAGGTAGCAAAGGCCTCTTAGTCATGGCTACCACCTACTCTTCCAGCAGGAACCAAAAATCCAAGAGGACCCCCAGATTGTACACTAGGTCAATCTTAAACAGTGCCACTTCACCTAGAAACATAGATAGAAAAAACTTGACACCAGATAGCCTAAACACCCAAAGTTTCTTTCAGGATGCCCAGGATAGAGATATAAAACTATTATGAGATATGAAGCTCCCAAAAGTCAAATTATTTCACCCAGTGGCCTCATGGAGAAGTTTTATAAAAGGCCACAGAAGACCAAGCTCTGCAGCAGCTCACAAAATAGAGGCTATAGACTGGAACTCTCCCCTTATCAACATTAACTAGAACTCATCCTAGAGGAAGGAGGAGAATCAGCATAACACCTTGCCACCCATCTCAAACATCTGAAGCAGTACAGAGAGATGCCTTTATCAATGGTATGAAAGGCTGCTGAGAATTCAAGAAAAACAGATTGGACAAATTCTTTGTCAAGTGACAAAATTAGTAGATCAGAGGAATGCTGTGGACATAATTTACTTGGACTTCAGTAAGGCATTTGATAAAGTAGATCACAACCTACTACTTGACAAGATAGAAAAATTTGGGGTAGACAGCATCACCACTAGATGGATCTGTAGCTGGCTGACCGGCCATACTCAGCATGTGGTCCTCAATGGAACCACATCTACATGGAGGGAAGTGTGTAGTGGGGTGCCCCAGGGCTCTGCTCTGCGCCCAGTGCTCTTCAACATCTTCATCAATGATTTGGATAAGGGGATAGATGGGGAACTCATCAAATTTGCAGATGACATCAATCTGGCAGGAATAGCCAGAAGACAGGCTTAAGATACAGAAGGATCTGGACAGATTTGAACACTGGGCACTATCTAACAAAATGAAATTCAATGGTGAAAAAAGCAAGGTTCTACATTTAGGCAAGAAAAACCAAATGCACAGGTATAGTATAGGGGGTACCTTGCTCAATATTAGTAACTGAGAGAGGGACCTCAGAATCCTAGTGGACAATCACCTAAATATGAGCAGCAGTGTGCTGCAGTTGCCAAAAAGGCCAACACAGTGCTAGGCTGCATTAACAGAAGGATAGAATCAAGATCACGTGAAGTGTTAATACCACTTTACAATGCCTTGGTAAGGCCACACTTGGAATACTGCATCCAGTTTTGGTCACCCCAATGTAAAAAAGATGTTGAGACTCTAGAAAGAGTATAGAGAAGAGCAACAAAAATGATTAGGGGACTGGTGGCTAAAGTGTATAAGGAATGGCAGCTGGAATTGGGAATGTCTAGTTTAATGAAGAGAAGGACGAGGGGGGACATGATAGCAGTGTTCCAATATCTCAGGGGCTGCCACAAAGAAGAGGGAGTCAAGCTATTTTCCAAGGTACCTGAAGGCAGGACAAGAAGCAACAGGTGGAAACTAAGCAAGGAGACAAGCAACCTAGCACTAAGGAGAAACTTCCTGACAATTAGAACAATTAACCAGTGGAACAACCTGCCTCCAGAAGCGGTGAATGCTCCAATACTGGAAGTTTTTAAGAAGAGACTGGACAGCCATTTGTCTGAAATGGTATAGGTTTCCTGTCTGAGCAGGGGGTTGGATTAGATGACTAAGGTCCCTTCCAAGGTCCATTCCAACTTTACTACTACTACTACTACTACTACTACTACTACTACTACTACTACTATTATTATTATTATTATTATTATTGTTCAGATTAGTTGGATTGAATGATGGTTCCTTGAGTTGGGGGTATATCACTGCATCCTTAAGGCCTGAAGAACCACCCTTTCCCTCAATGAAGAATTAACCACCACCCAGACTTAATCATATGTCCTCTGGGAGACAGCCTTGACCAGCCAGAAAGGGCATGGATCTAACACAAAAGTGGCTTAACTAATAGCTACAAGAATCGTGTTCATTTCCTCAGGTTCAAAGGAATTGAACTCCTTCCAAATAACCATGCAAGACTAAGCCAGGTAACTTCCTGCATTAAGGCTGAAGTAAAATGCAGAGCAAATCCAGTTGGTTTTATCTGCCAGATATACAGAATATTCCTCATAGTGATCCCCTGAAAATGAACCCCAGATCTGGTCCCTCATTGGGACCAGCTCACCCAAAACCAAGCTACTGGGCAGTTAACTACAGATGCTTTAGTGCCCTTATTATCATGGGATAGACTCTAATTTTAACCATGCAACAATCCTTTCTAAACTGGTAACTACTCATTTTTACCTAACCAGATTCAGGTTTTACTAACATAAGATAAAAGCAATAGAAGAAATAATAGTAATTTATGTTTCATAGGAAACGCTAAAGCTGAGTCTGTTGAGCAATACTGCTCTTTAAAATGTGATTTTATATACAGAAGAGACCCCAGTTACATAAATATGTACATATTGAAAGTGTTCATAAGAATTATATTCCCCATATGAGAACAAACACTTTTTATCAAATTAGTTCTTATATAAGAGAAAATAATGTCCATATTTGTATGATACTGACATTTTGAGTTATTTATCTTAATAAAGCTGGTCTCTCAAGCAAATATGAAACTGATATAAGCCACAAAGTAAATGTTCCTAGGAGATTTTTAAAAATAGGAATTTTAAGCTTACATTATGTAGTTTGCATTCACCAGAATACATTTTCTGAGTGAAAAATAAATTATGTAAAATAAGTTTCTACCTACTAGTGAAACATCTAACAGAGCTGAAGGCTGCACTTGAAATGTCTTTTTTAAAGCAAGTTTTACTTCAAAGGGATAATGATCAAAGTATGCATAAATTCCCAAAGGACATGAAAATATATGCACAGAAGGATTTTAGTCTAAAATGCTGACAATGAATGCATTTGGAATTTGCTTATTAAATAATAGTTGCTATGAATGAATAATATATTAATTTCACTATGACTTGTATTCCCACATGTTAAATATTTCAGAATTGATCATATAACCATTAACCGACCAGATGAAAATGTTAATTCTAGTTAAAATGATGCACAGTCAAATACCATTCCAAATACTGTATCTTCAGCTGAAAAATGTATACTTATATGATGAATTCTATTCAAGGTCAAAATTTCACATCTCCTTTTTGTTTCCAGAGGTATTTTCTGAGCCCAGGAAAATGCAATTTTTTGTTAATATTTGCACTCTTGAATATATTTTACAGAAGTTGTACCCAAGAATACTTTTGAATGTTAAGCTATTAATTTTAATTCATTTTGTGCTTCAGTCTAGAAGTATGCATAAATGTTAAAAGACTTTCAATCATAACAAAATTTTTATTGGATTAGTTGTCTTTGAAAAGAGGCTGTTTATTTTGTCGGACCAAGTTTTGAATAGGAATAGAGCATTTTTTTTTGTACGCCATAAACCTTAGAGCAGTGGTTCTCAACCTGTGGGTCGGGACCCCATTTGGGGTCGAACGACCATTTCACAGGGGTCACCAACCCACGCTGTCTGCCATTTTTTTCCCTTTTCCCTAGCTGTTCTACTCCCTCTTATTGGTGGCCACACCCACTTGGGGATCACCACAACATGGGGAACTGTATTATGGGGTCACGGCATTAGAAAGGTTGAGAAACACTGCCTTAGAGGGTGATGACAATGTAGTGTTATATTTGTTAAACAACTTCCTGATTTAACAGTGCATGGTGAACATATCTGCTGGAGGTATACAATTCCAATAGCTTTCTATAACAATAGTAATAATACTTAGACTTACTGTATAAACCATTTTACAGTGCTTTACAGCCTTCTCTACTGTAAGTGGCTTACAGAGTCAGCATATTGCCCCCAACAGTTTGGGTCCTCATTTTACCAACTTCAGAAGGACGGAAGACTTGAGCCAGTCGGGATACTGTAGAACTGCAAAACTGTTGGCAATCAGCAGTCAGCAGAATTAGCTTGCAATACTGCATTCTAACCCCTGTGCTATCATGCAATATGCACTGTTGGTTAGTAGCACTGTGCCTTGATTTGTAACCTAAATTCACATTCCTTGAACACTTATGCACACCAATTTGTTGGTTGGGATCCATGTGAATTGTTTCCATAATTAGACAAGTGCTCTATTTGAAATATTGATATTTCAAAATCTAGATTAGCACCAGATTACCAATGTCATACAAATCTGAAAGAAATTATTATCAATTATATGTACAATCACATTAATTCAGCCACATCTTTTTACCAAATATAAACATTTAAAATTAGTTTTTGGAACTGAATTAGATTGAAGAGTATACTAAGGAGATATGAGCAAGCAATAACTGTATGACCTTAATAACTTCCCATTAGTGTGAGCTATTGATTTTATACATATGTAGTAGTTGTTATACCTGAATTCCCTGTGCATAAAAATGTGCTGGATATAAATGACTGGTGCATGAACAGATTTGTTTTAAACAGCTATTATATCAACCAGTCGACATTTACATGTATATGTTTTGTGCTGACATTTTCAAATTGCTACTTATCTTGCAAAGTGCCAAAATTTAAAGAAACCTGCACTGAAAGCTTTTCAATAAAATCTTTATATAAGGCTATTTAAATATGCATAGCATAGCTGAAAGCAGACTTTCCTATTTATGTTCCATAGTAATAAGTGTCTTTAATATTATACTATTAGATCAAATACATTAGATGTATTTATCAAAATACATCTGGCTTTAAATACTGCGTAAGTATGTTTATAGCATTAAATGATCTTAGGTATTACGCTAGGGGGTTTTTTTTGTTCCACTCATTCACTTCACAGAGGAAAATAATAACAAAGAGGCCTTTTATATGAGGAAATACTATTTTTACTAGATTATTATTAAATTCACTATATCCAGGATGTTGCTATAAACTGTGCAGCTTGTTTTCATCTGGAAATAAGTGAACATCAACAGATATAATCTATAACTCTTTTTCCAGTTACACCTTTGTACATTCTAGATCAGGAAACTATAAAAATGTAACACTGGATAGTTCTGGAAAACAAAAACATCAGTAGAAAGAAGAGAAGGTTGTGCCAATTTCAAACTGGTAACCTTCTATATGTTAGGCAGCATCATAATCAGTATGATATTTTCTTTTATTTAAATTTTTAAAATGTACATAGTGCTGGTATAATTTAAGATGTTCATAATGTTTGAGCAGAATGTTTAGCTTTTATTTAAACAGTGAAATCCTACTTTTCCTTGTAAAATAATCATTTTTAACTTTGCCTTATTATATAACTGATTTTATCACAGACTTTAAAAGCAAAGCTATAGCCCAGATATTATCATGCTAACTATACATTGAGACATTATCTAGATATTTCTATTGTTCAGCAATAACTAATTTGGCTGCTAGAAGAAGAAAATCGGTTTTTACTTTGCAATTTTTTTTATTATTCTGGCAAAGATATGTAGCAATATTAACTTGGGAACAACTTTGGTTATACAGATGGTCCTTGATTAGTGTGGTTAATGAATCCCAAGAAATGGCCATGTTACTCAAATTCACACTATTCGAAATGATATTTTCTATGGAAAATAGAGTAATTGGTTCGTGATGGAAATACGAAATAAAATTTTTTAAACATAATTTTTATATGTTTATTAATGAAATATAACAGTAAAAGATTACAAGAATATATTTACAGTTTAAATTTATTTTAATAAAGTCAGACATTAGTTATGGAAAGTACAATTTTAAAAAATTCTAGATAACTAGATCTCAAATACTTAAAATAAATTGAATGAACAAAAGAGTAAACTGGAGGATAAACCCATATCTAGAATGTACCTGCTATCTCCTGTATTCTGCTGTAGTGCTTCAAAATGGGCTTCTTCTTTCTGAGATTTTCTTGAATGAAACTTTTTTTCTCCATTTTGCACACTTAACAATTAGCATCTCCAAAGGTGGTGCATTTGGAGTTCATATGCTAACTTCGTGTTAACTGAATTTGGGCTTGCATTAAACATGATCTGGTATCAGTTCATACTTTGCATGAAATATAATATTATACTATTCAAACTGACACTAATCATGACTTACACGTATATGACATTTCATTACACACCTTCTTCCAAAACTCTGATACTTTATCATATTCCCACCAGAAGTAAAAGAATGTTCCATTCGATTTTCAGTCTCATCAGCAGGTCATTTAGAAGATATATGTGAGATTCTGATCAGGGTTTAATGTGCCTACAGATGTTGAAAAGAATCCCCCACATTGCCATAAAGACAGCCAAGTATTATTATATAACTATGTTTCTAAATTTAGGTTCCAGGATTGTGGTATGTATCTATTATCCATTATCTATTTCAAATACATTCAGATGCTTTTCTTGAAATCATACCCATGGGTTCTGTTAAAAAAATTAAATATACTGTAGATAGATCGATATAAGTGATATCATTTATTTCTGTTTTCCATAAATATTTGCATGATTATTCAACAAGGGAAAGGGATGGGATTCTCTATATACAGTTGGTAAATCAAATCTTGCATGTTGCATAAATATTTTCTGCCTAGAAGTGAGAAAACCATGGCATATGCTATATTGTTTCCTTAATACAGTAAATGACGCGGTGAGGCTTTGACAATATTGATCAGTAGAAACTGAGTCCACCTTTTTTTCTGCCTGGGAACAGCTGAAATCTTTACCATGAAAATTAAATTTAACAAGGTCATTAATGCGATTCCAGTAGGTGAACAGCCTAATTATTTCCTTATTTTGCTTGAAAATTGGCACAATCCAGTTGTTAAATAGTCTGAAGAGACTTTAAGTATGTATGTAATTCTCAAAGAGCAAATCACCATCTTGCATTAAATATTTCTTCTTAAATCAAAGAGACCTTGAAAGCTGATTTGTAGTTTGGATGTGATAAGTCAGTTTAAACCAATGCAGGAGGACCACAAAAATCATCTCAGACATTCCAAAGGGCACATCTGGAACAGTATTTGGTATTGAATAGAAAAGGATAATAAACTGAGCACTACAGTTACAAAAGTCATCAGTCTGCAACTATGAAGAACTCCTGACTAATTCATTGATTGGGTTCCCCCTCCCAAAATAAAGCATGCAAAATTTATATTCAGAATCCTATGTTCCTTTTTGGACACATCCTTCTATTTATTATAACTTTTTTTTAACCTTTGCATTTAAAAGTAGAAAATATATAGTGTATAAAATGCAAGCGTTCCCTCAGGAAAGCAGTCAGGATTCACCATGTGTCTGCAGTTAGAAATATTTATCTCCCTTAGGAAGTGATGGTTTTCTCTTCAGAAGGAATATCACTGATGGTCAGTGCATTTTTAATTCTCTCAGAACAGCAATTTGCATATCAAAGGGCTGGTATGAGTAAACTTCAACATGCTTCCATCTGTGATATCATTTCCCCATTGAGACCTAAAATAAGAACAGACTGTAAGTGTTTCTTGTGCTGTGCTGTTTTTCTTTAGTATTTTACAGTGAGTTCTGCCATGTTCTTTTTATTATGTGTTATCTAGATTTGCTATACTTGTAATTACTCTAATTCAATAACCTTTATCATTCCATCTCCAACATTCAACATTCTTCATATTTTACTGTGTTTAATTATGAAATATCCTATGACTAGTATAATTTATATATAATTTGTTGAAATGCAAGATCATGAACTCGAATCAGAACTTGTGTGTGTGTGTGTGTGTATGTGTATGCATGTGCATGCCCTCGCCTTCAAGTTGGCTTTTTTTTCTACTTTCTGTCTACCTGGACTATTCCCTGCAGTTTTCTTGTCAAGACTTTTAAGAAATGCCTCCTTTCTAGGGAAAGAGACTGATTGGCTCCAGATAACCCAGCTGGCCTCAGTTTTGTACCTGATGCCGTAACACTACACCAAACTGCTTTCTGAATCAGCATAACCTTTATGATTATGTTATCATTATGATTTGGGGGGGGACATGCCCCCTCGCCCAAAGATCAGTCTACTGGTTGAAGCATTCTTTTAATTTGAAATAAATGCTCCCCAAATATGTGCCTAATTCTATTCTAGATATTCAGTGTCCAATACAATTTGCATACTTGCAGAAAATTAACAAGCAATACTGAAAATTCTGCAAAACATTTATTAAAAAAAATTGCACAACTTCTACGTATGTGATATTTGATTCCATATTTGAGATAAGACACATTTCCTCTCTTGCCATCATTTTTATAAAGCAGCTTCCACTTCTGTGGAAAATAAGAAGTCCTCAGAGGTGGTTTGTTTTGTTTTCTATGAAATAGTTCAGTAATGCTGGATGATCTTTTTAGGTGAATTTTATCACAGCCTAAAAATTTATCTCAAGGTTAATTCTGGGCAACTTTTGGTCACTCCAGAAAGCTGGAGTTATAGAAAGTAAGCATTTTATAGAACTTCACTTACCAAAAAGGCTCTGAATTTTTTTTTCTGCTGCTCTTGTCAAAATCAGACAGAATTCAACTGAGACTATCTCTGTTTCTGTATTGATTTAGCCAGCAGCTAAAGTGAACAAGAACTGAAAATTTCTAATTTAACCAGCAGTTTGACTGAGGATAAAGACAAATATATACTGTTACTAGAGAAATTATGGATTCCGTGACACACACAGAAAACAACCCCAAGAAAGAAAAAGTACAAATCTGAAACACTGCATTTCAGTGCTTTAAAAGCATCCTAGAAATGGCTTGGAGAAAGGGTTGATGAATGGAAATGTTATTGAGTCTAAAGAGTTGGAATGAATGTTTAAAAACTGATTCTCAATACAAACCTGAATGCATTGCATACTTACAACAAGTAGTGTAATGTAGGACCACAGATACAAATCTTCTGGAATGCTCTTTCAAAAGCTTCACTGAAATCTATTAGCACTAAATAAGACCATAATTTTTCACCCACTAATGTATTGAGTAATGGACATTTCAATTTAATTTTTAGCATTCTTTTAGATCTTGATACCATCATGAAACCTCATTAAAAATCTAAACAGTCAGAAATCTTGCACTATTTTTGTGATCTTCTCTGAGATCTCATGTCAATAGTCAGATCTCATAACATATTGTGTTTTCGCAAGATTCATATTCATTTAATTGTGGAGAATCGTAGCTGCCATTTTAGGATCTGACATACATTTTTGCACTTAGTGGAACTATATTGCCAGCCCTTCCTTCAGTTATAGTCCTACACTTAATATGATGTAATACATCTATATTCTGATCAATGACAACTTCATTTTAAGGAAGTAGATTAGTTTTATCTTAATAATTTTTCTTTCAGTTCTCTCTAAATATTTTTGTAGAAATGCTATACAATATATTGTGATGACATTTGGGAAGGGATATATTTTCCAGTGTTGACTAGAAGAAAGCATCTGTGGCAAGAGATAATGGATTTTTCTCATATGTTCAAAGTCTAATTGTAAATTTATTTTAGGTTTAATAATAATAATACAAAAAACAATAAAAAAATAAAAAACACAACAGTTTTTGTATTACATAGTCCTTGACTTACAACAGTTTGTTTAGTGACCATTCAAGATTACAACAGCACTGAAAAGAAGTGATTTATGACTATTTTTCACACTTATGATCATTGTAGCATCCCTATGGTCAAGTGATTAAAATTCAGACGCTTGGCAACTGACTCATATTTATGATGGTTGCAGTGTCCCAGGGGTTATGTGATCACCTTTTGCAACCTTCTGACAAGCAAAGTTAATGGGGAAGCCAGATTCACTTAACAAACATGTTACTAAATAAACAACCGCAGTGATTCACTTAACAACTGGGCAAGAAAGGTCGTAAACTAAGGCAAAACTCACTTAACAATTGTCTCACTTAGCAACAGAAATTTTGACTCAATTGTGGTCATCAGTCAAGGACAACCTGTATTTATGTTTCAAAATCCACAGTATAGTCTTTTTGATCCATGATAGCAGAAAAAGCTAATGAGTTGTATGCAATATGGCTTTGTACACTTCAAAAATGATTAATAATAAAGTCTTTGGTCTTCAAAGCAAAGAAGTATAGATCCTGGGATGCATAAGAAATCCAGAAAGTATATCAGTTTGGGAAAGAAAGAGATAGCCAATTTATGACAATTTCAAAGAATGTAGGAAGCCTCAATAAGATTGTAAGTGGATTTTGACAAAAAAAAATGAACAGCTACAGGACTACATGACAAGGAATAAGCAGGGATACTTCATAGAACAGCTCCCAGACAATGTTTGAAATGTCTAACTTGTTTGTTAATTGAATGAATCGATTTTGTTCCATCAAATAGGAATATAAGTCCAATACCCAGTATTAATTTTTTCAAATTAATTTTCATTCTGCTAATAGGCTTTTAGATGGAATAATAAAAATGTTCTTTTGGCTTCTGGTTCTGTGCAGTAGTTCAGCAGCCGATGTAATGTGGGGCTCTGCACCCTATGGCCAATTTCTGCCTGCTAGGGCAGGGGTCCCCAACCTATGGTTCGTGGCCCGGGATCAGGCTGTGCACTCTTGGCCAGCAGGCCACATAAATGGCTGGCCAGTGTGCACATGCATGTACATGTATTCCCCCCACTCATGCTAGTGCTCACAGCCCTGTTTGCGCATGCACATGGGCACAAATGGGAATGCTAGCGCAGGGCAGGTGTCTGCAGCCCATTTGCACATGTGCCTCTAGGCCTGGCGGTTTGTACAGCCCGTTTGTGCATGCGTGTGGATGCATGGACATTTGCATGCCTGCTAGCTGCCATGGGGATGCGTGGCCATTTGCGCATACACACACATGTTGGCACAAATTTTCCCCCACTCATGCTAGCGCCCATGGCCCTGTTTGCACATACCTGTGGGCACGAATGGGAATGCTAGAGCAGGGCAGGTGTCCACAGCCCATTTGCACATGTGCCACTAGCCCTGATGATTTGCGTAGCCCATTTGTGCAGGTACGAATGGGACGCTAGCTGCCATGAGGGGTGCATAGTACAGCGCATGCCACATGCGCAAATGGAGCTGCTATTGCTGCACCAGTGTGCATGACCTCATGCGCATACACACGCACATACACCAATTTTGAAGCTGCTCTCCTTCCCTCCAGTCCTTGAGCTAAGGAACCCTAAATGGGCCTGAAGTTACCCTGTATAGGCAACATGAAAAGAAAAAAGTCCCACCAATTGTGGATAGATGGTAGTCGATCTGATCGGCTTGGGAAAAGTCCTCCAGAAACCAGCAGGAGAAAGACAAGCTTAACTTCTGAGTCTAGCCCAAGCTACAAGCAGCCAAAGCCCAAAAGCACTACTTTAAGCTGACTGTAAATAACATGTCTGGAACTGACTTTCTCTCTTCTACTTGAAAATTGATTTCCCGGGGATGGGAAGAAAAAGAAAAACCCCAAGAAGCAAAAAGTCTCCAAAAGTGAGGAGGGGGACCTTTGCCCCACCCTCCTACAGACAGACGTGGCAAATTAAACTTTTCAGGGGTAACAGAAATATACTGAGATGAAATGAATATAAGACTTAATTTGGATAAGTTTGAAATTGGTGGAATTTGTTAAGATTTTCCCTTTAAACCATGAAAATAGAGGAAAATAATTGTCTATTACTGAAAAATGAACTGGTGCTGACATCTAGTGGTGGATGAAAATATACAATAGTATTTGCTCTATTACAGGAACTGGCAAAGCCCAGAAAAGATAACTTGTTTTTGGTGACCTTCAATGTCTTAATAACAGAGAACAGCTGTGACAAAAAAGAAAGAAAGAAAGAAAGAAAGAGAGAGAGAGAGAGAGAGAGAGAGAGAGAGAGAGAGAGAGAGAGAGAGAGAGAGAGAGAGAGAGAGAAAGAAAGAAAGAAAGAAAGAAAGAAAGAAAGAAAGAAAGAAAGAAAGAAAGAAAGAAAGGTTTTTCAATGAATATGAAGGGGCGAAACCTTCCTATGAAAACATCTTATCTGTTTTGCCTTTTGTACCTGCAGCAACATTTACAAGATTATGGGAAGACTCTTTGATCCAGCAAAGCATATTGATCAGGAAAGATGTTTGGCAAAAAAAAAAAAAAGGCTAAAGTAAGAATTAAGAAATTAGATGATAGGATTTACCAGAGGGAATATTTAAAAATTAAACATCTGTTTGAATATGGTTAAAGAAATAGAAAGATTTTGGATATAAATGAAGATTAGTTTAAGAGGGATAACCCCTCAAGTAACATAGTATTTTTTCTTTCTTTTTTCCTTTGTGTTTTGTTTTTTGACATGAGAATGTTGGGATGGTTTATATAAAAGAAATGTTTTCTATGTTTTTTTCTTTTCTTTTTTTTAAAAATATTAGAACTGTAAAAGTTTTGGGATGGCTTCTATGAGAAAAAAGATTTAAATACTTAAGTGTAACTAATTTTGAAAAAATCTTAACCAGTAAAAATGTTTTGAATATTGTAGGAGAAATAAATTTAAATAATAATTTTGTAAACAGGATCTATGACGAAGCAATCAAGATGATCAATTAGAAAAGAAGCTTTATATTGATGTGGTTATTATTTACAGAAACATGAGAAAAACTTCTATATTTACTTGTCATTTATTCAAATAATAAGAACTGTATTAATTTAAAGTTGGCAAAAGAGAATATTATTGAAAAAAGAGAAAATCAAGCAAAAACCATTATATGGACTATAGAATTATAGAAATTAATTGTTGATTGTTTTTTAAATATAAACCCAGATAACACACTATTTACCAAATATTAAGGTAATTATGTTAAAACAAATCAATAAAACATTTTAAAAAAACAAAGACATTATTTTACTAAATTAAAGATCCCATCAAAATGAAATTTGGAAGACTTGTTTCATGACATTTTGAGAATGACACTTTTTTGTTTAGATTTAATATAATTCTTATGAATTATATCTAAGAGCTATCAAATGCTGTTCTTTTCTAAAGATTGTTATAGTTTCAGAAATAAATATCTAATCCCTATCTCTGAAAAGTATTTTTTATATTCAGACTATTTATTTTTAAAACATTCATTTAATTTGAAGAATATTCAAAATACTTAACAATACTTTCTTCAGTTCAATCAATTAAAACTTGGGAGGTGGAAAGATGGAGTTTAAATGTCTCATTTAAAACTAGCAGCACAAATTTAACTTAACATCAAGTATCTGTTCTTTGTTCCTGTTTATTAACAATATTGATTAGAACCTAATTGAGAATGCTTACTTAAGAGACTTTGGTTCATATATTGTTATATTTTCTTTTATTGTTTTTTGCCTTGGCCCTCAGGAATTAAAATCATCAGTCTAGTTCTTTGAAAAAGGTTTTTCTAAAATTGCAGTGTTTCTCAACATTGACATGTAAGAACTTTGACTTTGGGTAAATTGATTTGCCTCTAGTTCTTTCAATGTAATACTATTTGACCTTTTATTTTTAATGGTGAATTTCCCAAGATATATGTTTCATACATTCTTAAATTTGATTTTGATATGTGATGAGTGTCTGTATCCACTATCAAACATAGTTTAGTTATTGGTTCTGTTCGTTGTAAAATTTACTCTTAGTAAATTTTAGTAAAGTTTCCCTTGGCTAACATTTATGATTTCTTGCTTCTGTACCTCAAATAATTAATTTTCCATGTTTCCTCTGTTCTCTTGTTAGAGAAAGTAAGGAGATTTTATTCTTACAGTGGATAACCAGTGATCTACTATTTTGCATTAGACTGTGCTTCAAAATTAAATTTGGCCACTAACAATGGGGTCAAATTCTACTTTAGTAAGAAAGAATAAAAGTATCTTACAAGGTATCCAAGACATACATTTTCTGTTAAAATAACATCCACTTAAAAGGAATCAACTAGATAGTTGTGAAGAATGTATCAGTCACTGTGTGTATAGCCCCTTATCTACAATTTTATATACGGTAGATATGGATAATATATAGACATAGATATAGATATAGACATTTTAACTTCATATAAATTATAAGAAAAGGGGAAATGTAAATGAATTTGCTTTTATAACCCAGTTTTATTTCTATGTGTTTGCCTACCCCAGTTAATGGTCTAAAAAAATATCATGTTGCTCCTGAATTCCGTGGTGTCAAGAAATAACAATAACATTGATTTATTGACTTATTCATATTCTTCCCTGGGTTCACATATGTCACTAAGGGTAATATGGCTAGTTTGGTTTTACTCCTTCATAAGGATATCATATTAGCTCTGCAAATATACAGGTTGTCTCTAGTTCATAGCAAAGAGGTGCGGAAATTCCTGACTCTTTTCAATTGGCATCCAGATTTTTGCATGGCACAACTATGAGAATCTTTATTTAACAAATTGTGGGAACCCAACCTTTGCATCATATTGAGTAAACCTCTAGTTACGAAAACAATAATTTACATAAATTTCTAAATTTATTCAATTATTTATTTTTATTACAGTCATAATAATAAACACTTGTTAATATATCCCAAAGGCGCTTTTCTCACAAGGCAACTGGACTTTCTTGTTTTTCTTTTAAGACATTTCGGTTTTCATCCAAGAAGCTTCTTCAGATCTTAGAAACATCTTCAAAGAAAAACAAGAAAGTCCAATTGCTTTATGAAAAAGCATCTTTGGGATAACTCTAATCTGGATGACTTAGAATCTCTATAGACATGTTAATGTAATAAAGATTGGATCTTTGCATTAACAAAAATATTTTGTAAACAGTACTGCAGGCCTGAAGCAATGCATTTATTTATTTCATATACTGTGCAAATAGTAGGTTCTCCATCATTCTGAGTGAAGAGCCAGTCCCTTAACAATTTCTTCCTCACCGTTACAATCCATAAGCCAGTTTAACAAGATTTCATTAAATCTCCTTGTTCTAGCAATTAAAAACTTAGATTCCCATACTCAGAAAAGAAAACACACAGACACATTACTTCTTTCATTTCCATCACAATTTTCAGATTGATATGCATATTTATATGCTTTAAATATGTATTTTAAAAAATAAGCATACCAACAGAAATATAATTTGGAATGAATGACTAAACAGGGCCATGCAATGTGAAAATGTACTTAAATAAATTGTTTATATGCATTAATTGTTTTGTAAAAAATAAAAATGTAGGAAACCCAAACAATGAAATAGATTTTTCTAATGACATTACATATTAATGAATCACTTTATACAAGTATTTCTTCGAGATAAAGAATAATAAATCAGAAAAATTTTAAAGAATCAATATTTTGCCATGTACATGCTCATTGACGAGACTGTCTTTAAAATAGTTCTAGATGGGCCATGTCATTATAAATCTATTTTGGTCATCCTGTGCTTTTGATTGACAAAACAATAAACTCATTAAATGATCATTTATTACTAGGTGGAAGCCATAAAATCAAGGTATTGACAGTGCAGGGTGTCAAACTGCCAGCCCACGGGCCAGATGCATCATGCCAAAACCACACCCATCCCATTGCCGGCAACGGGAAAAAAGTCACAAAACATCATGACACATCACATGATGTCATGAGTTTGACACCCATGGCTTAGTGCATCTAGTAGCACTGAAATATTTTTAAGAATATTTGAAAATGCTATGGAATATTTCTAATATAGATAAAACAGTTTTCTGCTAAAAAGATAATACTGTAAATTATAGTTCATTAAACCTAGAAAATAGAGTTCTGCTATTTTCAGTTTATCTCTAGTAAAGTACAAAAGCAAATAGTGATAAGAAATATGTGAAAACACAGTACACTGGCTTAATAATGAAGTCTAGCAGCAACCATGCCAAGATAAAAACCCATCCTGAAGTCATAAGGATGTGTCAAGCTAGCTAGAAATCTTAAGTGCCTGCTTCTGGGGAGACACTTTGAACTTCCTTGGTTATCTCTGCTTGTAGTTTTTGCAAAACAAGCAGAAACTCTCCTTTGAACCAGTTACTTTTTTAAAAGAAGGAAGAGAGGTGACAAGATATTTATTTAATTAATTAATAGACCAGCCATCTTACCATAGGGTAACTCTTCCTTTGTAACATCTATGACAGCATTCCTTCCAGTTGTGCTCTACAAGAACATTATTTTTTAATTGGTGTTGATTAATTTATAATTTAAGGATTAGAATCTACTATGTAGTACAGGGCTTTTCAACCTTTTCACCCACTGTACCAATTTAGGATATGGCAATATCCAAGTACCACCAGTCGCCTAGCAAGTTGTCAAAAACTTGATGACAAAAAAAAGGGAAAAAGTGATAAAGTACAGGTAGTCCTTGACTTACAACAGTTCACTTAGTGACTGTTCGAAGTTACAATGGCACTGAAAAAAGTGCCCCCCAAGCCACAGCCAAGCAAGACACCTGCCTGCCCGCCCGGCTACACTCTTCCTCCTGTCTGAGGTTTTCATTGTGAACAATTGTTGTGAACAATTCTGTTGAGGATTGGCAGCGGGGATGGGGTGGAGGGTGTTTAGTTTTTATTCCCCCCAGCTGCTGAGTGGTTGCAGCAGGTTTTGGTCACTTCACATGACCCTAGGACACTGTGACTGTCATAAATATGAATCAGTTGCCAAGCATCTGAATGTAAATCATTAGACCCTGGAGATAAGGCAACATTCCAGCTGATTGGTGCTTCTTCAGGGCTCAGCAGAAGCCCTGGTGCTGATCCTGATGCTTCCGCTGAGACCTGACAGTTCTGAAGAAACACTGGTCAGCTAGAAAGCAGCACTGATCCTGGCACTTCCACTGAGCCCTGACAGCCCTGCAGCTCCAGCCATCTCTTGCTTAGGCTTGTGCAGTGCTGCCACTGATTCAGCTTTTTCCCCTCCCCCGCTACCATTTTTCTAGGATGGTCGCGTACCACCTGCCAGGTGCCAATGTACCACAGGTGGTACCCATACCACTGGTTAAAAAGCCCTGATCTAGGCTGTGGGATAAAGTGGAGAATGAACAACCTGTTAGTTTATAGGTCTCTGTATTTTATTCAAAACCTATATTTTGTTGGATTTTAATGTTTTAAAATGTATTAATATTTTACTCCTTTAATTGAGAGCCAATCTGGTCTACTATGAAAGCACCAGGTTAGAAACCAGGAAATTGTGAGTTCTAGTCCTGCCTTAGATATGAAAGCCAACTGGGTATCTTTGGCCAGTCACTCTCTCTCAGCTCATGATATCAGATTCAGGAGACAAACCAGTCAGTCAATTCTTGTCACAAACAATGGTCAATCATTAGTGCTTGTGTTACATTTGTATATCTTCACTACCAAATTATAATCAAGCTTATCCTTTTCACTTTTTATACAAAGTCAGAACCCCAAAAGGAAAATATATAGATATATATTATTAAAATGATTATTGTTTCTTTTTATCAGGAAAATGCAGCAAGCATTGCTTCATGGCTACTATCAGTTCAATACTACTATTAAATTAATATAACATTTCAGATGAATGGTAAAAATGTCCTCCTGTCAACATTGTGCTCTTTCAAATCTACATCTTGATTGATGAGACATAGTTTTTGCCTAACAGCCTAAATGATAGATGATTCTGGATCATAAAAGTGTAATAACATTGGTGCTAAAAATAAAGTGATGCACCATATACAGCAGCTAACATGTTCATGCTTCATGTCTTGGTGATTTAATGCTTGCATATGACCTTGCCTTAGATAAGCTGCTTGTTGAATGCTGAAAAGTATTTAGCAATTTTCATGATGTATCATTTGAACTAGATGAACATGGCATTAAGTTGTCAACAGTTTAACCAGTGAAATGTTATGCTATTTTTCACTCATTGCTTTTTTGTTTGTTTGTTTTAAATAGGGCTATTATGGCTTTGATTGAAAGATTAGTTTCAGAACTGATTGACTCAAATCTCAAAATCTGGGATGCTTCATCAAACTGAAAATCAATCAAATCAATTCTAAAATCTGAGAGTTATGGACTCCTCTTCATTTTTGTTTTTAATTCTTCTCCTAGAATCCTATGCAGATTCTATCAACTTTATAGCAATACATTCACTTAAAATTTCAGCACAGGACTCCAAGCTTTTATCTGTATTTTTAGCTGGCCATTCACTGTGACTAAACTCCAAGTTTTATTTCTCATTTTCCCTTAAGTCCTTTTCACCTAGAAATACTGATAGAACGAAATGAAGTAATTTTTTTATTACAGTTAGAAATCAGAATGTATTGTTAATCATCCAAACATTCAAAGGTACATTCTGATCTACTTATTTTGTGTTCAGTAATATCCAGGTTATTTTGATATTATTTCTTAACAAAATGATATGAACAAAAGTGATATCTAAAAACAATGTTGTTTTAAAATATGGGTTTCATTCCATGAAATCCATATTTTATTTTGTTTTAATTACTCAGATATGTCTGATCTACAATATAGTTTTAAATGAAGAAAGTCTGTAGGTTGTGGTGAGAACAATTTGAATTAGTCACACAATAAGAATAATAAAATAATGTGGTTCTTGGTACTTATGTTAAGTTTTATTATATTCAACAAGATCAAGAACCAGCTTGACCAATTCATTCTTGTTTGAGTCAACCTTCAGTATTTGCTAACAATTTTTTTCTTTTTCATTGTTTCATTTCCTAAATTGTGTTTTTTTTCTAGATTGCTGCCATATTTCTTGTACTAATTTAAATCATTAAATCTTATTAATAGACTAACAATGACATAGTCTTTATGTTTGGCACAATTCCTCTGGACATTTTAATCATACCAGCTTCTTCAAACGTTTCCCTGTTGTACTTTACTTTCCAAAAATTCTCACTTTACTGTTTTATGATGGCCACATAATTATAGTTTGAGACACTTCTCTAAGCCAGGTAGCCAATTTTTAGAGATACAATAAGAACATTTTTACTTTAATTATTTTTTTTCAATGTTTTCCTATCAAGAAAATATTCCATACATTTCAGATTTCTTATAATTACTGTATAAACATATGTATGAACTATTGTACTAACATGAAAGTTTCCCATTCAGTGAAACCCTGATATTAGTGCTCAAGTACTAATATCAAGCAACTTGATTGCTAAAACTGATACAAAACTTTTGAGTAACTCTAATATCTAATATCTTTATATCTAATTTCTAAATAGTCAAGGTACTTCCTAATCATTAAAACATACAACCTTATATTATTTTTAAAAAATTATAAAAAGAAGATATCCTAGAAATATGAAACCACATAAATTAGTAATAATGTGTTATCTGGGGTTGTCATGCCATACTAATATGTTAGCTATTTTCAGAAATACAAAAAAAAAAAAAATGGCAAACCAGGAAAGAAGTGTGTTCAGCAATCAAGTATCAAAACTGCTTTATTATATTCTAAAATATGCTGAGATCAACAATAGAGAGTGGCACAAAATCTGGTTTTACACAAAATGCTTAAAGGTCTAATGATTGTATTAAGTAATATGTTGATCTTATTTTGTAACAGACTATAAATCAGTTACAATTTAATACATTGATTATATCATGCATAGAATAAATAGTCCATGCTACTATTTTTTTTTTGCAAGGGAGTGATATAATTTTATAATATTCTCCCACCTCCTCTCCCCTTCCTCCACCTTTCATTTTTAAATTATAACTTCAAGGATTTATAATGGCTGCATGCCATATTAAATTTTAATTGTGTCTTAACATTGTATACAAAGAACACACTATGCATCACATACTGTACATTGTACTTTGTGGGATAATAATGGAAGCTAGTTTCAACAAATTAAAATTTAATTTTTATTCACTTCTGTCATATTTACATTCATAAACAAATCATAAACATTTTTTGATGGTCAAGAGATTTGTCAAGATTAGTGGGTAATATTGCAGTGTAGGCTGCTTGTAATGAGGATAATGTAGCAATTTTATATACTTATTATAAAACTAAATGTACGCTTTAATGCATGGATTTTACAACTGAAGGCGTAACATTCATTCATTTGGTCATTTGAAGACCAAACCAAGCAATTCAGTGAGATTCAACAGGTAGAGCTATAGCTTCCACTTTTGATTTAAATTAGGCACTTCCAGTTTCAAAAAGTCACCCAGTATGTTAGCTATTGGGCTGTTAGTTTCAAAAAGTCACCCAGTAAGTTATCAGGACTGAGAATGACAGGTCTCCCAGTCACAATCCAACTATATCTGTCAGGACCCACTTCAACTAATCACCTAAGAAAGCAGAACTCTTGAAACAAACATTGTCTCAAAAGGAAACTTTTATTAGGGACTAGTGACAGCAGGGAATGTAAGGCAAGATCTGAAGAAAAGCTCACGTGAACGATATAATTAAAGCAAGCAATATGTCCCCTCCCACCAAAGTCATAATGTCCGTTTGAAATTCAACCAATCCACAAGTGGCTTGATGGCTTGATTGACTGGTATGATAGGCGGGCATCTCCAAGTCTTCTCCAGCTTTCATTTCCTTGTAACTGTCTCCTAGATAAGGAGATGCATTCCATACTCAAAAGGAGGAGGCCAGACAAAGAAAGGAGAAAGCAAAAGTTACCACTATGAATCCCCCATGCACCCCCTCCCCCAACAGGAATGGCAGGCCCCAAAAGAATAGAAAAAGGAGAAAGCACACGATGAATTTTTGGGGTCTGACAATATCACTAATATGATATAAAATTCATTGTCATGAATTTATTTTTTCCAGAAATAAATGTATCTGTCTGATTACCAACATTGAATATGCTGAATAACACTGTAATTATAAGCTTAACAAACATTATATGTAATACTGATAGGCCAAAGATGAATAGTGACATACACAGCTTCCAACTAAAAAAAGGGAAGAGAAGAGCACGAGAAAGTCTTCTTAGAACAGACATGTCAAACACAAGGCCTGCAGGCCAGATGTGGCCTGGGGAGGGCCCAGATTTGGCTCCCCAGGGCTGTCCCAGAAACGGCAAGAGACTGGCCCCCGCTGCCCCAGCCCCAGCCCACCGCAACCCAGCTGGGTGCCTTGGAGCACGTGCAGGAAACAGCAAGTGGTCAGGGGCTGATGGCATGCAGCAGCAGCAGCTCATTTGCTTTAGTCTACCCCTCCCCTCCCAGCTTAACCCCATCAGGCCTGGTCAGGAGTGGAAGAGAAGGAGGAGGAAGCCGAGGTGTTACAAAAAAGGAGAGCTTCCCCCATTCTTCCACCCCTTCTCTTTTTTTTTAACTTCCTCCCACTCCATTCAGGTGCAGCTGAGGAAAAGGACAAGGAGGAGAAAACAGGAAGGGTGTGTGTCTGTGTGTGTGTGTGTGTGTGTAAGAGAGACACAGAGAGAGAGAGAAAGAGAGAGAAAAAGCCAGGAGGGGAGGAAGAAGCCGAGGTTTTACAAAAAAGGAGAGCTTCCACCTTTCTCCCCCCTCTTCTTTTTTATTAACCTGTGTGTGTGTGGTGTTTGTGTGTGTGTGTGTGTGTGTGTGTGTGTGTGAGAGAGAGAGAGAGAGAGAGAGAGAGAAAGATTGAGCCAGCAGGGAGTTGCAGAGTAAGCAAACTTACAAAAAGGGGATTTCTCTCTCTCTGTCTCTCATACACATACATTTGTTTCTTCTGCCTAATTTATTAAATCAACATCTAATTTGAAATTAAAAGTTTCTGAGAAATCCATCATGGTTTACAAGAAAACTCTCAAAGACAGCTGTTGTAAAGCATCACTAGCACTGCTTAAAACAATATTAAAAGTATGTATTTTAAGAAAGAAAAATAGTAGTAATTTACTTAGTGCTGTTTGACCATAAAATGTGTTGTTGTTTTACATATGCCTGGCTGAACAGTGTGTTTGGAGTTGCCTCTAAATGGGTGAAAGTTGTACTGTTCATATTTTCCTTGGGAGAAAGTTTTATAATGGGGGTGCTGTCTCTGAGAAGGCTTTGCTTTTGGCCACTGTTCTATAAACCAAACCAGGGAGACCATCTGGTCTAAATGGATGGTAAACATAGATGATTAGGGGGCGGGAGGCTAAAACATATGAGAAATGTTTGTGGGAATTGGGTATGTCTAGCTTAGTGAAAAGGACTTGGGGTGGTGACATGATAGCAGTGTTCCAATATTTGATGGGCTGCCACAGAGAAGAAGGGGTCAACCTATTTTCCAAAGCATCAGAAGGCAAATAATAGATGGAAACTAATCAAGAAGAAAACCAGCCTAGAACTAAGGACTTGTGAAAATAACTAACCAGTGAAAAGGCTTGTCTTCAGAAGTTGTGGATGCTCCATCATTGTAGGCTTTTAGTAGACATTAGATATTCCCTTGTCTGGAATGGTATATGTCCCCTGCTTGAGCAGGAGCTTGGACTAAAGACCTCAAAGGTATCTTCCAACTCTCATTCTTTGAGAGAAGTGCTGCCATCCTCCCCCTCTCCTCGTCCCTTCCTGGGCACAGAGAGAAGGAGGGACGGAAGGAGGGGAGGGAAACAGGAAAAAAGTAAGGGAAGGAAGGAAGGAGATGGGAATGAAAAGGAGGGAGGCAGGGAAGAAGGGGAGGGAGGAAAGAAGGAAAGAAGGAAAAGGAAGGAAGGAAGGAAGGGAGGGAGGGAGGGAGGGAGGAAGGAAGGAAGGAAGGAAGGAAGGAAGGAAGGAAGGAAGGAAGGAAGGAAGGAAGGAAGGAAGGAAGGAAGGGTCTAAGGGAAGTGCTGCTTTAGCACTTAGCCACCAGCAGCCCTGTTGTCTTTTTGCCATCCCCTGATGGTCTCCCATCCTATAGTTGAGGATGCTTTGGTTACAAAGCCAGGTTTCCTCGCATGGAGAGGGAGTGGGCCTCCCTCTGACCCACACACTTTGTCCTCCTGCACCCACCATGAGCAACCTGGCCAAGGAGAGTGAGCATAGCAGCAGCAGCAGCATTGAGGAGGAGGTAAGTGCAGCTGAGTGTCCCCTCGGGGAATGTAGCTAGGCTAGGCAGGGCTGTGGGTCCTGATGCCATGGGAGCTCAAGGGCCGGGCTGGGCACTTGACCTCTGCTGCCCAGAGCTCTGGGCAGTCCATGCCACTGTCCAGGGGCCCCGTGCACAGCCTAAGGCTCAGTGAGGCTTCTCCAGTGGACCATGCCCTGGCACTCGCCCCCTGTCCCACCCACCCTTCCCCACCCTCCGATGTGCCTCATTTCTGCCCAGGCCCACATAGGTGCCCCTGATATGAGTGACATGGGTCTGGCCACGCCCACCCAGTAGGCCCCGCCCATGCCAGCCACACCCACCCAGCCCCCTAATGGCAACCACAATGCTGATGTGGCCCTCAGTGAAATTGAGTTTGACACCCCTGTTTTAGAAAAACAGCATATGGAATAAATTATTGCATACACATAAGACCTGCATGTTTCATATTGATCAACATGCATATTTATTGACCAATATTCATCAACATCATCATCATCCACAGATAAATTACATATTATACTTTTAATGAAAAAAAATAGTTAAGTTGTTAAAAATGTATGATTGTTTCAAAAGAAAAGCCATCTTCTTTAACTTATTTCTATGTCCTACATGGTAAAAATGCAAAATGTATTGTTTTGACATTTTATCATTGGCAATAGCTGTCCTATTAAGAAAAGTATGGCTATAAGTAAATAAAGAATATGACATACATAAAAAGACACATTTAATGTCAGCACATTTGATGTTTTGAATAGAAAATAGCATAATAAAAATTAAATTGTCCTCTTAACTACTATGCAATGCACAATAATTGATAGCTAAAGAGCTAATTGTTTAAATATAATTATATTTGATTATTGTAATTGCTTCCATATTTTCTGTTCTAGTAAAGGTCTTATTCACAAAATTGTTATCTTCTTGTAATATAAAATGTTAATTGGATATTTACAACAGTTTATTCAAGATGAGATGCTAATTCTGTTTTGTTGAGTCTAAAATAATGTCATGTCAATAAAGAGCCCATATTTATATTGTCCAAATCTGTGTGCAATGTATTGGCCATTCACAGCTACCATTTCTACTAATCAACTCCTTGAGCTAAAATGAATTTCTTTCTAAAGTTCTAATAATTCTTTGTCACAGAGTGCTTTTCACTGCAGGTGAGATGAATTTTCCACAGAATAGAGATGAGTTAGCATTTCTCCTTTGCTCTAAAAAGAATCTGAAGGAGAAATTGATAGGAATTCCACTGATTATTTATTAAGACCGGGCTATTTCAGAAGCAATGTAACCTTATTAGTGGTAAAAGCAAAATGACTTTGCCACATTAATTTATTTCATCTATCCAAAAGACCCTTCCAGCACTTGAAATGCTAGAGTCTTGACTCCTATGTAGAAGTTATAGTGTACATGCACAAGAACCTTTTCTGGCCAGAAATAGCAAATTCAGTCCAGTTCAGTGTTTTGTTCCACTTTTGCATCATGAGGTATTTTATCAGCAAAAATAATGTGTGCCTCTTAGTGGCTTGCTATAGAATGAAGGCTTTTCCCTCAAAGCATTGTGCAATATTTTATTACTACTCTCTTTCCAAGAGCGGATACTTAATAAGAATCAATATTAAAATGTTATTATTTTAACACACAATTTTTAATTAGGACAATATTACCTCATAGCTCACCAGATGGCACGCACCCCATCTTGGAATTTCACAATGTAATCCAGAAATAACTAATGAAAATAACTTAATTTCAGTTGGTCATAATGTATCTTATTAAATAGAATGTGGTCTTCACAGTATGAGTTTCTCTTATCTCCTTATTGGAGTCAATTTCTGTCTTACTTCTACTCTCAAATGATCTCTTTATTAACAAAAAAAGAATACCATGTGCCAACTTCCTCTCCAATTGTTTTTTCTCACATTTTTTATAATAATGTTTTAAACATTATATTGTATTTTCCAAGTTGGAGCCAGAGCTGCTATCATAGTCCAATAATGCAACAAAATTGTTCAGATTAACTATAACAAGCACCAAGACACTATGATCCATTGGTATATGTGCAAAAATTGTAATTTTTGAATTTTCTTAATATGTTATAATCACTAAATTGAAAAAAAGTTGTTGAAATCAGAATGTTAAAATTGAATGGAATTTTAAACTGCTGTCTGGAATGCAAACAATAATTTAAAAGAAATGAGTAGTTTTGTGGATATAGCAATAATACACCAGAATCGTGGAAAAAGAATTGGAAAAAAAATAACATATAGTAATCTAATGATCAAAATGGGTAGATTATGAAAGAGATCTTGCAAAGTCATCTCAATAGTTTTTGGCCCATTAGACTAAATAACCAATAGATTGTTTTAAAAAGTAAACATTTTGGCTGTATTAATATGGATTTTAAAAACAGTTTGCTGGACCCATGGTATATCTTAAGAGGTTATTTAGACCAGAGGTCCCCAACCTACTGGGCCATGGCCTCTTAGCCACCGGGCTGCATGAGTAGCTGGGCAGTGAACACGCATGTGCGCATGCTTAACTCCCCTCATGCCACCATTGCTGCGAGTGTTGTGCGGGTGGTGGCAGCACCGCTAGTATAGCATGGGTGGCAGTGTTGCCACAAACCTTGCACATGAGTAGCAACACTGCGAACGGCAGGTGGGTGGCAGCGCACCACACTCAGGTGATGCACAAGCCTTATGCTGGGGCGGGATCGCTGTGGGCCGCAGCGTGATCCTAGTGTGGGGTGGTGGCACAAGCTTTGCACCAGGGGAGCATCGCTATGGGCCATGGCACAAGCCTTGCACTGCTGGTAGCATCGCCACAAGCCTGGCAGTGGCAGCACCACAAGCTGACACAGGCACTGCCGTCACTGAGAGCCTCGCACGCATGCTTGCAACCCCATTTGTGTGGTGCACATGCTCGCAGAGTATTTGTACACACATGTGCACATATGCCCACATTCACATTTGTGCATGTGCCCATAAGGCACCTGCCTCTCCCTCTCCCACCGGGCCTCCAATCCAAAATGTTTGGTAACCTCTGACTTAGGCAATTCATAACTTTCTGGCTGTGGAACTTGAATTTCTGAATAACACCAGTCAAAGATGTGGTTCTTTGTCTTTTCTATTATGTTGTTACTTGATAAATACAACATTACAATGCTTACATATTCTGGATACTTCTCTGTGCAAAACTCTTGTCCAATAAGTATTTCTTACAGATTTCATAAATGTCCTTTAAATTTGCTATCTCACTCAAGTTGGCTCAAGAAGAAAACCATTCTTGTTTCTGCAGAATAATCCCTTGGCTTAGTGTTAAGTTAGGGCAACATTTCTAACCAAGAAATAAATAAAAGAAGAAAAATGTAAGCTGTATAACATTAGACTGTTGCCAGCACTGGAGAGGTTTTCTCATGCTTGCCTGGTTTTCTGAGTCATCAACAGCATAAGAATCAACTATTTTTCACTTGATTCTGTTCATTCAGTTATTCTATGACCGATAATGTCTGGGAAGTTGTTTTCATATATTTGTTCATTTATTGCAGGTAACATTACTGTTACCTACTTTATTCAAATTCTGCTGTATGAGTAATTTTGGAAAAGACTCTGAAAGAATATGACTACATTATTCATTTTCTTTTAATTTTCTTTTCCAAAATGTTATTTAAGGTCATTAAAACAAGATACTAAACAACCAGTGCCCTCGTGGGTTAGTGTTTCAGAGATATTTCCTAAGATTAACAGGCAAACACAGGTAAAAAAGTAGTGGAGCAGGAGCAACTTCCAACTTTATATTCACATTTCCATTGAGCTCCCTTGTGGAAATCTGGCAGGGAGCATTAGAAATTTCTTCTCCATTCTCTTCCCCTCCTGGCAAGCAGGCAAGTGGGTGGGGAGAGGAATGAGGGGTTGTGAGATTGGCTGGGAAACTGTCACAGAAAATTGAAAATAAAGATCATGTGACCACAGCTGGAGCCAGCAGTACAGCAGCAGCCTGTAACATTAAAGCAGCCATAACGTTTTCAAATTTCATTCCCTTGGGAGTCATGAGTCCCTATTTTTGTACATATTCTATACATTAGAGACCCCTTGGTTCAAACATTTTAGTTGTATGTTATACCATTTCATCCACTTAAAGGTCATGACAAAGAGAATTTTAGTAGTATGTTAGTAGCCTAACAAAGATGAAAAAAGCTTTTAGGATATATATAAGACATCCTGTCATGCTAATGAGATCCCAATAGTTTCCTCTGATTTTGTAACAGATAGCTTTTCAAAAAGAAGAGGATAAGGAAACAAATTGCTCAAACATTTTTGTTGTAACATTATATCCAATGAAAAAATATGAATAGCAAACATATAATTTTTCAGAATATTGTTATTGATAATCTAACACAACTAAGAGTATTTCATTATTTTGTTTATTTGGAGAATAAATACTTTTTTTCATTCTGAACCTTTTTTATTCCTAGAGAGAGGGGATATGAATTTAAATTTTTGGCAAGCAATAATCAAATCTCATCTAATGTCATAACATACTTGAACAAATATAAGTGAAACTACAAACTAGTAAAAAATACAAGTAAGTCTTAAAGAAATCCTAAATTAGACCACAATGTAGAGCAATAGTGGTATGACTGAAAAATTGTGCTATGCTATATGCTATTTTTTTTAAAGTGCTATTCTGTCATTGTTCTGTCAGAACAATAAAATTACAGATAAATTTATGTTGACATTCATAATCTTAATACTTGGATCATTGTAAGAGCTGATAAGAAGTATTTAATTTTAATTAATTCCTAACAAAATGTTTTGTTTAATATGGATATTTAAATATTGTGTATTTCAAGACTCGTATATCTGAGAGAATGTAACTTTTGGTTCCTAAATATGTTTGTTTTGTTTGCTTTAGTTGCTTGGGATTTTACAAATTACCTTGCAAAAACAATTTTAATTCAGTTAGACATACTTCTAAGTTTGCTGCTTATTTCAGCTGCATATACATTGTATAACAAAAGGCCTTTATGTGAAACATCTATGATGCTATACATAATGTTGAAAATTTATTAGGCATGGAAGTAGCTCACTAAGTTTGTCATATTTCTTAGCACGCTATGATTGCAAGTAATATGTGCTTGATCCCTGAAAAGCATGCTTGCAAGTAATATGCAAATGGAGTCTGAAGCTTTCAAAAAAATTTAGTTTAACAGAATCAGTTTAAACCTTATATGATTGGAGAAGGGGTGCTATGAAGTAGCTTCTGTGAGTTATTTATAATTTTAATCTTGGTTCTGCTGCTATTTTGGTTGCTCTGTTTTAAGTTTAACAAATCAAAAACTGAATGAACAAACCTGAAGGGTATCAGTTTAAAAAGTGCAAGGCTGGGACTCAAATGCTCACAGGAATGATTGCTTTCCTTTCTTCTTTCCTTCCTCTCTCCCTCAAGAGGGGAGTCACACATAAGATTTCAAATAAAAAATATAACATTTTAAATCTTTATGCTTACCATCAGTTTGGGGTTTCTCAATTTTTCCTAAGGGCCAATATCTGCAAATGTTAGCATCTTTTTTTGGTACTATTATTGATTCATTTAAACCATTAATATTAATACTGACTGCCAAGAGCATTCTAGAGTTTCTATCAGATTTTTTTTTCTCCTATCTAGAAATTCTGGGAATTGAATCTATAACCTTCAGCATGCAGACAATATGTCTTCCTAATAGAGTACAGCTATTTGCCACATTGATTCCTTTCCTTTTTAAAAAAAAATCTTAGGACCATGTTCCAAATTGGGTAGCGTTGTGGGTAGCGTTATTCCCACAGAATAATATTGCCATTATAGTGACAATATTTTCTTTTTTATCCCCCACTTTAAATATATAGATGAAAAATACATAAAATCATTTATTCAGTGTCATGCAGAATTTATCTCACAAAGTATCATATATTTTAGTAATGTAATATGTCCCTCCAAATATACCATAAATAGATGCTATAGATATATAGTATTTCAAAGAGATACAAATGTTTCTTGTTTCAGCATGCAGATGGCATTATTCATCTTGTTGAATAAACACAATAGCAAAGTGAAGGACTTCTTAGAACTTTACATAGCCTCGATGTGCATGTGTGTTTTTTTGCATTCATAGCAACAATCTTCAATGTGCATAAGACAGTCAGCATTGTATTCCAAAATACAACCTGAAGCTACAATATCACAAATATAACTCCACATATGTTAGCACAGTTTAGATTAGTTTCTATGAGTTTATTTTGAAACCTGAACACTTTATGGAGGAAAAAACCTACAAAGAAAGTCAGTGCAGAAGCCTTAAAAGAATCCTGTAGAAAAATGATGCCACTGGATATTGTCTATGACTTTTATTTAGACTGTGTAATTGTATATAATAGTACATTTGAGCACGTCTATTCAATATTGTGGGGTACTTTTTAAAATTGCATTTGTATATGTAAGTCATTCAAATTCATCTCTCCAACAAGTATATTTGTAAATGGAATTAAACTGTTTTACTAGATCAGGAAACTCAGATATACATAGGATATGCATTCACACATGCCTTAAATTATATCTCATCTAAACCTGAAATATTTAACTTAATGAGTTGTTGATGCACATTAAGTTGTGTGTCAATATAATGACACAGTGTAAACAGAAACCTAACTTTTAAACTTTATTTTAAAAAGCAAATCTATTTTATTGTTAAATTATGTAAAAATCAAGAATTAAGGAAGGATATACTTTGCTAATTTATTTGTTAAATTTATTTGCTGCCTATTCACTGTGGAGCTATTCTAGGTGGCTTATAATATTACAAAGGAAGAAAAATGAAAAGGCATGTAAACAGAGGTAAAATAATAGTACAATAAAATAAACAATGACAAAGGAACATAGCAGGAATAAATACATCATTATGTTAACTAAAATGATGGGGGCGTGTAGAGTAGAGATTTATTTTATCCTTCATGTTTTCAGCCACATTTTAAATATATAATTAACTCTTGTCAATCCTTCCCCAATTTGGTCCCTTAAGTAAGAATGAACCTGGACTCTAGTTAGTGTGAAAAGTTTACTTTACTAAAGGCCAAGTGGATTACAGTATAGCAAAGCCGGAATTTAAATTCACATGCCAAACCTTCCTGGTTAACTATCCCCATTTAGTACCTCCCCAATTCCTCCACCTTTCAAATCCCGTATTGCCCATGGCTGTTTGCGTATGTACATTGTACCAGCGCATGGTACATGTGCAAACAGAGCTGCCAGTGCCGCGCCAGTGTGTATGGCCCCATGCACACATGCATGCACATCAGTGTTGAATCTGATGTGCATGCATCAGATTCAACACTGGTCCTTGAGCCCAGAAAGGTTGGAGACCTCTGATCTAGAGCCTCAATCTCATAAATCTGTTTGGAACTAAATAAAAGAAACCCAGATGCCTGGAACACCAACACTCTTCTGCTGAGATCTGAAACATTAGCAACAACAGGAAGTGGCGGCTAGCAGCCCATTCGCACATGCGCAAATGGGACACGCAAACCACCGGGGCTAGCAGTACATGTGCAAATGGGCTGCGGACACCTGCCCTGCACTAGCATTTCCGTTCGCGTTCTCGTGCATGCACAAACAGGGCCACAGGCATTGGTGTGAGTGGGGGGAAATGCGTGCCCATGCGTGCGTGCACTGGCCAGCCATTTCTGCAGCCTGCTGGCCAAGAACCCATGGCCCAATCCCAGGCTGCAGACCATAGGTTGGGGACCCCTGCTCTAGATTGTTATTATTTAAATAAACAACAGAGTATAGTACTGATTTCAAGATTAATAGTGCAAATCTAAAACATAATTAGGATGTATTTGGAGATATTCCCAGCATTGTGATCCTCTGGATGGAAAACAAATTTAGCGTCCTTTTGTCCCATGAGGCAGATTTTCCCATTGAGAGTGTAGCATTTACCTTGGCCTAATCCATCATTTATTAAGTTTTTCTCTATTTTCCCACCTTGCTAGTACATGGAAAGTCTTGAATGACACTGTTTCCAGGAAACAGCCTTTCTGATTTCTAAAGAATAGTCAATGTTGAATGGCTGGTTGAACATTTTTGTCAGAAAAAGCATGTCAGCTGGAAAAAGGCTCAATGAAACCTGGAGTTCTAGTGAAAGGCTTGTAGTTTTCTCACTTTTTCTAAATAGATAAAAGCAAAAATAGCCACTAAATATTTATGGTGCTATTAATTAGACAGATGGATAGTCTTGTCATATAATATTCTTACTGAGGCTTATAAATTCTAGACATATCTAGCTGAATTTTTTCTGTCTCAGTTAATAGCCTAGTAAGAGATTTTTAAGGGTCTTTTTGGTCTAGTATCACTCTCTAAAAATATCAGTTTATGCGAGAAAAGCCACAAATAAAATGGGAGTTTATTCTTGTTGCCACTAATATAAAATTCAGAAACAAAATAATAACTCAGTATAAATCCATAATACAACTGTTCTGTGAGTGGAGTCAAGAAAAACAGTGGTAATGGTTAGGCATGTAAGACCCTCTTTATAGCATCAGCTTACAATAAAAAGACTAGTAGTGTTTGATAATAAATATGCACAACCAAGTTTGCTTTTCAATGGGGCTATAAGTTTAGTATTAGAAATGAAACCATGTTTGAGAATAATAGAGAAAACTGATTCTTCCTTTCATATAAAAAGAAAATTTAGAATATATCACTATAGATAGTAATAAGTGGGTTTTCATTTTATTTTTGCAATAGTAGAGGATAGATAGATAGATAGATAGATAGATAGATAGATAGATAGACAGACAGACAGACAGACAGACAGACAGACAGACAGACAGATCTCTGGTATCTTGTTTCTCTTCAGCTCTATATTTTAAGTGGGATTTCTATTTATTTTAAGGCAATTTAATCAATTATTTAAATATTTCATTTTTAAATATGTCTTCACTTTCTTTTTTTAAGCTACCAATAAGAGAGGAATATAATATATAAAAATAATATAAGCTTGCAAGAATATGAGCATTGTACTCCTGGACCAGACCATTGGTTCCATATAATTCAGCAGTCTATTCTCACAATAGTTAACCAACCTCACAAAGAAGTCCACTAGCTCCTCAGCAAATGGCCTTCAGAGGTCTTAAGACCTACTTTACATTTCAGGGCAACACGTATGAGCAAATAAAAGGCAACCCCATGGGGTCACCCATTTCCACCATTGTTGCTAAGGCTGTATTGCAGCAGTTAGAATGTGTAGCGATGGCCCAGTATTGCCCTAAATTCTGGGCCCGCTATGTTGATGACACCTTTGTCATCATCAAAAGGAGTCGGAAGGCTGACTTTGTGGGCATACTTAATTTGGTGTGCGTGGACTTGCAGTTCACAGAAGAAGAGGAATATCAGGGTAGGCTGGCATTTCTTGATGTTTCAATCCATCGCCAGCCAGATGGAACCCTAGCTACCGGGGTCCACCGCAAGCCCACACACACCGATAGGATCTTGCACTTTAACAGCAATCACCTGGTAGCCCACAAAGCCAGCTGCATTAGAATGCTCTTCAAAAGAGCAGACTCCCACTGCAATACAGCCAAGGCCAAGGCAGAGGAAAGAAAATATCTCTTTCACACCTGTAGGCACAATGGGTACCCTACAAAATTCATTAAGCGCCATAGCACTCTATCCGGGCCACCCAAAAATCCATCTACTGGGGTACCACCTTCACAGACAACCCGTATCACCCTCCCTTATATCAGCAACATTTCTGAGGCTACAGCCAGGCTATTGGCACCCTATGGGGTAAGGGTTGCACATAGACCTGATCGAACGTTGCATTCCTGTATTATGAGGTTAAAAGACCCACTCACCATTGCTGAAAAATCTGGGGTGATCTACAAGATCCATTGTACTGATTGCCCGAGCAACTATGTGGGGGAAACCTCTAAAAGAGTTAAAACAAGAATACAGGAACATAAGCTGGCAATAAGAAGAGATGAGCAGTATTCTCAGATTTTAACTCATATGATGGAGTTTGGACATAGATTCAATTTTGACGGTGTGCAGGTTGTTGCCAGTGATGCCTCTAAAAGGGGTAGATTGCTTAAAGAGGCCTGGTTTTCAGACAGCAGATCCATCAACCGACATGTGGAACTACGCCTGGCACATCAGGCTATGAGGGCATGGGAGACACGCACCCGCTTGAGGTGGAGAAAATCCCCAAATACCAATGATTCTGAATTTCCACCAGAAAGGACCAACAATGGGGAGGAGTCCCCTTGATTAGTAATTTCCACATGCACCCGTTACATTTGAAGGATCCATTGATGTCAGTAGCCCACCCCTAGATGTTCTAGATGCTCCAGACACCCCCCAACATCATGTCCAGCTTTTAGAATCACAGATGGTGCGTATCTCGCCCAATACGGAGCAGGATTGCCTTTCCAACGATCAAACCAATTCCCACGTTCCCGACAATGCCCCTATTGCGACCTGTTTGGACATTGATGCTTTGGAAACACGCACGAGCCTAAAAGGCAGCACGGCTGCCATGGGAGATGGCAAAGTAATACCTTTGAGAACTCTGCCCTATTGCCCCACGGATCAGAACAGCTCTAATGAAATTGCATCCCCAGAGAATATACGGAGGACGAATGGTTGTAGCCGCCCCACTGTGGGCGTGGTCACGCACTCCCAGAGGGTAGCACAATGAATGTGGGGAGAAGAAAGTGAGGCAACCGGACCTGAAGCTCCATTGAAACGTGCAGAGGAAGAGAGTAAAAAACATTACTTGGACGCCAAACTAATACGAACATTGACTACAACGAAACAACATAGATCCCATATACAGTTGTATGACACATTGGGAGCTGTGGGAGGGAAGGAGGATGAGGGTGTAGGTGTGGCTACGTGCTCCCAGAGAGCAGCATGACGAATGCGGGAGGGTGGAAGAGAGGCAATTGGACCTGAGGCTCCGTTGAACAATCGACCCAATATTATGCAGGGCACCTCAGTCCAAGAAGATACAGGACGTTCTCCCCCTGGTCTAAGAACTAAGAACTATAAAGAAGGGGGTGGCAACACAAGTGTAAAATGCAAAGATGCATCACTCAGTACTATGAGTGATGTAAGGATCAGCCGGCTGGGACCTGTCACGAGGTCCATGAGCCGAATGCAAGCGCGGCTGCGCTCATAAGCGAGTTCCCCACTCCCTGGTTTTACACCCTGACGATGATGGCAGGTCTGTAGCCAATGAAAGCTCAGTTATTTATTAAAACTTCACTGTTTTACTTCCTGGTGATCGCTTTTTATTCATCGAACATATATATATATATATATATATATATATATATATATATATATATATATATATATATATACATACATACATACATACATACACACACACACCAGGAAGTTATAAAACTATAAAAAGTTTTAATAAAACCAGAATAAAACCAAGCTTTCGCTGGCATCTGCCAGCATCATCAGGGTAGTCTCCAGTCGATGGGAGAAGCTATTTATAAGTGTGGCGTTCTTTGCGCCCGGCTCCTTGACCTCGTCATGGGTCCCAGCCAATCCACCTGCGTTTTGATCATAGTTTCTGTGTTGCAAGCTGTAATTTCCTCACTTTCCTTACTTGTGCTGGTACCGCAGCTCTTCTCCCCAACTTACAGTTAGGCAAAGAAGGGAGGAAGAGCTGCGGTACCAGCACAAGTAAGGAAAGTGAGGAAATTACAGCTTGCAACACAGAAACTACGATCAAAACGCAGGTGGATTGGCTGGGACCCATGACGAGGTCAAGGAGCCGGGCGCAAAGAACGCCACACTTATAAATAGCTTCTCCCATCGACTGAAGACTACCCTGATGATGCTGGAAGATGCCAGCGAAAGCTTGGTTTTATTCTGGTTTTATTAAAACTTTTTATAGTTTTATAACTTCCTGGTGTTCATATATTTTATTGTTTAATATGAGTCTACCCAGGAATCACTGTTTTGTAATATATATATATATATATATATATATATATATATATATATATATATATATATATGTTTTCTGAGGTTTCCGCGGGTATTTGTATGTAGGTCTTTGGTTGTTCAGGTTTTCTCCCGCGTAAAATTGGAAGTGTCTTGGCGACGTTTCGACGAAGTCCCATTCATCATCTTCAGGCTGGTGTTTTCAGCTTCGTGCTGCTTTCACATTGCTGCTCAAAGCACAAAGCTGAAAACACCAGCTGGAAGATGACGAATGGGACTTCGTCGAAACGTCGCCAAGACACTTCCAATTTTACGCGGGAGAAAATCCGAACAACCAAAGACCTACACACACCTCTACAAAACCTAGCCAAATTTCTCGCCAAACAACTACAGCCCTATGCAGAATCCATCACCTCACACGTAAAAAACTCATTCCAGTTTATAGAGATTATAGATTATAGAGATCATAAAGAAACAAAACTTACAGCCCAGTGACCTACTAGTGAGCTTCGATGTCATATCCCTCTTCACCCAAGTGCCTATCAAAGAAGCCTTGACAGCTATTCAAAACAAATATAACCCCCCCAAACACATCTTAGATCTGACCAACCACTGCCTATCCAACACATACTTCATCTATAATGGACAAAAATACAAACAAACAGAAGGAGCACCCATGGGATCACCCCTCTCACCTGTCATTGCCAACCTCTACATGGAACACTTTGAAACCCAAGCTCTAGAAAAATCGGATCACAAACCCAAACTCTGGCTCAGATACGTAGACGACACCTTCATAATCTGGCCACATGGGAAAGAAAAACTGGACAACTTCCTCACACACCTCAACAGCCTACACCCCAAAATACAGTTCACCATGGAAACAGAAGCTAACAACCAACTTCCCTTCCTGGATGTCTTAGTCTACAAGAAATCCAATGGCTCCCTAGGACACACCATCTACCAGAAGAAAACACACACAAACCGCTATCTGCACGCTCTCTCACACCACCACCCAGCACAGATCAACTCTGTAGCCAAGACACTCATCTCCAGAACAAAACGCTTAGCTGACGAACAACACCTAAAACCCGAACTACACACTCTCACCAATGTACTAACATCCAATGGATTCCATAGAAATAAGATTACAAACCTAATCCAAAAAGAAACCCCCACTAAAATCCAAGACAAAGAACAAGAAAACGGCAAAGCCCTCCTCCCATACATAAAAGGCACCACAGACAGAATCAGTAAGATCCTCCATAAACACAACATCAAAACAGCATTCTGCACAAACAGAAAAATATCCACCATCCTTAGAAACCCCAAAGATAAAATTGAATTAGAAAATCAAGGAGTATACGAAATCCCATGCACCACTTGTCCCACCACATACATCGGACAAACCAACAGAAGAATAAGTGCACGCATTGAAGAACATAAGAACTCAGTCAAAAAAGAGGAACCAACATCTTCCCTGGTCCAACACCTTAAAGCCACAGGACATGAAATTGACTTTAAAAATACCAGAACCATTGCCAAAAGTGAACATTTTAATAACAGAATAATCAGAGAAGCCATCGAGATAGAAAAACGCCCACACAGCATGAACAAGCGAGATGATACCTCCCGCCTACCAGCCATTTGGAAACCCGCCCTTATTGACAAACGACTCCCTAACACAAAAAATGATACCAGACCCACACTCACAAAAACCACACAGGATGTCACCACCACACATCCACGCAAAAAACAAACCCAAAGCCACACCGATGATGAGGCACGACCACAAACCAGAAGCCAGACCACAGCTGCATCATTAGCCACTTTAAACCCCTCCAATCCATACATGAAGCAAACTGACACCCTCCATGAAGAGGAGGCACGACCACGAACGTGAAGCCAGAAAATAGCAAGGCAGCCCAAAATCTTAAACCCCTCTGCAACTCAGACTAACCTGAGCACAACCAAACAGAACACTCCCCCAGCCAATCAGAGCACAGCCAAGCCCCTAACCATTCAGAACACACCTCCACCCAATCAGAACACAGCCAAGCTCCCACCCAATCAGTTCATACCCCCACTGGCAGTTAAAAGGAATAAACAGCTAAGACCACACATTGCTGCTCAAAGCACGAAGCTGAAAGCACCAGCCTGAAGATGACGAATGGGACTTCGTCGAAACGTCGCCAAGACACTTCCAATTTTACGCGGGAGAAAACCCGAACAACCAAAGACCTACATACAAAAGACAGATAAAAACCTATATATATATATATATATATATATATATATATATAATATATATATTATATATATATGTAGGTCTTTGGTTGTTCGGGTTTTCTCCCGCGTAAAATTGGAAGTGTCTTGGCGACGTTTCGACGAAAACGAAAACCCGAACAACCAAAGACCTACATATAAACACCGCGAAAACCTCAGAAAACATATATATATATATATATATATATATATATATATATATATATATATACATCTCGTAAAATTGGAAGTGTCTTGGCGACGTTTCGACGAAGTCCCATTCGTCATCTTCAGGCTGGTGTTTTCAGCTTAAACCCCTCCAATCCATACATGAAGCAAACTGACACCCACCATGAAGATGAGGCACGACCATGAACGTGAAGCCAAAAAATAGCAAGGCAGCCCATCATCTTAAAGCCCCTTGCAACTCAGATTAACCTGAGCACAACAAAGCCCTCACCCAAACAGAACACTCGCCCAGCCAATCAGAGCACAGCCTACCCCCCAGCCAATCAGAGCACAGCCAATCCCCCAGCCAATCAGAGCACAGCCAAGCCCCTAACCAATCAGAACACACCTCCACCCAATCAGAACACAGCCAAGCTCCCACCCAATCAGTTCATACCTCCACTGGCAGTTAAAAGGAAGAAACAGCTAAGACCACACATTGCTCCTTGAAGCACAAAGCTGAAAACACCAGCCTGAAGATGACGAATGGGACTTCGTCGAAACGTCACCAAGACACTTCCAATTTTACGCGGGAGAAAACCCGAATAACCAAAGATATATAGATATCTTTTGTTGCCACCACAGAAGGAAGTGGCAAATGGTAAGTAAATCTTAACTTCTAGATTTAAAGAAGGTACCAATATTTTCATATTCATAGCAGATGCAATAATGTCATCAGATATAGAAATCTAATATAAATCTTATAGAAAGTGTGACTTATAATATGGATAGTTAAAAATTATCACATTAGGATGTACTTTTTGTAAAATCCACATGCAGAACAAGCGTATCTCTTTCAAAATGTCTGTTTTCTGACCTTAAAAGGATTGTTTCTCCCATTAAAGTAGAAGTCCTGATTCCTCTGAGAAAACATCTGTGTTGGTTTAAATGATTCACCTTGCAAACTATTATTGTTCAGGTTTCATTACATGATTTTTTCCTCCTAGCCAGGAGGAATCAGTCTAGGTTTGCACTGATAAGTTTCATGCAATAGTAATAAATTTTAAAAATAAGGATTCAAAATGATTTCACGTATTTTAATCCTTAACATTGGAACTTTTGTACTTTTTTATTTCAAAAAAACGTGCTTTAAAAATAAAATACCTATGATACCTATAAATAAATATAAAAATATTTAGTTCTAAAAAAGCTGTTTGGGGGGCATACTGATTCTCCAAACAATAGTAAATGATTTCTCCTTTAATTCCTGAGTTCCATTGTGAATTTTCCAAATTTATTACCCTAGTCACAAAGCATTAAAGGTAAATACATTGTCCAAACATGAGTGAAGGAAACCACATTTTTAAAAATTTTGGTTTCATTTTTATTACAGAAAACACATTGCAGATTTCATTTTTATATATTGTTTTTTACTGTAATTTGGATACAGGTTTTGGAATAGCTTTCAGATTAACAGAGCTATTCAAATTTACTACAAAAAATACAACAGAGATTTGTTTTTTGAAGATGGGAGCTGATGTAGTTCCCATCTTCAAAAAAGGGGGGGAAAATAGATCCAGGAAACTACAACCTATCAGCCTGACCTCAATACCTGGGAAGATTCTGGAAAAGATAATCAAGCAACAAATCAACAAACACCTAAAGGCAAACAAAGTGATAACCAAAAGCAAGCATGGGTTTGTCAAAAACAGATCATGCCAGACAAATCTTATTGCATTCTTTGACAAGTTGACAAAATTAGTGGAACAGAGGAATGCTGTGGATATAGCTTACTTGGACTTCAGTAAAGCATTTGATAAAGTAGACCCCAACCTACTACTAAGATATAAGATGATAAGGTAAGATAAGGTAATTAAGATAAGATAAGATAAGATAAGATAAGATAAGATAACCTTTATTGTCATTTTTTTACTGTGGGCACAATGGCACACATCAAAAATGAAATTTAGTTGCCCGCTCACAAAGAGAAACACATACATGACACACACCTAAACACACTACGTACAACATATGTATAGACCAGTGGTAGTCAACCTGGTCCCTACTGCCCACTAGTGGGTGTTCCAGCTTTCATAGTGGGTGGTAGGAGTTTTGTCCAATACTGAAGCACTTTCCTTTTTTTAAAATTTAATTGACTTTTAAAAAAAAATTCATAGCATTATTTAAAAACATTTTCATTAGGTTTTCATAAAATTCCCCATGACAATTTAAATTTCTGAAAATATACTATTTGTATCGCCCACGCATAAGTTTAGTTCACGTTACGTAAGTGAAACTAAATGGCGCTATAGTGCAACCGCAAACAAAAGAGCCTCGTCTCAGAATAGTTCGTGCATCTCCCTCCACACCACCCAGCTGTAACAAACAAGCAGAGCTGATAGCTGGCGCCCCCCCAAACCCAATCCACGATGCGCGAGAGGCATGAGCAGACGATACATAGCGCAGGCTCTTTTGTTTGTGGTCGCACTGGTCAGTACGCAGTTAGATTTGTGAGAGTGAGCACGTGCCTACAGCTTCAAACAAAATATTGTGAGTCCATGTCTCAAAAAAAGAAATAGGCTTATGGCTATTTGCCAGAGTATCTGAAGATGGGTTTCATAGAATCTGTTGTTATTAAACAACATCCAATGTGTTTATTGTGTCATAAAGCATTATCCAATGAGGCAATGAAGCCAAGTCGATTGCAGAACATCTTTCTACAAAGCATCCAAATGATAAGGACAAGCCCATTGAATATTTTCAGGAAATATATAAAAAATTTCAAAATCGTTCAACAATCGTTGCATCATTTAAGAAACAACATGCAGCAAACGAAGATGGATTAATTGCCGCTTATCGCATTTCACAATTAATTGCTGGATGAAAAATCCTTTTACCGCAAATATTGAAGAGGCTGATACAACTTGCCAAGAAGAACTGTTAGAAATTAGATATGATGAAAAAAGTAAACATAAATTCGATAGTGGTGGATATGAAAACCTATGGCAAAGTAAAAAAATGCCTGTCTTATATTCAAATATGTGGAAAATGATATTCAGTTTATTGATACCTTTCCCTACCTCATATCTTGTGGAATCAGGCTTTAGTGCTGTTAATCATATTATGACCAAAGAAAGAAACCGCCTGAATATTTCTGAAAAAGGAGACCTTCGTTTGTTCCTTACAAAAATTGAGCCAGATATCCAGTATTTAGTTTCGCAGCATCAGCCTCAGGGATCTCATTAATAATTTAATTAATTAAATGTAATTTCATCAGACTTCATGCTTCTATGTATGCAAAGTATAAATAAAAAGATAGATTTAACTACAGTAAGTTGTTTTATAAAGATTTATTCTGCCAAACTTAGCAAAAGTCCGACATAAAGTATTTGGTAAGTAATTATTATTATATGCTTTAACTTGCTGTAACTCTGCTTTATAAATTTTATAAAGTAAAGTTACTTCCCTACTTTATAAATCACCATTACTGTGGAACCGGTGGGCAGTTAGAAAATTTTACTACTAACAGAGATACAAAAGTGGGCAGTAGGTATAAAAAGGTTGACTACCTCTGGTATAGACCCACACCCCTAAATATACATAACAAATAAATATTAAATACTGTCCACCTTAAATATATAACGGAAGGAAGAAGCTTGAGAGTTCACAAGGTTAATGCTGTATGGAATGAAACTATGGCTGGATGTTCTGCTACGGATACCACGAAGCCTCCTCCCAGAAGGTAACAAGGAAAACAGGTTGTGAAGAGGATGCGTAGTGTCCCAGATAATCTTACGGACCCTGCTCAAGCAACGCTTCTGTGCTATGTCCTGGATGGAAGGGAGGGAGTTGCCAATGATCTTTTCAGCCATCCTCACCACTCTCTGTACCACCTTCCTGTCTGAAGTAGTGATGCTTCCAAACTAGATTGTGATGCTGTATGACAGGATGCTCTTGATTGTCCCCCTGTAGAAAGTGGTCAGGACAGGAGAAGGAAGATGTGCTTTTCTCATGCGACACAGAAAATGCAGGCGCTGCTGTGCCCGTTTCACCAGTTTCTCACTGTTGAGTGACCAAGCAAGCCTACTCGTTAGCTGCACACCCAGGAATTTGATGCTGGTAACCATCTCCACAAGTGAATCATTATTACACAGAGAAGTGTGGCTGTGCCTTCCTTTTCTGAAATCGATAATGATCTCTTTGTTTTTTCCAGTATTTAAAACTAGGCTATTTTACTTACACCATTTCACCAAACCCTCAACCTCTTTGTAGTAAGCTTCCACCTTGCCATCCTGAATAAGGCCCACTACTGTTGTATCATCTGTGATAGAAAAATGTGGGTTAGACAGCATCACCACCAGATGGATTCGTAGCTGGCTGACTGGCCATATTCAGCATGTGGTCCTCAATGGAACTGCATCTACATGGAGGGAAGTGTGTAGTGGGGTGCACCAGGGCTCTGTTCTGAGCCCAGTGCTCTTCAACATCTTCATCAATGATTTGGATGCAGTGATAGATGGGGAATTCATCAAATTTGCAATGACACCAAGCTGGCAGAAATAGCCAACACTTCATAAGATAGGCTTAAGATACAGAAGGATCTTGACAAACTTGAACACTGGGCACTATCTAACAAAATGAAATTCAATGGTGAAAAAAGTAAGAAAAACCAAATGTACAGGTATAATATGGGGGGTACCTTGCTCAATAGTAGTAACTGTGAAAGGGATATTGAAGTCCTAGTGGACAATCACTTAAATATGAGCCAGCAGTGTGCTACAGCTGCCAAAAAAGCCAACACAGTGCTGGGCTGCATTAACAGAGGGATAGAGTCAATATCACGCAAAGTATTAATACCACTCTACAATGCCTTGGTAAGGCCACACTTGGAATACTGCATCCAGTTTTGGTCACTACGATGTAAAAAAGATGTTGAGACTCTAGAAAGAGTTCAGAGAAGAGCAACAAAGATGATTAGGGAACTGGAGGCTAAAACATATAAGGAACAGTTGCTGGAATTGGGTATGTCTAGTTTAATGAAGAGAAGGATGAGGGGTGACATAATAGCAGTGTTCCAATATCTCAGGGGCTACCACAACGAAGAGGGAGTCAATCTATTTTCCAAAGCACCTGAAGGCAGGACAAGAAGCAATGGGTGGAAACTAACCAAAGAGAGAAGCAACCTAGAACTAAGAAATTTCCTGACAGTTACAGTAGAACAATTAATCAGTGGAATAAACTGCCTCCAAAAGTTCTGAATGCTCCAACTCTGGAAGTTTTTAAGAAGAGACTGAACAGCCATTGTCTGAAATGGTATAGGGTTTCCTGCCTGGGCAGGGGGTTGGACTAGATGACCTCCATAGTCCTTCCAACTATGATGATGATGATGATGATGATGATGATGATGATGATGATGATGATGATGATGATGTAGATAATATTGTTTATTTGTTATATATGGAGGAGCGAACTGTCCTATTAGAAATGCAGAAACAGCATAAAATGTGCACTGAGGTTGCTGAAATATACTACCTAAAGAATATTCTTTGTTATAGATAGTCAGTGACCTGAAACTTTCGACTGTTGGTTATTGGTTTGTTGATATGCTAATGTGAAATAATTATTCCAGTGAATTGAAGCTGAAAGTCAACATGTATATTCATTAATTCAATATAAGCACTTTCATTGTTAATCACAGTTGGGAGATCTATTTCCAACAAGCAAATTGAGAACCTCCTGATTGTGCTTTGCCAACCATAACATTTTATCACTTCTAATGTCGTATTTCAAAGACCCCTATCAGAAATATTTGTGATAAAGTTTTTAGTATTCCACATTGCAAACAAAAAAAGAGGAAAATTATACCATACCTCACTTTCATTCATTCAAAACTGTATGCAAATTAATACCTATTATAAATACAAAGTGTAATTTCATACTAGTCTGTTATTTGAGGAATTATAATAAATTGCATATTAATACATTTAACACATTAAGAATATCTCATCTTGCTTTCATAAGAAAAGACCATATATTGGTTAATGGGTCTGCAGTTTCTGGCAAAAAGGCTGGATAATATTTTTACTATGCACAGTGTCTCCATTGATAGATATAACTGAATAGATTTGGCAATAATCCATAAACACATTTTTCATATTTTTGGTCAGGATTATTTAGGAAGTTACTTCTTACTCCTTTGTCTATTGGACTACAACTCCCAGAATTCCTGAGCCAGCATTCTGGCTCAGAAATTCTGGGAGTTGAAATCTACAGATCATAAAAGGTATAGTCTATTGCAGGCGTGTCAAACTGCTGGCCTATGGGCCGGATGCGTCATGGTGAAACTGCGCCCACCCCATTGCCGGCAATGGAGAAAAAGTTGTTATTTGTCATGACACATCACGTGACGTTGCGAGTTTGACACCTGTACTCTATTGCAAGTTTAGTCTATTGCAAGTTGAGAAAAACAAAGATCGGCAGAGTGCAAATGGGACAAATCTTATGATGAGTAGGTTTCTGGGTTTAATTTTACAATTTTATAAAGCTCCACTATTGGTTAATATCTGCTAATTAATTTAAATGCTAACAGAGATGTGCCTCTATTCTCACCTCAGACAGGTTGGAAGCCATGCTGTTAATCTGTTCCTTAATTGTTTCTATATAACTGTTTTTGCAGTGAACAATTTGAGTCCTTGAACATGGCCTTGCAATATACAGTAGCACCATAAATCTCACAAAGTCTATATACAGTTTAATTTGTTCTTGGACATTTTAAGCATATATATATATATATATATATATATATATATATATATATATATATATATATATATATATATATATATATATATTCTCCACTGTGTCCATTCTCTGAAGTTCATACAGGGTTTTTTTCCTATAGTAATTATTCAGAAGACTTATTTCAGTGGGACTTGCATTATTGTAGCATTTCAAGAATTTGAAGTATTATTTTCAAGTCCAACTAAGCCTAATGCTGTGGCTTTCAATTACTTAGTCCACAGCTTAATGAATCTTTCAACTCATTTTAAGCCTGCTCTTCTGCCACCTGCTCCTAGCTGAGTTACCAGATTTCTTTGCATCTCATTGGAATGCTAATAAGGGCATGAGCCAGGGCCTTTGTTGAGTTCAGAGTGGTGATACTGCTAAAATAATATTTTGCATTATCCTGGTGGCATAAAAAATTACATTTAGATACAGGAAGAGATAGAATTGTGCATAGATGTAGGCATAGGCTTTGATGTATAATATTTTTAAAAGTTTTTCCTGTGTTTGCCTATGCAAGCAATTTCAGATGTATTAACAAATGAAAATATTACCTGCTTAGGCAGCTTTGTTTTGCTCTGATAGGTTCTTTCTATATTCAAATTCAAAAGGAGGTCACAATAGTTGGCCACAGTCTGAGTTCACAAATTCTTACATTAAATTAACCATCTGAATCACAGGTAGATTTTTTCCCTTGGATCATCAAGATAAATGTAAATTAGATCGTATTAAGATTAATTTAGCTACAAAATTCAAATCATTATGAGGAATTCATGCAGAAGACCACTAGGTAGTTCAAGTGTGACCTCAAAATTAGATTTGCATGGCTCTTTACTTTGTCTTTGAAAAGAACAAAAGGCATTCTATAAGGCTCCCAATGTTAACTCAAGAAGAAATCCAGAGTGAATTCAGTCGTTAGCAGAATAATTTATTACCAAGCAGCATGTGTTCTGAGGCAATGAACTTTTAAACAGTTTCTATACAGTATATGCATAGTAGGTGTCATACTAGACAAATCATGGATAACATAGTCTATATGGCTATAATGTTAGAGAACTCTCAGATAGCAGTACAGCATCTCTGAAACAAGTAACGTCTGACTGCTTGGTACTGCCACACTCCTTCCTTTTTATAGCAAAAAAATCCATATGCTTATATGTTCATTATAGATTGTTATATAATATCAAAAGCTGCTTTTGATACAGGTTTGGTTGTCATGAGAACTGATATTCAAAAAACCCATTGCACTGCATTAATGGTATAAGGGAAAAGGATGTGTCTGGACAATAAAAAAATATATCACTTAATACCAAATAACAATCTAAATATGCTCGGAAAATGTTTAAAGAGAAAGTTTAAAGCAGATAAAATCATGGTCTCATTTTATGTCACAAAGAATCAATGACAGTATTACTACACAGCACAAATGACCTAACCAAATACACCAAGATTGAAAAACGCAGAAGCATGAACCTCATCAACTTTTGTCTGACCATGTACTTTCAGTTCTATGAACAAATATATTAACAAATCAAAGGAATGCCCATGGGACTATTGTTTCAGGATTTATAGCAGACACCATAATGTCTAGAATTTATAGCACTCACATGCATAAAACTCAAAATGTAGATGACACCTTGTCAAAATAAAAAAGGACCAACTAGAAATATCAAAAGTGGTTTTTATTTTGAAAAGGTAACTGCAAAATATCGTCAAAAAAAATCAGTCCAGTTGCCTTTCCAAAATAAAAAATCATTTTTGGTACAACTGAAAATCTTCATAGACATTTGACCACCTAGAAAACAGATACAAAATTATCAACAGCATCTTTAAAGGAATAAAATTCAAAAGGGAAGAAGAAAACAACAACATGCTACCATTCCTGGATATGCTCATCAGCAGAGATAGCGATGGCAAATTAGAGACACAAGTCTACATTAAAACACTCACACCAACCAAGTGCTCCACTACCAAAGAAGCAACCCAACCTCCCACAAGACAAGCTGTATAAGAACATGGTTTAGATTATGTAAGAACATTATTTGTTTGAGGAACAAGTCCATTTACTAGACATTCATCCTTGTTTAATTATTTGCTTTGCCAGGGAAAGATCTTGTGCAATTAGTCAGATTCAGCAGCATTGACTATCTTATGGGGCAATATGGAAGAACAAATTATACAGTAAATGGAAACAATAGATGGGTATTTGACCACAAATAATTTTCAAGAGTTCTCATGAATGCTAATTTGTACGTCATTGATTAGCTATCTGATCCAATATTGATTGATTTGTGATATTATTTATAATAGGTGAACAAATATTTTATGACAATAATTATGTAAATAAAAGCAAAAGGTCTGCTGCATAATCATTCTGATAGCAAATGTCAGCAAATTTTTAGGCTTATCAGCAGGTTTTTGTTCTCTTTACCATGTTATAAGCATAATCATTTAATTTTGTCTGAAATCTCAGATATTCTGCAATATTTCAGCATATTCCTAGTCAAGAAACTCAATTGTTTGTAACTGTACTAAATTTAAAAATATTCTCCCTGTACATTATGGGTTATATGCCTGATGTTATCCACTTTATATGTACTGTATTTCCAGCATTTATTATTTTTTCAGTGTAAGAGGGAACTCATATTACTGTTTAAGTTTTTAGTTTCAGCTTTAAGCACAAGTATGCCAAACAAACAATGACAGCTGGGAAGCAATATGTAAGACAGATTTGCCTCTTCTTTGAAACTGCAAGTTGAGGCAGAATCCTCATGTTTTTATAACTATTCCTTGAAATCTGTATTTTTCTTATTCAGGATAAAATTTAATCTTTTTTCCTTACTGATTTTACAAAAACTCTGCTAAACACATGTGGTATTCCACAATGTTCACAAGCTTTCCAATACTAAGAGAAGCTTAAATATCATCTGTTTAAAAACCTTGTTACTAAAATATCTCAAGCATTCATCAGAATACTAAGCCAGTCTCATTAAAAATGAATTATTCTCATTTTTATTGAATTCCTTTGAGATATATAAACAGAAATTATTAGAATAAACAGGAGCATGAACAGTAGTAGTTAACATGATGGCTCCATTATTTTTTAAAAAAGGAAATGAGTGGTTTAATTTTCAGTTTTTATTCATAAAGGACACAGAGCTCAGTGTTTCACCATATTTTTTCCACTTATCCGAAGATCACTAGTTTCCATTCTTCTTTGCAAAGAAAAAGTTTCTATTTCTATTTATGTTAAGGATGAAGTTCTTTCGGTTCATAAAAGAAACAGGATCAATAAATATTGTGTCGAAATTGCCATTTTATGCTATAGAACTGCATGCGTAAAATGTCTTCTGAAATTCAATTTAAACCCGTGGGACTAGTTTTGCAGACTCATCTGAAACTGCAAACTATGGCAACTTGTCATCTGAAAAGGCCTTATAGCTGAATAACAAAGTTACAGTGTTAGAGTGTACAATTTTGTATATCTGTCTGCCTGACTTTCTAAATAATCTATAGAGTCTCCCATCTTACTAAAAATAACTTTGTTGGCATACAACACGACTAAAACAGTGAATAAATGCAGAACACTCGTTATTTATATCATTATGAAAACATTTAAAAACTATAAAAACTAAACTAAACTAAAAAATAACCAGCAAAGGGATGTTAATAATAATGGAGACATTGTTCACAAACTCCTCCATTTCCTGGAGTTCCCATATTTCCTGGGATAACAAGGTCTTAATGATGAAGGTAACTTTACTTTTGGGTAAATTGCTATAGTAATTATGAAATGTTGTATAATATCTAAACCTCCATGAGTTAGGGATGGTGGGGTATCTATTAACTACATCTATGAAATTATATTTTTACTAATATTTTGGAACAGTGATAATGTAGATGTTATGAGCACTTCTTTTTGAAACAAGTCTAATAATTATAATTGTTATTTTATATATGTTCTTCCTAGCTATGGAAATAAGTCAAGTATAATTATAATTGTAGATAATTATGCCAGAAATCTTGAAACATTTTGAACATTTTTTGGGCCTAAAAAAATCTGAATAAGTTCTAAATGGCAGTAAATTTTTCTGTACCTTCTTACTTTCATCTAGAATTTTCCATTACAGAACTGATAGAACTTTTAAATTTTGAAAATGAATGGTATACTTCACTACAAAATGGTTCCATGCAAATGTGGAATTCCCAAAAACTTGGCATTCAAACAAATCAGCCATTAATGGACACATAGAAATAAACCATATTTGCATACCATTCAAAAGAGACAATAAAAAAGTTAACAAAAAAACAAAAAAAGATCTGCAGAAGCCAACACTCAGATAAGCAGGAATGAACCACAGACAAATAATAAAGCAGAATTAATACCCAAATCAAGGAATTATCAAGGAGGGAAGTACATGCCCAACAATACTGACTGGGCAAGCTACTGTAAATAATCAGGGATCAATATCCACATTCATTTGCACTGATTGTGATGTAGTTGGATAAAAAAGTCTGCAGGCAAACAACCAAGTTCAGAGAACACCAAGGACTCCTAAGCTACATATACTGTATTTTCTTTTATTAGAATTTAAAAATATTGATGAATTCTTGATATAAAGTGCCAATAAAAAAGGCCAGACTCTTTAAAGGGAACATAAATAGACGAATCATTTTCAGTAATTAGCTTTAAGAGAGAGAACAAAATAAGTCTTTTAGTGCTATTAAATGTTTCTAGCTTTTCAAGATTTGTGCAATCAATATATATTTTAATAGATAAAACAGACCAATTTAAGCATCAATGAGATAAAATTACAGAATGTATTGCCTGCCTGTCATCTTGTTATTTTAAATTGTAAGGTTTTTGTCAAAGAATACACAAATAGAATTCATAATTTTATTTACTTATGTAATTTCTAAGATGGCTTTATTCTAGTTTAAAGATAAAACAATAATGTATCAGGATGAGTAACCATTTCAAGGAGGTGCTTTAGCTTGTGCAGGAAACAGAGGTGTGTATAGGGAATAGTCATAAAAGACAAATATGGTGGATATTTGTGGAGTTCAATCAAAGCTCTGGCGAGACACACATAAAAAAAACTTCAATTGTATCATCTCGAGTCCCAAGAAAGGTGATTGGGGTGCTTGGATGCAATGGAGGGGTAAGGGGTTGCTGCAGGGAGGTGCTGCAAGAAATGAAATTTCAAGGACTAGTTGTACTTGGAAATTGAAATAACTGGTAATAACCCAAATACTATTTTATAATATTCATTTCAATATTTAGTAGGCATTTTCTTAAGAACTATTTTGTTTTATACATTATTCTCTAAAATACAGATATTTTGCTATGCTAAAATATGAGTATCAATTTTCCTGCTATATGCATCTTTGTATGTAATTTTTGACCAGAAAACTGCATTTTAAAATTAATTGAAGATTAACTGCATTCCAAAATATATTCGTTTTTATTAAAATATAAGTGAAACAAACTTTTATCTCCTTCCTGATACCAAGACATTGATTATAGTTCTGTGTTTGGTGTGTTTTACTATCTCTTAACCACTTTGTGTGCATCCAGTTATAAGTATAGATAGTGTTATTACAAAGAGTAAGTCTCTTCAGAGATGATTTTGATTATGCAAAACAATATTACTTTAAAGCAAGAAAAGGAAATTATACTTTTTAAAATGACTTTTTCATGTTTAATCAAAATAGTTATTAAATATTCAAAGCTGAAATATGAAAACATGTAATGAGTTTCAAAAGTCTAAAAGGAATATGATCAATTTTTGATAGTTTAAAAGGATATACGGGATATGAGAAAAATTAAGCTTAAAAATAAATATTATATATTAAACTATTTATGTTTTCATGATATACAATCATTATAAGTTCAACCTCTTTGACAGCTTTTTCTTTTAAACTTCACCAAATAATGTTATGGCTATTTCTAATCTGTTGGAGAAAGATTAGTTCATATTTTTCAGTTTGCTTATGGGTGCCAAGTAAATATTCTCAGTTGCCAGATTCGAATTCCCACAGTGATATCACTACTGTACTTTGGACTTTAAAATCACATTTCTGCAGTAGAATTTCCTAAAGGAAGGCAGGAAAAGGGATAGCTAGATTATGCTACAGACAGTCTATTTCAAGCTGAGTTCAGTTTCTGGTAACTTCATGGACATATCAATACCTTCTTCCATTTTTTTTATTTCTCAGTCTCAATTGCTTATATGTCTGATATTTCCTGGAACAATTTTATGAAAATATTAACTGGGCCAAGATTGGCTAGGGCAGTGGTAGGCAACCTCAGCTCTTTTATAACTCATGGACTTCAACTCCCAGCTATACTGACTCAGGAATTCTGGGAGTTGAGGTCCATGAGTCATAAAAGAGCCGAGGTTGCTTACCCCTGGGCTAGGAGCACCCAAGTAATTCATTACCTACGGTAAATGAAAATTGTGTGCAAAAACTTGCTAATATTCTCAAAATGTTTTGTGACTAGAGATACAATTGTAACTGAAAGATACAATTTCACTCAATTTATTTGGGAGGTCAAAAGTTATTTGATTAAAGTAATATTCACCAGATCAGCTTGTATTATTTTGCTTTGCCTTTTTCCTTTTCTCCTAAGTAGTAGTAGGACTAGTTATATTGTAATCATGTCACCATTTTGCATCTCCATAAGGTCTCACATCCAGTCAAATTGTGATGTATGGTAAATAGAGTCAGTCCATTAAATATATACATAGATTGAATCCTTATAGACATTTCAGAGAGAAAAAATTAGAATATTCTACTCTTATCCCAAAACATATCTTCAAAAGAAATTAGTTCATATGTTAGTTCTAGCCTGACAATATCCCAAAATGGCAATTACTTATTGATGATTTCTTCCTTTACTTAGTAATCAGGGGAAAATATTTGATAGAACTATGGATTAGATTTCATTAAAAAAATAAGCATAACAAAATGACACTCACCATAATAGCCTCAGAAATGAAACAGAAGAAGAGCTGTCTTTGATAGCAGTAAATTAAAAAAAAAATCCTTGATCCACTTAACCTCTGAAAATCAATTGAAAGAGGATTTAATATGTCTATTACTTTAATTGAAATTTCTTTTTCTGCTAAAAATTTTGGTTTGGCACTTCTTTGATGCCAGCAATTGTAGGTAAGTAAAGAAGCTCAGAGTCTTGCTTTAAGGACAAAAGGAATGTTCTGTCTCCAAACTGCAATGAATGTAGTTATAGTGTACCTGAGTTCTGTTTTAAAAAAAATACCTCTCCTTTTGATATTTACTGTAGGTTCACACTTTAATAGAAGTTTTTTAAAAAATTCAAATGAAAACATAATTGTTACATTTTAATAACAATGTCTGCTAAGCATGGTTGTCTAAAACGTTTGCAAGATAACATGTAAGTTTATTACTGAACATGGCTCAAAAGTCCTCTTTATTTCCTGCCTTTAAGATGTCAATGCTTCTACCAGAAGCCTAAATAATCTTTTTTCACATAAACTGTGGAATTGGTAAATCTTAGCAAGGTCACTGATCATTCACTACAGCCTCAACAAATCTCAGAATAAGGGTATTAGAATGGAAGGGTAACATTTCTTTGGCTTTTTTTAACTTTCTGACATCTCTATAACCAAGTGAATATTGGGTTAATGAGTACAATCTTCCTGAGCCTATGAGCCACAGCGGGACGGCGGTGCAATCCTTGTGCCAGGGCCAACATTGCTGTGGGCAGTGGCGTGATCCTTGCACAGGGGCGGCTTGAGCCTCACATTGGGGGCGGCATTGCTGGCATAAGCTTCGCATGGGGGTGATATCGCTGCAGGCCTCAGTGCGATCCTCTCACTGGTAGTATCCCGTAAGCCTGGAGGCGGCGGCGCCACAAGCCTCAAACAGGCGTCATCATCACTGAAAGCCTAGCACGCATGCTCGCAGCTCATTTACATATTGAGCATGCTTGCAGCCTGTTTGTACGTGTGCCCGCATGTGTGGCCACATTCATGTTTGCACACGTGCATGAGGCATCTGCCCCTCCCTCTCCCACCAGGCTGCCAAAACAAAAAGTTTGGAGAGACCTGTGTTAGACTTCCCAAATACAGTATCAAATTTTGATCAACAATGTTTTCTTTGGAATTTTGTTTAGTTTCCATAAAATCAAGCAATATTTAATATATCACATAAAAATAAATTGTTCCATATTTCAATATATAGATAACATAAAATTCAGGAAAGACTCTTGTATTTTATTTTTATCTGTATATAGAAAAATATAGCTAAATTATTTTTCTGAAGATTAAGCCAGAGGAGTGTTCAGAATTTGCTTAGTCCAGAACTTAACACATAGCTGACAGCTGTTTATATACTTATCAGAGGAATTGCTTAAACAAGCCAAGGTTCCAAACTGCTGAACAGATAAACTACTTTTGAAATTAATCAGTAACTTTCTTCTTTGGCAGTGAGGGATGCATGCTAGGATTGATTGATTGATTAATGAAAACTGTTTTCAGCAGCTGGGATTGAGTAGACGTCACCATTTCTAGATAAATGATTGAAATGAGGATGACAGGATTAGCTTCGTAAAAGTTACCAGTGAGCATCAAAATTTAGCAAGCTTCTGACATTTATTCTAATGTCATGCAATTGGAAATAATATGATTGTGAATATTATTCATAGGACAAATAATAGATATAAAATTAAAATATAGGTGCCTTTGTCTTTAAAGCTATTTTGGAATTTATAAAATGAGAGTTTTATCATTGGATTTCACTTTGATTAATCAAAAACAAGAACTTGCTCATAAAGGTTTTTGTTTGCTTTGCTTTGTTGCTTTGCAAATGGGAATAAGAGTAAACACTTAAAAATAGTACTGATATAAAATTTCAGTGGTTTTAGTTCTTCTAACAAATAAAATTTCAAACTGCTTCCATTGTCATCATATCTTATATTTCTCTATCCAAAATGAATTTATTCATCAGAGTATTAGAGTAGTAACTGTGAGAGGGATCTCGGAGTCCTAGTGGACAATCATTTAAATATGAGCCAGCAGTGTGCTGCAGCTGCCAAAAAAGCCAACACAGTGCTAGGCTGCATTAACAGAGGGATAGAATCAAGATCACATGAAGTATTAATGCCACTTTACAATGCTTTGGTAAGGCCACACATGGATTACTGCATCCAGTTTTGATCACCATGATGTAAAAAAGATGTTGAGACTCTAGAAAGAGTACAGAGACGAGCAACAAAGATGATTAGGGAACTGGAGGTTAAAACATATAAGAAACGGTTGCTGGAATTGGGTATGTCTAGTTTAACAAAGAGAAGGACGAAGGGGGACATAATAGCAGTATTCCAATATCTCAGGGGCCATCACAAAGAAGAGGGAGTCAAGCTATTTTCCAAAGCACCTGAAGGCAGGACAAGAAGCAATGGATAGAAACTAACCAAAGAGAGAAGCAACCTAGAACTAAGAAGAAAGTTCCTGACAGTTAGAACAATTAACCAGTGGAACAACCTGCCTCCAGAAACGGTGAATGCTCCAACACTGGAAGTTTTTAAGAAGAAAACTGGACAGCCATTTGTCCAAAATTGTATAGGGTTACCTGCCTGAGCGGGGGGTTGGACTTGATGACCTCCAAGGTCCCTTCCACCACCATCATCATTATTATTATTATCAATCATTGCACAGTCAGCCAGATGTTCAGACTGGATTTGGCATTTTGTCTACCTATCGAGTCCTTACCCAGGACCAGGGATAGGCAGATGTAGATGTTTGATGGTATTACAGGTATCGTCGCAGGATGGAAGCAGTTCCTAATAAGGCTGCCTTTTGCAATTGACTAATAGCAAATTTGTCAATGCCAAAGGTGTTCAAGTGGTGCTCCAGTTGTTTTGGGATTGCACCCAAACTATTGGTACTATCCTTGCTTGCTTTTGCCACAGTCTTTCTATTTCTATTTGTAGGTCTTTGTATTTTTGTTATCTTCTCCAGTTCTCTTCTATTCTGCTATCTCCAGGCACTGCCACGTCCACTATCCAGACTTTTTTGTCTTTCTTATCGACAATTGTTAAGTCTGGGGTGTTATGTTGCAGGTGCTTGTCTGTTTGAATTCTGAAGTCCCAGAGCAGTTTAATTTTATCATTTTCTATGACTTTCTCTATTTTATGATCCCACCAGTTTTTGCTTACAGGCAAATGATATTTTTTGCAGATCTTCCAATGCACCATTGTTGCTACTTTGTCATGCCGCTGCTTGTAATCAGTCTGTGCAATCTTCTTGCAACAGCTTACCAAGTGGTCCACTGTTTCTTCAGCTTCTTTGCATAGGCGGCACTTACTGTCTGTTGCTGTCTTCTCAATTTTGACTTTGTATGCATTTGTCCTTAAGGCTTGGTCTTGTGCAGCCAGAATTAGTCCCTCGGTCTCTTTCTTCAATTTTCCTGCTCTTAGCCATTGCCAGGTTTTATTATTATCTGCTTTCCCAGCTATTTTTTTCATGTATTGGCCATGTAGTGCTTTGTCTTCCCATGCCTCTATTCTGTTCTTCATTTGGTCTTTCTTGTAGGCCAGTTTGGTCTCTCCAGTAGTTAGTAAGCCTTCCTGATATACTAATTTCAGTGCATCTTCATCATTGTTCTTCAGATATTCTTCCAAAGCCATTTTTTCTTCTTCAACCATCTGATGTACTTGTAGCATTCCACGCCCACCTATTTGCCTTGGTAGATAAAGTCTGTCAATGTCACTGCGTGGATGAAGGGTGTGATTCATTGTCATTATTTTTCTGGTCTTCCTATCCATTGCTTTTAGTTCTGCTTGAGTCCAGTCCACTATTCCAGCTGTGTACCTAATGACTGGGATTGCCCAGGTGTTGATTGCCTTTATGGTATTTCCTCCATTGAGTTTGGACTTTAAGATCTTCTTCACTCTCTTGATGTATTCACCTCTAATCTTTTTCTTGACTTCAGTGTGCTTGATGTTGTCAGCTTGAAGGATACCCAAGTATTTGTAGTACTCTTCCTCATCCAGACTCTTAATGTTATTTTCGTGGGGCATCTTGATTCCTTCAGTTTTCACTATTTTTCCTTGTTTGATAGTAAGTGTGGCACATTTGTCCAAGCCAAACTCCATTACAATATCTTGGCTATATATACGGACAGTGTTGAGCAGCGATTCTATTTCAGATGATGTTTTTCCATACAGCTTCAGATCATCCATGTAAAAGAGGTGGGATAGTCTAGCAGATGTTTTTGATGTTTGATAACCATGTCCTGAGTTATTCAGTATTGTTGACAGAGCAATAACAAATAGTAATGGTGATAATGAATCTCCGTGAAATATTCCTCTCATGATATTAACCTCTCCCAGCTTCTCACCATTGATCTGCAACTGTGTCTTCCATTGTGCCATCGATTTTTGCACAAATTTTCTGATGTTTCTACTTACTCCTGTTATTTCTAGGCACTTTATTATCCAATCATGTGGCAGAGAGTCAAATGCCTTTTTGTAGTCAATCCATGCCACATTCAGGTTGGTCTTCCTTCTCTTGCAGTTTTCCAAGATCATTTTGTCTATTAGGAGTTGATCTTTTGTTCCTCTGCTATTGGGGCGGTTTCCTTTCTGCTCAGGTGGAAAGAGATTGTTTTCAACTAGATGCTGTTGTACTGCATCAGCTACCACACCAGTTAGTAATTTGAAAGTTGTTGGTAAGCAGGTAATTGGCCTGTAGTTACCTGGTGTTGCCCCTTTTGCTGGATTTTTCATTATTAGGTAGGTTTTCCCAGTTGTTAGCCACTTTTCAATTTCTCCTCCTTGTAGTATATTGTTGAACTGCTTGGCAATGAGTGGGTGTATAACAGTTAGATGTTTCAACCAAAACCCATGCAGTTCATCTTCACCTGGTGCTGACCAATTTTTGATTTTCTTTGCTCTTTTTTCTACCATTTTTGTTGTTATTACTAGTTCTTTCATTTCAACTTCTGTTTTATTTGCATCCACCTCTTTTAACCAAGCCGCATCCTTGTTGTATTTCTTTGGGTTATCCCATATCTGCTTCCAGAACTGCACTGTTTCTTCCTTGTCAGGTACTGACTGATTCCTTGCAGTTTCTCCATTGATGGATTGGTAGAAACGTTTCTGATTGGATTGAAATTGGAGGTTCTGCCTATAGTTTGCAATTCGAGCTTCATATCTACTGATTTTCCTGGCTATAGCTGTTATTTGTTGCTTTATTATTTCCAGTGCTTCCTTGATCTTCCTTGTTTCTAAGTGGTATTTCTTGATTAGGTATTCTTTGGTCTTCTTGTTCTTCAGCTTCTTTTCTTTCATCTGTTCTAGCTTGCTTGCATGTGATCTTAACTTGCTGATCTTATTTTCTAGTCTAACCTTCCATTTTTGTGGTGCACTGTTTGTTTGTTTTTCTTCTTTGTTGATTTTGCATCCCAGGTATTCTGTTATAACTGCAGCTGTGCTGTACATTAGTTGGTTTGTTTCTTGCAGTGAATTGGTGCTTATACTTGATATTGCAGTATTTGCATCTTTTAATGCTTGTGCTAGCTGTTTCTTTGGAACAAGCTTCAATGCAGGCAGCCTTATTCTGTTGTTTTTGTGCTGTTCTAGATGCTCAGTTATTCTTTGTTTCAATTCTTTTATTTCTTTAGTTAGAGGGTTTTGTTCTTCCTGAGGAAGAGGTGCCTGGTTTCCAAATGAGAACAGTTGTATATCTCTACTGGATTCTTTCACTGCCAACTCCCCCTGGTTTGCCTCTACATTCTGAATTACTTCTGTAAGGCTTTGATTTCTTTGCCCTGGGTAAACCTTTGCAGTTCGTCCAATTCTGTTTCTGTAAATACTTTATTTCGTGTTATAAATCGGCATTGATCTGCTAGTCTCTGTTCTGTTATTTCTGATTCTGGATGTTGTTCTTTCCAGAACTGGTGCATTCGTTTTAGATATCCTCTTCTTGTTGGACTTGATCTGTAGTAACAGATCATTATTTCTTTGTTTTCCATCACTGTGTATCTGCGACGGGTAAACACCTTTTCTTCCAGTAGTTCTGCAGCTGCTGGCCCTGGTTGCTCAGCCAACAGTCCTGAGTCCTGTAACCCATTTTTCACCAGATATCCAGGAACTCCAATATCTAGTGCGGACCTTGTTAACCCGGGCGACGTCCGAGCCGGTATGGCATTCTGAAATTTACGTCTCACCATATTTTTTATGGGAGAGACACTCTTTGTCTGACTCCTCTGATGAGATCTGTCCAGTATGGTTGAACCTCTGGCATAGCTCTCATCTTCCTCAGAGTACACAAGCCCCACAACCACGTCAAGGTAGTGCCTCACTGGGGGATTACTATTATTATTATTATTATTATTATTATTATTATTATTATTATTATTATATTACCACAGGGGTGTCAAACGGCCAGTCTGTGGGCCGGATGCATCACACCAAAACCACACCCACCCCATTGCCAGCAATGGGAAAAAAGTCACGATATTTCATGACATGTCACGTGATGTTGCAAGTTTGACAACTGTGTATTACCATGATAGCTGGCAGCTAAATAGATTTGCTTCGCTTGCATAGGATAATGTAAACATTCTTATGGCAAAATTGGGTTTGGTTATGCTTAGGGAATGTTGGTTAGTTACATTAAAATTGTCCTTACCTTTAGCAGGGAACATTGGGTTTTACATGCATAAAGCTAGGAAGAGTAACCTGTCCCAACTTCTACTTTGTTAAAAAGCAATATGTGATATGTCCTGATAACCAAAGCCATGAGGAGTTGCAAAGGTCAGCACATATAGTCCATTTAGAAAATGATGATAGCTATAAAAGATGGCTACTGATGGATGTAGATGGTTACATGGATTGTAAAAAGGGTAAATGCTTAAAGAAAACTTCAGTTATTGACCAAAAAGAGAAAATGAAAAAGATATGTTCTGTATCTGTAAACTAAAAAACCCAGAAAGATAAATAAATCTGAATGGAGGTGATTTTATTTTATGGAATTCAGTCAGTGAATATATGCAAACACATGTACATTGATTTAAATTAATACATGCAAATTGAATTACTGATGAATGACAATATGGAAGCTGTTAGGAACACAGTATTTTTTTTATTTAAGGAGTCCAATAGAAGTTATTGCCATTGTGCTAATGAGATATTTAAAAAGAGAGTTAACAGGAAGATGAAAGGAAATAAACTATGGATATAATGCATTTCAAATAATGATTGCTGCAAAAAAATGAATTTGAGAAAAATATATAAAGTTATATATGAAAGAATTGGGCACTAGGAAGAATTGCAAGAAAACTATGAGCAGGTATAGTGAATGACATTTGTGCAAAATAAATGTATTATTTCGCCAGTAATTCAAATACCATAAAGAACCTATCAACAAAGTCTTTGTGTGACTTTAATTTTTAATGTGATGTTGCAATCCCTAGCATGCCTAATAAAAGAAATTCATCAAAATCAAACCAATTTGTTTAGCTGAATTTGAATACACCTATAAGCAGGTGATGTGCTGTATTGAATTTTTTTATGACTATTAAAGCTTTTACCTACATTTGTTGAAATTATATATGGATTAAATCAAATATTATACCAAGAAGTTTCCAAACACCTACAAGGAACAATTTCAGGTTTTTTTTCTGTTACCCAGAAACTATTAAATGTACTAAGTATCATCAGCAAATAACTAGTTTAATCAATAAGAATATATTAGTGTTATCCTGGTGAAAGACAATATTACAATGTAACTAGAAATACTTTAAGTTTGTACAGAAGAGACTTCCAGTGCCAATCGCCGTGCCAATGGCGGCTTTTTTTAGCCATCCGTCTCAGGAATGCGTAAAAGCCAACAAAGACAGCGATCATCAGCTGTTTTGAGGCTTGGAAACTTTCTTCCCGGGAGAAGGGAAGAAGGTGAGTTTTTTCAGATAGAGGTTGAGTTCCTCTAGCCTCCCAAAAATTTTCTTTTGGGAGACGAAGGGTGAGAACTCCCTCAGAGTCTGGATCATCTCCACATCCCAGGACACCTTTGTTCTTCAGAACGAAGCTAGACGTCTTCCACATCTGCTGCTTAAATAGAATCCTGAGTAAAATCAAAAGCAGAGGGAGCTGTTCAGGAGGATCAGAATTATGATACTTTGGAACTTTAACTCAAAAAAAGAATTAATATCTTCTCCATTTATTATTTTAATAAAAGGAGAGAGGGGGGAAAGGGAAAAATGGCAGAGGAATCCCATTTCTTTGTTTGAAGAGATACTGTTAAGAAAGACTTTCACTTTTCACTTTCAATTGGCAACAAAGCTTAAACAATGTAATGGACTTTGCTTATTTAAAGAGTCAGCTTCTTTTTTCTTATATATGGGGGATTTGTTTTTATTATCACCTTATTTTATTTTGTTATAAGAAGTGTTTTTTTTTTAAAAAAAAAAGAGTTTGAAAATGGCTTCAAAACACCCTGGAATTTCTTCTCTTCCTAAAGGCTCAATTTCTTCTCCGGTAATTCAGACTGTACAGCAATCTAAGCCTAAGTCTCCTCTGCCGTCCCCCCCACCTCAGGCACTCACACTTAAAGATTTATAGGATGGCTTTGGAGAAAACTGCACAACAAATAAAACAAGAGACAGCAGAGCTTTTGGAACAGAAAAACAATGAGATGAGAGAAGATATAGTGCTGGCTCTCCAGGGACTTGCAGCTCATGTAGAATGTCTTGATGAGCATGTGGATGAAGTGGTGGAAGGGGTTGAAAGATTAGAGGATAGAGTTGAAAAAGTTGAAAATAATGTTGATGCAACACAGAATGAAATTATTATGTCACAATACAGAGATATGGAATTTGCTTTGCAAATAAGAGGATTGAAGGAGAATGTACAAGAGAATCTGAAAGAAGAAATTGCAGCAGAATTAGAGTTATTTTTTAGAGTTAACTCATGGATTGCGAGGCAGAGAAATTTACCAAGAGATGTGGTTATTTATTTTTCAAGAAGATCACTTCGTAATGAAATTATACAGGCTTTTTACAAGCAGAGATTTCAAATTGCAGCTTAAGATGTTATAATTTTAAAAGAAATACCTCCAAAAATTCTTAGAAAAAGAAAAGACTTTGCTTTTCTGGCTGAGGAGCTTAAGAAATGACAGATTCAGTTTAGATGGGATGTATCTGTTGGAATAATGGTGAATTATGTTGGGATACGTTACAGACTTAACACAATTTTAAAGGCAAGAGATTTTTATGTTTCTCCATGATCTAAAAGAAATGAAGGCAAGTCTGAAGGGCAGCTGGCTGTATGAGCAATGTCATTAGTAGGAGAAGAATTGTTGGTTGAATCTATGCAGCAGTCTTTGGAGATAAAAGCAGACCCAAAGGAACAGAGAATGACTCGTGCAGCCTATAAACATAAAGAAAAAGAACAACAAAAGGTAGATGTTGGAGTTTCACCACAAGCGGTTACCTCAGAGCCAGTGGGAGGAACAAGACCGAAGAGGTCATCAACTGCAGATTTACATGCAGTGTTCCGAAGGCTTCAGGCCACTAAAAATGGCAAAGTTCCTGACATGGAATGTTCATGGTTTGAATTCACCACAGAAAAGAAAGAAAGTATTTCATTATTTGAAACAACACAAGAATGATGTTATATGTTTGCAAGAGACTCATATTGCTTTAAAGGATCAAAAGTATTTATTAACTCACAGCTGGGAGTACAGTTTTCAGCCTCTGCTGCACAGAAAAAAGGAGGAGGAGTTATTTATTGAGGAAAGATTTATCACCGAAGTTAATTGATTCTGACCCACAAGGAAGATATGTTATTATTGATTTATTATTAAATGGTAAGAGATGTCTTATCATTGGATTATATGTTCCTAATCAACAACAAAAATATTTTTACAAGATGATACATCAGAAACTAACTCAGTTGGATTATAATTCAGTTATTATGATGGGTGATTGGAATGGTGTTTTAGATTCAAATAAAGACAAGAAGGGTTCTTTCAAATCTCCTAATCATGCAAAATTAACTAAAGTTTTTTTTTTTTATTTGAGGGATGATTTGGAACTTAGAGACATTTGGCGAGAACGGAATGCTGAAAAAAGATACTTCAGAATTGATTTTTTTTTAAATTACTAATGATCTTTTTTCTAGGGTGAAGAATGCCAAGATATTCCCTAGAATATTGTCAGACCATAGTCCTGTATGGTTGGAATTATCTATTGAAGACAGGAATAGAAGGACTTGTAGATTGAATGAAAATTTATTTAGACAGAAGAGGAGAGGAGAACGTACAGAAATGTAGAGATTACTTAAAGGAATTTTTTTTCTTTTGAATATGCATAAGGGTACTTCGATGCCAATGGTAAGGGATGCCAGTAAAGCATATATGAGAGGGGTTCTGATTCATTTGAATAATGCATATAGGCGCAAACAGATGCAGAAATGTAAAGAGTTGGAAGAAGTGATTAAATGTAAGGAGAAGGCTCTTGTTTTAAATCCAATGGACAATAGTTTAAAGGTTTCTATAACTATGCTTAAGGAGCAATTTAATATGTTAATAGCTGATCAGATTGCAATTAATTTACGGTATATGAAACATAATACATTTTGTAATGCAAATAAACCTGGTAGATGGTTGGCTTACCAACTATGAAAGAAACAGAAATCAAGGATTATAGAGAAAATAAATTATAAAGGTAAAGAAGTATATCAACAAAATTTGATTAAAAGGAGTTTTTTAGACTTTTATTCAAAGTTATATGCTAGTGAAAGTATACAAGTTTCAGATATAGAAAAGTATTTACAGGATGCACATTTTCCTAGACTTTCAAATGATAGATGAGATGAATGGTTTAATTACTTCTGAAGAGATTATTTGGGCAATTAAGCAATTAAAGGTTGGTAAGGCTCCAGGTACAGATGGATTAACAGCAATTTACTATAAAATGATATCTGAAGAAATGATAGAACCATTGAAGGAACTTTTTAATAATATTCTGTTGGGAGTAGAGGTACCTCCATCTTGGAAAAGGGCATTTATATCATTGATCCCAAAGGAGAATCAAGATTTGGCTCAGCCTAAAAACTATAGACCTATATCTCTTTTGAATACAGATTATAAGATTTTTTTCAAAAATATTGGCAAATAGATTAATACAAGTTTTGAAGCAATTGATCCATAGTGATCACAGTTAAAATGAATATTCTTACAAAGTTTCTTTTCTTGTTTCAAATGATACCTATTTTGAAAAAAGATGTTAATTTGGAGGAATGGCAGAAGGGGATTAATAAGTTTATTTGGGCAGGGAAAAAACCAAGAGTTAAGTTTAAGATTATACAAGATGCACAGGAAAGAGGAGGATTTAAGGCGCCTAATTTAAAATTGTATTATTATGTGGTGGCTTTAACCCTGATTAGCGATTGGCTCAACTTAACAAACAAAAATATCCTTTCTCTTGAGGGATGGGATTTATTATTTGGATGGCATGCATATTTAATTTATGATTAAATCAGGTTTTTAAATCCCATATTTTGAGAAGTGCTTTGTTGCGTGTCTGGAAGAAGTATTATTATAGGTTAAATTATAAGATTCCAATTTGGGGGATTCCAGACACGTGATAGAGGGAATATCTAGGGGAGTGAATTTGGATAGGATTTCTTATAAGGAATTATTTAGTTTGGTAGGGAAGGATTGGCAATTAAAGTCTTTAACTGAGCTGAAGCAAGAAAATATTGTACACTCTTGGTTTCAGTATAATCAATAGTTTCTTAGGTGGAGTTTAGATCAAAAGGTTGGTATTACTTTAGAGGATGTGAATTTGGTAAAACAGATTAAGGATCAAACTCGAGCGAATATAAAGAGAATTTATAATGTTTTAATAGAATTGGATTCTGAAACGGAGTTAGTTAAAGATTGTATGATTAAATGGGCTCAAAATATTCAAGAGCTGATTTTATTGGATACATGGGAGACAATTTGGGTTAGAAACGTAAAATTTACCCAAGCGCAAAATTTAAGAGAAAAGTTTTATAAAATGTTTTATAGATGGCATTTGGATCTGCAAAAGTTGTCCTGCATGTATCCTAATTTACAATCCAAATATTGGAGATGTGGAACTTTAGATGCAAACTATTTTCATATTTGGTGGACTTGTAGAGATATAAAAGCTTTTTGGATTAAGATTTGGTGGAATATTCAAAAGATTTTTAAGAGAAAGATAAAGTTTACTCTGCAATTATTTTTGTTGGGTATTAAGGTTGATTTTGATGTTAAAGAAATTAATTTGATGTTGAATCTTATAACAGCTGCAAGATTATTGGTGGGGCAATATTGGAAGAAAAATTCTTTGCCTTCTATGGAAGAATGGATATTTAAGGTGTCTAATTTAGCAGAAATGGCGAAAATCTCTGCCTATTTGAAGGACCATTCACAAGAAAAATATATTTCTGTCTGGAGAAGATGGATTGATTATATTCAAGATAAATATGAGACTGGAAAGTATTATCTTGCTAATGAGTAGATTTTAGATTATTATTAATAGTTTAATATGGTTGAATTTATATTATTTTTAGTGTTATGGTTTAATTATATTATTATTTTTGTTTTTAATTAGTTAACATTTGTTTTGAAAAGGAGTTAAAATATGTTATAGATTGATTGATAGTATAGTCGGGTAATGTTTGTTAGATTATGATTGTTTATTTGTTACCCTGTAATCAGCTCTGGGAAGTGGGGGAGGGGGGAAGGGGTGGATGGGGTTTGGGTTATATTGTATTAAATTTGTAAAACTTTTAATAAAAAAAAGTTTGTACAGAAGAGTGAAGATTTAAAAATGCCTTTTTTCATCAAAACCTACAGTGTATTTCTAGGAACAAGGCTCTTGGTGATTCCACTTGGATATTTTAAACCTATCTACCCATTAATTTAATGACTAAGTTTTATGAAAGTAGTAAAATACACAATGTTCCTTATTAAAGATACTATATGTCTATACTACACTATTAAAAGTTTCAAGTTTCCTAACTTTAAAGATATACAGCATATTTTTAAATCATCGTTAAGCCCAAACCCAGAGACGACAGCAAAATCCAGTTGAGTTCAATCTGTCATTTGCTTACCCAAATTGGCAGAATCTTTCCAAACTAAAATTATAACATCCTAATTACAATATATATCCTGAGAGATTCTAGGATGTAGCTATCCTGAATCTTTTCACCCTACCCCATCCAGCTCAGGATTGCACAGTCTCTTAATCTGAGTCTCCGGGAAGTTCTGTAATGCGATTCTTCCCCACTGCTTCTCCAGATGCACATTCACAATCTTGTATGGGAATGCAAAAATATTGAACTCTTACCATTGTAAGCTTATCTTGAGAATAATTACAGTCTTGCCAAGTGCTTTGTTCTAATCACAGTAGGAATTCAATTACTTTCCCAGCATTGAAATCAGTTAGACATATCTGATCATTATTGGACAGAAAATTAAATTTGATATTTTCTCTCATGAGAAATTAACACATTGGTGAAATTCTTATTTAAAATGGCTCGTAATATCTTTTTAACATGAATTAAGAAAGGAAATTATCGTCCTCATATTCAGCTGTTGAATAATGGTATTTCTAAAACTTTTCAGATTTTAGAAAAAGAATACAATTTACCTGAAAAAACTGAATGGAACATAGCTAAAACATTTGTATTAATTCTTTATAATAAGAATTAATATTATAATAAGAACTCCAGTGATGTTGAATGTGTTAGAGACATGCTTGACTAAATCTAAACTAACTATTTTAACAAAAATAATTCCACCCAAATTTGGACCCTACATGCCTAATCTAAGTCTACTGGTTTTAAAAGCCTAGAAATTTTGAAATGTTGGCTTTCTTTCTTTTATGTGTCACAGATGTAATAAATTTGCAGGAACCTTTGTACATGCATTATGAGTCTGACAAATAATAATGCCTTAGTTATTAGATACTTGTTCCTATGGTGAATCAAGTTCTCCAGAACTAGTTTAGACTTAAAGTTATTGGTTTGTTAAATTATATCTCAGAAATCTGTAATCATTCAATCTATGATAAACTTTGGATATAGTGAACTTGGACTGTGCATAAAAACTGATCATATATTGTTAAAAAATACTTGTTTCCCTGAACTGATAAACATTAGCCTTTGAATTAGCTTTGTAACAAAAGAAAAGCAGTATGATTCTATATGGTCTAGGTTCAATTAATTGTTTATAAATTGAATCTTACGTTGAACAAAAATGAAAGTATATACTTTTAATTGATTTGAGTATGTGTTTAGATGACACTGGTATTTTTAGTTTTTTTTTTCATTTCATTTAGCAGACAAATGTTTTTAAAAATCTCCCCTATTGTTATTGTTGTTAGTTGCGAAATCATGTCTGACCCATCGTGACACATAGACAACATTCTTCCAGGCCTTCCTATCCTTTACCATCTTCTGGAGTCCATGTAAGCTCACACCTACTGTTTCAGTGACTCCATCCAGCCACCTCATTCTCTGTCGTCCTCTTCTTCTATTGCCCTCAATCTTTCACAGCATTAGTCTCTTCTCCAGTGAGTCCTTCCTTCTCATTAGGTGGCAAAAGTATTTGAGTTTCAACTTCAGGATCTGGTCTTCTAAAGAGTAGTCAGGGTTGATCTCCTCTAGGACTGACCGGTTTGATCACCTTGCAGTCCAGGGGACTCGCAGGAGTCTTCTCCAGCACCATAGTTCAAAGGCCTCAATTCTTTTGCGCTCAGCCTTTCTTATGGTCCAACTTTCACAGCCATACCTTGCAACTGGGAAAACCATGGCCTTGGCTATACGTAATTTTCTCCCCTATTACCCATTTTCTATCTTTTATAGTGCTTTTTTTGCCTTTTTATTTTATCTTTACTCTATGGCTTATTTTCTAGAACATACCGTGTTTCCCTGAAAATAAGACCCAAACAGAAAATAAGCCCTAGCATGATTTTTCAGGATGTTCATAATATAAGCCCTACCCATTCGTCAGCCAGACGGATGCATTTAGTATAACCATTGCAACACAGGAGGTAGCGAATGCATGGGGGACGATGATGTCCGACAGCAGCCATAGCCCGCCTGCTTTTGGGTCGGGGCATTTTAGGCCTACGTAGCCTGCGCAACACTGATCTGGCAGGCCAGATTGCATGCCTTTCCCCTGTGCCTCTGCTTCCGCCTGCTGCCAGTGCTGCTGCCATAAGGTGGCCTGAATGTCAAGAGAGCTGGGGGGGCAAGCAGAGGCTGCCTCTTTTCTATCCCTGCCTTGGATCACAAATCTAGCAGGGGGTGGGGGTGGGGACTGGGCGGAGCCTCAACGATCAGGTTCTCTGTCTTACTTTCACCCCAAAGCAGTCTGCATTGGAGGCAGTTTCTTTCTCTAACCCTCACTCCCAAGCAGCCTCTGGAGATGGCTTGAACTGCCTTGCAGTCTTTGCTGACTTTCTCTTCCTTTGTAGAAGAACAGGAAAAAAAGCTGGGCATCCTGAGACATCCCACCCTGGGAGGAGACTCAGGTTTCACTCAATGAGGGAGGAGGCTTTGGAAAGCTGTCTTTTCATTTATATTCATCATCAATATTGTAATCCATCCCTTAATTTTTTAAAAAAATGATTTGTATTTACAATTAGCCTCCTTGAACACCAATGGGAAGGCACAGTATGAATAAGCCATGGAAATACAGACACTCGTACCCTAAAAGCTTACTCACTCGGGGTGCACTGCTTGGGTGCATTCAACTTCGGGACTCAACTAAACTCTTCAGCTGCGGCGGGCTGAAGTTCTCATCACCTTCAGGAAGACTGGGCAATGGAAACCTTAGTACAGGCGTGTTGTAGCTGAAGCAATCTGGATCATCCAGGGTAAGGTTGGCCACCATGGGAGATTCATCCCGCCTGTGCAGTAGAGCTAGAGGACAAGGGTGGATGATGGCAGCTGTAAATTAAAAGGCAGTTTCCAAAGCCTTCCTCCCCCAATGATTGAAACCTGAGTCAGTTTCCAGAATGGGACATCTCGGGACACCCAGCTTTCTTTTCTGCTCTTCCACAGAGGAATAGAAAGCTGGCAAAGCCTGCAGGGCAGTTCAAGCCATCTCCAGAGGCTGATTGAGAGTGAGCATGAGAGAGAGAAACTGATCATTGAAGCTCCAGCCAGCCCCCACCCCTGCCTGCCTGCCAGATTTGTTCTGCTTGCCTCTGCCCCTGGCTCTCTTGACATTCAGGCCACCTTGCCATGACAGCACCAACAGCAGGTGGAGTCAGAGTCATGGGAAGAGTCACATGATCTGGCCTGCTAGACCTGTGTTGCGCGGCCTGCGCAACCCTAGAGTGCCCTGGCCAAGGAGCCAGTGGGCTGTGGCTGCTATCAAATATTGATGGCCCCCACGTGCTGTCTGCCTCCTACGCAAGGGCTAGGGAGGCGTCCAACTGGGCTGGACCTTGTGATGAAAAAAATAAGACACCACCTGAAAATAAGCCCTAATGGGTCTTTTGGAGCAAAAATTAATATAAGACCTGGTCTTATTTTCAGGAAATCATGGTACTATGTAACTATATTTTTTTTAATATAATGTTATGAAAGATAGATAGATAGATAGATAGATAGATAGATAGATAGATAGATAGATAGATAGATAGATAGATAGATAGATATTGTCATTTGGTTTATTTATAAAATTACAGATCATTAAGATTTAAAAAAACAAATTGTATTTTTTAAAAAAAATGTACATTTTGATGTTTATTTTTTTAAAACATTACTGGTTTATTGTTTTTACTTGTGCTCTGCCTTATACAACTAGAGCCACCTTGGTCTTTTGGTAACATAGTAGGCATGGTTCTAAAGATAGGCTGCTCCAACATTAAAAAGAAACAAGAAACAAGTGATATCTTAGCATTTTCAGACATTTGGGAGGTCAGCAATTGTTTTATACTATTGCATAGAATAAGTGAAACCTTCTATGTCAGTCTCTGTTTTTTTTACAGTGACCTAATATCCCAGGTTTTGATATTTTATATTATTGCATAAATACATTAAGCTTACCTAACATTATTTCACTTTGAATCCTTTTTGTTTTTATATTTTCATTAATGGAAAAGTGCATATATATTGCAAACTTATTTTTCTGTTCATGACTTAAAATACGTCCATTTTTATATAAAAAAAGAATATGTTAATTTGTAGTCTTACAATTTTTGTCTCTCATTATCAGTTTGACTGTTATCTGTTTGTTTGACTAATCAAGAGCTGAATTTTAATCATAATAAATGTCATGTGTATTACTAGCTACGTATCAATCTAAAATAATAGTCATTATTATTAATACAGAACTTACTAGTCAGTGATAATAGTTTAGATCCCAAGATTCTACAACTTTTGTTTTCTAAATTATAAGTACCTATCCTAAGAATCTTTTAACATAACTAAATGCTAATAATTTTATTTATTCATAGAAGCATTCCCAATTTTCATAGCACATCTTCAGTAAAGTGTATTCGTAATCACAAACTGCAGTCTTTTCTGATGAATTCTGGAGGATGGGTGCCAAACTATTCTGGAGGACAGGTGCCAAAACAGAGAAGGCATGTTTCCTAGGCTCCATCAGATGGCATGCATTAATAACAGCACAATTTTATTTATTCATAGGTCTTATGGAATGGCAGAAATAATCAGAGAAAGATGGTCTATCACATAACCAAGCCAGATAATTAAGGACCACATTTTAAAATATAATTATATCCAGAAAAGGTTTAAGGAAGGAACAAAATTTCTGATACAGAGGATGCTAATGGGATTTAATAATCAAGGAGAAACTAAGCCTACAGAGAACATTAAAGTGTTCTGCAGGATACTATAAAATTCCCACTGCTATTCTGTTTCTGGTGATAATCAGAGAGATGTGGCTTGGAAGTCTATAAGCAGTAATAATGATTTATAACATTATTTAAATGACTTTGTTAAACCAACTTATATAATGTTTCTAAACTGATCCCAGAAGTGATAATTATGTGCTTTAAACAACAAATACATCACAAACAGGTTCAAATTCTGAAGCCCAACTATTTTTGCAGCTGTGCTCCTTAAATATTCTATATTCCAAGAAAAGTGATAACAAGCAGGTGCACAAAGAGATTCTATTTTCACACTTCTGGATAATATGTGAAGGCAATTCTTTTGTTTTATTCCATAGCAAGTTGCACAAGATTTTCATGTAACGAATTCATAAAACAATAAAACAACTTCCTAACAGTGAGGACAATTAACTAGTGGAACAGGTTGCCCTCAGAAATTGTGGGCGCTCCATCACTAGAAGTTTTTAAGAAGAGGCTAGACCAGTGGTTCTCAACCTTTCTAATGTCGCGACCCCATAATATAGTTCCCCATGTTGTGGTGACCCCCAATCACTTATACATCACCGGGTGCCAGGGGCGTGGCCAAAGAAAAGGGGGAAAAAATGGCAGACAGCCTTGTTTGGTGACCCCCGTGAAATGGTCATTCGACCCCAAATGGGGTCCCGACCCACAGGTTGAGAACCACTGGGCTAGACAGTCACTTGTCTGAAATAGTATAGATTCTCCTGCTTGCGCAGGGGGCTCGACTAGAAGACCTCCAAGGTCCCTTCCAGCTCTATTCTACAGTATTCTATTCTATTCTAATATAGCATTCTTTTCCTCTACTTATGTTGACATTTCAATTTATCTAATCTGTGACTTTTCCATCTCATATCATTGGTTTATTTTTTTTAATATCTTACAGATAGAACATTTATTTTACTTATAAATCCAAATTTTCAGAAGCAACATATGTGTTGTTAGAGAATGGGGATTGACTTTTCTAAAATCTTCACTCCAACTTTGGACATACTTGTAAAATGTATTTTACATTTAAATAAAAGATCTTTGCATATTTTCAGTTCAAACCATCTAATTTCTTCTGTAGCAATTAATAGCCTAGCCATCATTGTCCAGGGCAGAAATTTTTATAGGGTTTTGGTACCATGGGGAATATAAAGAATGCAAACTCAACTGGAGAGTCTAAAAAGCTCATAGAATAGACAAATCTGTATTTATGTAGTTATCAGAAGTCAAACTAAAATCAAGGGCATTAATACTTTTGTCCTTTCACAGGAACACTGCCTGATGACACAAAAAAAGCATAAACAATATAGAAATGCAAAACATAGATTAATTTATTATTTTAGATGTAAAAAGTGCATGTATCTTATAAGAACTTGGGGTTTACTGAGATTACTCAAATTCTGATAAACAGTTATAATTCAAGTTTTCACAACTCTAATTGGATTAAGGCAGACACTGATCCCAGCATACAAATACCACACCAACAATATTAAAAATTAGCTAGGACTTGAATTAACTTTGAACACCATATATTCCGGTGTATAAGACGACTGGGCATATAAGACGACCCCCAACTTTTGTGAAGATTTTCAGGGTTTAGAAAGTCATCTTACATGCCGGAAAATATGGTACAATATTGAATTTCTGTTTATAGATGAACACAATAGGAGCTCCATTCCTTTGCTGCTAGAAAGCGAGTGTTGTCCACCACTGCTTCCCTAATGCTTCCTGAACTCAGCTGGTATTTTTCCCCATATATTTTATTGATTTTTTAAAACATAAATCACTTAATAGTTGGTAAACAGTGTGTTTGCTGGGTTTACATTTGTAAAGAAAAATCATTAACAATTGGTTTCTATAATCTATAAACCACATAGAACATTTAGCTGATTTCCCTTTTCCCCAAAATGTCTTCTTTGCAAACCTTGAAATAATATAGTTATTATTATTTTGATAAAATATATTTAATCTTTAAATATTCCATTTAATGTACCTAGTCATCTAATCCTTTAGGTCTTATTCAAAACATTTTTTTCTTTTTTTACATTATAATTTCCCTAAATTCAGACACATTTAATTATCTAAAACATTTACTTCATCTAGGCCATTTCAGCAGTATTATATTACTTACATCAAGAAATAAAATAAAAGGGGGGGAAAGCATACAGTATTATTTAAGGAATTCATCTCTCTTAGAATGACATATGTATTCAGAATCTTTTCTGTTTCTTTAACCATATTCAAACAAATGTTTCTTTTTTAAATATTCTCTCTGGTAGATCCCATCATCTATTTTCTTAATTTTCACTTTGATCTTTTTCCTTTGACCAGTATCTTTCTTAATCAATTGATTTGCTGAATCAAAATTTTTTCCATATATTCATGACTGCTGCTATAGGTATAAGAAGTAAATCAAATGTTTCTTTTTTTTGTAGATGTAATGTCCTTAATTTATATAGCTTACTGTTTTCTACTATTTAATTGCTTTTCCTGAAAAAGAATAAAGTGATGGGCGATGTAGAAAAATGGGATTTTTGAATGCTTTGTCCTGCTGGCTGTGGAATTCTGGGAGTTAAAGCCCACATGCCTTAAAATTGTCAAGGTTGAGAAACACTGTATTAGTGCTTATTTCTGTAAAAAAAATAGGGCTGGCCATTAGGGGGCAGTTTGGTTTTAAATTCAGAGAACAGCTACCCGGCGTATAAGACGACCCCGGACTTTTGAGAAGATTTTCAGGGTTTTGAAAGTCGTCTTATTGCAGGAAAATATGGTATATATATATATATATATATATATATATATATATATATATATATATATAAATGTCCTGCCTCCCTGTGATCTTTGATTTCTAGTTATGCCTTTCCATTGACCTAATTTCAGTTTGCTTTCTACTACAATCTACTTTTTACTACTACCATCAAAATCTCAGGTAAGGAGACTTCCGGTAATATGGCTAACAATTAATATACCCAAAGAATCTTCTCTCTCTGGACTGTTGTTTTTCCAACTTAATAACAGAAGGAATAGGCTTTCCTTTCATTTATATGGCTCTCCTGGATTAGGGAGAGTCCTAGAATCATCGCACAAGATCCTTCATATAGCAACTGTCTGCAAATCACTTCAGGAGCCTTGCTTCAGAGCAGCTGATGAGCCGGAGCTGGAGGGCAGCTCTGCAATCACTTTGTTATGGGACAAAATAACCATTTTGGAATTCATTTTTCAAATGAACAATAAGTTGTGCCTTTCATATATAACCAATTTATGAGATTATTATCTTTATTAGCTAAAAGAGGATCTCTTTAGTCACAGCCTGTTACTCCTTTCTGAAGCTGTGAGCTTTTTTTGAGACTTCTTTATTGCTAAATGACAAGGAAGAGGGTTGTTGGAGACAAGCTAAAATAAGGAAGTATGGAATATCTTTTCTTTTTCATTTTAATGGAGAAGCATAAGGATCAAAAAATGTGGCTTTATTTTACTATTTTTAAAATAATCTGCTGCCTTGGATTTCTTTGTTGTGGGTAGTTGAAATTCTCTAATTTTTATAAACTCTGGCCAGAAAAAACAACAAACAAACAAATAAACAAATAAATATTTGACCACTATAGGGAGTTATGAAGATCTTTAAACTTAAGCTCAAGTCTGTTATTAGGAAAGCTAATAACCCATATTATAAATTAATCAGGTACTAGAGGTATAAATGATATACAGTAGATTATATAAAAAAGAGGAAGAGACACGATTAGGCATAGAAAACTATCAACCCACAGCGACAACTCCACAAATATCAGACAATGCAAATACATTAACTTTGGAATACAAATATGACATCAGATTTTATTATGATGGTTTGAATATAACCCTGTGAGTTCCAAGTAAACTCACAAATTTTAAGAAGTCAAATTTGAGATTTTTTTCTTTGTGGATGCTTTCAAGGTTCACAATCCTTCGAGGAAAAAAAGAATTTGATAGTTATCTCAGAGAAAAGATTTTATTCTATGAGGAAGAGCTTCAAGCTAATCTACAACTTTTAACAGAACAGCTTTGGGACTTTTTATGAATATTAACAAGGTTGAGAATTTCTTGAAGAAAACAGACTTGATAGACATTCCTGAAAAGAAAACTAATTTATTCTATGAAGACAAGCTAGAGGGAGTAACATAAATTTAATTAGTTAATTAGAGTTAGTATGGATTTTTATAAGCCTGATATACATATTGAAAGAAAGCTTTATTGTAGTTGTGTATTTATCAAATGAGTTTGTAACTGTATGTTTTCTGTCCTTTTATATAAGGTTTGAATAATTCCCAAAGTTTATAAAATATTATTGATCAAATTTGAAAATATGAATGGTTAGAAAGAAAAAGATTTTATTCCCATGATGATAAATTTGAGGGGCAGATTTAAATACAATGAGCTAATTGGAATTAATTGGATTTTTACTGGTGTGATATATATAATTGAAAGAAAGCTTTAATGTAGTTTGGGGTTTATAAAATGAATGTTTTTTTTAATTTTATTTTTTTAATAAACTTTATTGGTTTTTAAAACATAAATCACATAATAGTTGATTAACAGTGCGCTTGCCTGGCTTACATTTACAAAGGAAAATCGTCAACAATTAATATCTATAATCCATAATCCACGTAGTCACACAAATGTTTCTTTTTTCTTTTTTCCCCCATAGATATTCTCTCTGATAGTTCCTGTCATCAATATTCTTAATTTTCACTTTAATATTTAAATATTTTCCCTTTAATCAGTATCATGCTTGATCAATGTGTTTCGCTGAATCGGAGCTTTTTTCCCTCTATTTTTCCCCAACCAATCATACAATTTGTTCCAGATTTTGTAGTAATCTGTTTCACTCTTATCCTTAAGTTCTAATGTCAACCTATCCATTTCAGCACAGGATAAAATCTTATTTATTACCTCTTCTTCTGAGGGTGTCTCACTGTCTTTCCATCTCTGTGCAAAGACTAATCTTGCTGCTATTAGCATGTGTAATAATAGGTATAAGGCTCCTTTATTGTATCTATCTTTAGTGATACCCAGCAAAAAGAATTCTGGTTTTAGCTCAATGTTCTGCATTTTCCCCTTTATATATAGTGCTTGACTAATTTTTAAAGTCTGTAAAAAATCATTGAAAATGAACTTTAAAATATGTATGTTAAGAGGAAGTTTAAAAAGTAAATTAAAAAAGACATATTAGAACCTACTGATATTAGAAAAGCTTTTAAAGAAAAAATTACTCTTTTAAAGTTTTTAAAAAGTGTTTAATCCCTTTAGGATTAAAAAATCTGAAATAATATAGGTAATTCTTTTAATATAAATTATGACAGTTTATAAAGATTAATGAGTAGACAGAAGCATATACTATTCCCCATGGCGAGGAAAAGCAGAGATGGTCAAATTAATTCCTTCATCCAAAGAAGAGAATCTATTTAATTTTGTTTCTATTTGGAAATTACCTTTAGATTTTGTGCTTGCAATGAGGGAAAAAAAATGAAACTTTGATTTTGTTTTTGCTGATTAGATAGGTTTATTGCTACAGAAATGGCTAATATATACTATTGTGTAAAAGTAAAAACATGGAGTTGTAATGTTATATCTTCTACTGTGCTAATGAGATTTGGAAGTCAGTGCCTTTTTCTTTCTTTTTCCCTCTCTATCCCATTTTTTTGCTTCCCCCCAGTTTTCTATTACTTTTATTTATTTCTCTTTGTATTTTATATTTTGATAAACCAATAAAAATGTGAAAAAAATCTCAAGTGAGAGGCTGGAACTATCCTAACAGAATAATAAGGATTCAACCTGGAAAATACTGAATGTTTTGGGACTGAATTCTTAGCTGGGTGGAAATATCTTGCTTAGAGAACGTTGTCCTTGCAACTAAGATATTTCCTGGTGCATCTGCTTGCAACAGAAAATAAAATTATGATGTATAACCGAAGGGTGGTGAAAGTCCTATTAGAGGTCTGTATGTAATGACTAATAAAAATCATGGGTTTTGTAAGATGTAACCAGCTACTTGTAAAAAAAAATAAAATCCATTTTGTTTTATGTTCAAGAGCAGTACATTTAATAATGCATAACTGGGTTAAATGTGAAAAGACATTTGCTTTAGATTCTGCAGTATTGACTTTACTTTTAGAAATAGTTGCTGTCAAATTCCTGTTTTGTCAGGACTGAATTTGTTCCATTTCTAGTGCTTCATATTTCATTAAATTAACCAATCAATGGGTAAAAGAATCAATAGATATGGCAGCAGCTGGATTAATCACAGAAGGAAAGGAAAGCTGCCAAATTTCATTTGGCTGCTTATATTGATTCTGCCAAACTTCTCTTGGTTAGAAAACTATTATTCTCCTATAGGAAATCTTTCTGAAATGTTCTTTTCTAATATATATGATCACTAATGTAAAATGGTGTGAGCATTTGTGTGTGTGTGTGTGTGTGTGTGTGTGTGTGTGTGTACATGCCAGGTAGAGTTTTTTCTGCAGCATTTCTTCAATATGGAACAGGTTCTTTAATACAAATATACTTATCTTGGAAGAAGAAAAAAGGGTGATTTTTATTCATCTCTCTTTTGCACAGTCTTGTTTCATTCACACTATTTCAGAGATTGTCACAGGTCTGTAGAAAATAATTATGGGGGTCACAATGTATAATCAAGCCATAACTGAATTGATTATGATTATATTTTGTTGTATAGAATGCATACTCTAGCCAAAATTTCAGATAAGGAAAATTACATGTATATGTAATTTTAATCCCTAAACATATTTAGGCAAGTATGTATTTGAATTGATTATGGATATTTTATTGTAGTCTTATTGCATAAGAGTGTGTATCATGTGATAGCATTAGTTTAATGAGAAAAAAACCAAAAAGGAATAAAGCATGTGTCAGTAAAGTTGTTAATTATTTAATGAAGGAATAGATTAGCTCCATGCCACTCTAGTTCTTCTGTTGCTTAGTTCTAATGCAATTTGCATGTTCTGTCATTGCATGTGGCAATATCAAATTATTTGAATTAGTTTATTAATCAGAATTTTATGCTGTAAAAAGCAAGATGAGAAAAAGTTTTCACAATGGCAAGATAAATTTCTGGGTGAAATATTCGATATTGACAAACCCACTGTCTATATTCATAGATGCAAGTGTATGAAATTCATTTATTTACTTATTTTTACTTTAATATTGGTTCCATAGCAGAGTACAAAATTGGGAGTGCTCCTACTATGTTAATTGGCTTTGCATATGCTTTCTTCTATGAAATGGCAAGGACTCATTTCATTAATTTTCTCCTGTTGTGATTTATATGAGCTATGTGAATTGCCAAAAAGAAAAAAGAAATAAAAACTGTTTGGAGGTCATATAGTGTTTATTTACAAATTGCTCATCACCGTGTAACTGTATAACTGAAAGAATTGCCAAACAGAGCAATTTTAGGATAGCTATTTTCAAAACAATATAGAATGGCAATACAATAGCATTTCACTTGTATACCACTTAATAGTGCTTTACAGCACTCTCTGAGCAATTTACAATGCCAGCATATTGCCCCAATCTGGGTCCTTGTTTTGCCAACTTCTGAAGGATGGAAGGCTGAGCCAACCTCGAACCAGTTAGGATCAAAGTCCTGTGGGCAGAATTAGCTTGTAATACTGGATTCTAATCACTCCAACACCACCGCTCCTAAATCAGAGTATTAGGATATAGACACATTACATTATATGGCCACTTCTTTAATAAAGTGTACCACACATCAGAACAAACCACAATGATCCAATATGCCCCCAAATGATACATAAACTTACATTCAATAAACCGCATTTGTAAATGAAATTAGAAAAACTAATTCAGTATATATATTCATCTCCTATAACTGATTCTTTTTAATATCCATTATTGCTCATTGCCTTTTAAACATATCTTGCTTCCTTATAGGACCCTCTCTTGTAAACATCCTATAATTCAAGCTGATGAAATTATACATACACTTTTTAACCATTGTCTAGGATCAATGTTAGTTATTGAAAATGTTATGAAAGCATTATCTTAACCAAAATTAAATTTATCATCTGTCAGTCAATACTGTTTTGCATGTTTTAACTATAAAGTAATATGAGCAGTTTTTTGCAGTTAAAATACATGACCATGTAGAATAATTAACATTTCCACTGAAAGGATTTTGAAAGCGGTATAGTATATACTTCTGTTGAAGGGTAAAGTGAAAGTTATTTTTATTTTGCTCTATTTATGCTAATTATTTGTGATAGTGAGTTTCTTTTGAAATTTTTCTTCAATGGTATCTTAATAGAATGGATGATAACTGTTGAGTCCTCAGCTTAATGGCAATAAATCACAGAGCATCTCGTAGAGTTAAGAAGCTTTTATTGTTGTTCCTTCAGCTCCGTTTCAGCTCTGAGGCACGCAGGTCTCTCTGCTCTCTTAAGAACATTCCCCGGACCAAATGGCAACATTTGGCGCGCTCTGCTCCTCGCGCATGCGCGCGAAGCAGGCGCCAGCCAGTCTGGTCCCGGGCAGCTTGCAACTGCCCGGGACTGTTGCAACATCCCGAGCCTGCCTTTGCAGGCTCAGGACACAACACCCCTTCCCCCCGGCTAAGACTAATAACCATATGAATAGTTACACGCGACCTCAACACGAGCGTGGTGTGCCAACCCATGCTCCATGTTACTGGGTTATTGTTCTGGGCATTAATACCCAACGCCCATATTCCCATTGCTCCCAACAGCAGACACCTTCTCACTGTTTCTGCTTTGCCAGCAGAGTTACAAAGTCCTCAAGGTACTTAGGAGATCTCTTGACTCTCTGTGACCTCCTTAGACCCTGAGAATTCCCAATTCCATTTTTCCTAGAGGATGACATGGATTTGCCCCCTCTATCAGGCCTTGGTGGTCCTCATGGACCGTGCCCCGTTGCCTGGTCTCGTCAGACCAGGACTTTGTTCTCCCAATAACCTGGTTGACCTGCCTAGTTGCAGGCCCTCTGGCCCTTCTATAGAACTGCCACTGTTAGGCAACTCTGTAGTGCCTCCCAGGCCCACACTGGACCTATCAGGGGGCTGCATTCCTTCGCTCCCCAGTTCCATAATGGGACTGTCTGGGGCTTCAGTATTTCCCCAAAACTCAGTTGCCCCCCCCATCTGTGCTGGAGGTGTCAGAAGTGGGATGTGCCTCTCCATCCACCTCCCTGTGTGATTACCTCCTTCTGGAAACAGTAGCAGTACTGGGCCAACTAGACTCTCTTGCAATGTTTGAGTTATTAGGATGCTCCCGGTTATTCTCCCTGACTGGAGTGCTGAATGGTATTGGAGAATGATGAGTATGCCCCCTGGGTGACTCCCTGGCTGGAGTAGGCACTGGTGCCTGTGTGCTTCCTAGTTCCCATGGATTCCTGTTTGGAACACTCGCGGAATCTTGGAGTAGGCCTTCTGTGGCCTCTCTGTTGGGGCCCGGGTGCTGCCAACACCCATCCCTTTGCCCATTGAGGTCCCCCCCCCCCTGGAAAAGGCCCAAGAGTTTCTGAGGGTAAGTCCAGACTTGTACACAGCTGGTCGATATGCTGCCGAAGGACACGACCGTCATCCAATGAGACCTCGTATGACAAGGGACCTGTAACCTTGCAAACTACAGCAGGAACCCACAAGTGACCTGGTCCATAGTTACGAGTCCATACCAGGGCACCCATTTTCAATTGCCTTGGTGCCTGGGTTGTGTAACTTTAGGAGGCAGTCTGTCCGGGTGCAACCGGTCAAGTTTAGTAATCAGTTTGCACCCCCAGCGAAGTTCAGCTGGGCTTTTCCCAGTAGAAGTTGAAGGTGTGGTGCGGTACGCAAGAAGAAAGTCTGCCAACCTGTGATGCCAGTCCCCATAGGTCAGTTTCTTTAAAGTATCCTTGGTGATGCGGACCATCCGTTCAGCCATATCATTGATGGAAGGGTGGAAAGGTGCAGAGGTGGCATGACGAATCATGTTGGCCTGTAAGAAAGCTTGGAATTCGGAAGAGGTGAATTGAAGGCCGTTGTCAGACACCAACACATTCGGAAGCCCATGTGCAGCAAAAATCCCCCTCAGTACTTGAATGGTCCTGGCAGCGGTGGTTGAAGAGACAGGTACAACCTCAAGCCATTTTGAATAGCTATCAACCAGGACCAAGAAGAATTGACCCTGAAAGGGCCCAGCGTAATCGATGTGTACCCTAGACCAAGGTGACTGTGTTTCCTCCCATCTATGTACAGGAGCCTGGGGCATTTCTGGGCGTGAGCACTGACAAAGGTGGCAAGCGTGCACCTTAGCCTCAATTTCCTTGTCTAACCCAGGCCACCACAAATGGCTGCACACAAGCGCCTTCATTCTTACAATGCCAGGATGACCCTCGTGAAGGGAACCTAAGACTCTAGACCTCATTGAGGTAGGAATAACAACTCTGCTGCCCCACAGCAGACAACCCTGAAAAGTGGATAACTCATGTCTCTTATTTATTTATTTATTTATTTATTTATTTATGAGACTTATATACCGCTTTAAGTGCAAGCACTCTCTAAGCAGTGTACACCAGTAAGCAATGTATATATATATTTACATTGCCCCCAACAATCTGGGTCCTCATTTTACCTATCCCGGAAGGATGGAAGGCTGAGTCAACCTTGAGCCGGTGAGATTTGAACCTCTGACCTGCTGAACACAGTCAGCTAAAGTGGCCTGCAGTACTGCACTCTAACTGCTGCGCCACCTCGGCTCTTTATAGCCAGAAACTCTGAAACTCAGTGCCTGAACAACTCTCTGGCCATCCAGACAAAACCCAGGATAAGACACGAGAGAGTATGAGATCTGTGGCTGATTCAGCAGCCACATCCCTGGCATTTAAAGGTGACTCAGGCAGCGCCTGAATGGAAAGGATGTTGATGGCACCTCGGCACCTCGGCAGGAATGAGCTGAGGTGGCGCAGCAGTTAGAGTGCAGTACTGCAGGCCACTTTAGCTGACTGTGTTCAGCAGGTCAGCGGTTCAAATCTCACCGGCTCAAGGTTGACTCATCCTTCCATCCTTCCGAGGTAGGTAAAATGAGGACCCAGATTGTTGGGGGCAATGTAAATATATATACATTGCTTACTGGTGTACACCGCTTAGAGAGTGCTTGCACTTAAAGCAGTATATAAGTCTCATAAATAAATGGCAGGGGCAGGATCAGCCTCCACTACTTGTAAGGGTAATCTACTGAGGCCATCAGCATGGCCCATTTCTTTGCCAGATTTGTGAATTAAAGAAAAATCATAGGCTGACAGGAAGATGGACCATCTCAGCATCCTGGGGGAGATGATATGGAGCGTTTGTTTGTTTGTAGTAAACAACCCCAACAAAGGCTTATGGTCAGTGTAGACCGTGAAATGTCTGCCATATAAAAAAATCATGGGATTTTTTAATTCCAGCAACAACAGCTAAGGCCTCCCTGTCTATCTGGGCGTAGTTTCGCTCAGCAGAAGACAAGGTTCTGGAGTAATAAGCAACAGGAACCTGAGTTCCATCCGGTCTAAGGCGGCTAAATACTGCTCCCATCCCATAAGGGGAGGCATCACAAGCGATGCACACAGGGAGAGTTTCATTAAAATCTGCAAGCACATTATTGGATGTGAGTAAAGCCTTAACCTCATTGAAGCTTGTTTCATGTGCTTGTGACCACTGCCACACTGCCTGTTTGTCCAGAAGCCTATGAAGTGGTTTAGCTACATTAGCCTTGTTAGGAATGAATGAATTATAGAAATTCAAGAGGCCCAGAAAAGCTTGTAGTTCAGCTTTGGACTTAGGCCTAGGAGCTTGCATGGTAGCTTTTAATTTGGACTCAGCAGGATCAATCCCATTGGCATCAATTTTGAATTCCAGAAAATCTGTAGAAGGCACCCCAATTTTACATTTGTCTTTTTTAAGCTTGAGGCCTGTTTTCCGGAACCGCATCAGGACAGCCCTCAATCTCACAGCTAAATTTTGAGTGGAATCTCCAGCAATTAAGACATCATCAAAGTAGGGGCAAACCCCTGGTATGCCCCTCAAGGTATTTTCCATTGCGCTTTGGAAAATTCCAGGAGCCACATTTACTCCAAATTGTAGTCTTTTGACTTTGAATCCCCTCCTGTGTGTTACAATGGTTTGTGCTACAGCAGCAGCTTCATCAACAAGTAACTGTTGATAAGCCTGTACTAAATCTAGCTTTGCAAAAACACGCCCCCCCTTGAGGGAAGCCAGAATATGGCTGACTACAGGTACAAGATAGGCATGTTGTTGTAATGCCTTATTTAGAGTGCATTTGTAATCTGAACAAATGCGAATGTCCCCATTAGCCTTAAGAGGCGTAACTATGGGAGTTTCCCAAGGACTGGAGTCAACAAGTTCTAAGACTCCTTGCTGAATCAACTTGTTCAATTCAGCATCAATTTTTCCTTTTAAAGCAAACGGTGCTCTCCTTGCTTTTACTCTGATAGGAATGACAGTGGGGTCCAATTTTAAGGAAACTGGGGGCCCTTTGTATGTACCCAGCTGTGGGCTGAAGACATCTGCAAATTCTTTGCAGACTTCTTGTAGACCTACTGTTTGCAAGCTATTGAGCCCTGTAACTTGTATTCCCAAGGCCTCAAACCAATCGAGTCCTATGAGACTCGTGCGCTCACCCCCCACTATCAATACATCTAATGGACCTTCAAAATCCTTATATTGTACATTAAGGGTGGCCTCCCCCTTAACACACACTTTGGAGTTTTGAAAGTCTGTTAGAACTATATTGGATGGCCTAAGCTTGGCCTGGAACCCATTGCTAGAGCAAATCTTTCTGAATGTGTGAATGGAAATAATTGAAAGTGCAGACCCAGTGTCTAGTTCCATGACCAATGGAACTCCTTGCAACTTCACTTTAAGTGACAGTTTCTTTTTGAGTGGCTTGTGTGTGCCTGTCCTATAAATGTTTCTTCATGAAGCGCAGAAACCCACCTTGTTTTGGCTGGGGACCCTGGTACCTTTCAGGCGCAATCTTTCTCAGGGTTGTACCTTCTGACAGCCCAGACACACAGCTGCTATGTGGCCTTGCCTTCCACATGCTCTACAGATTGCAGAACGGCACCTGCAGTCAGTTCTCTTGTGGCGAAGCACTTGGGTACAGCTGAAGACTTTTCTTTGCCTTCCTTCTGCTTCCTTTCTTTGGCTGGGTAGAGATGATCCACCTCTTCTTCAGAATACTCTTCCGAGCTCTCCTGGATTCCCTCATGGTGCACGGAAACAGCTTCTGGAGTACTTCTGATAGGCCTCATATTCTTGATTGCCCCATCTGCTGCCTCTTCTGCAGTAACCTCTCTCAAGGCATCTTGGAACGATATGTCTTCCTTTGCAAAAAGTCTCTGCTGCAAGTCTCTGTTTCTAAGCCCACATACAAATCTGTCTCTCAGCCTTTCTTCTAAGTCTTTAAACTCACAAGGCTTGGCTGCTCTTCTCAAAGCTGCAATGTATTCTTTAGCTGATTCACCAGCCCATTGATCCCTCTGTTCAAAGGTATGTCTCCATGCAATAACAGACAACTTGGGCTGAAAATATTCTTTTAGTAATTTTTTAAAATCTGTGTAGGTGATAGATTCAAGAGGCGCAGGGGCTGCTACGTTTTCAGCAATTTCAAATGCATCTTGACCACAAACACAGAGCAAAGTAGCAGCCTTTAAGCCATCTTCTCTTACTTGGTTTACTTTCAAATAGTTTTCTACTCTGGCCACATAAGACTCCCATCTTTCTGGGTGCTTGACATCAAATTCAGAAAGCTTCCCTATCTTTGCCATTTTCTCTTTTGTAAGGAAAGGGTCGATCAGCCAGCTTACCTCCAATGACGCTGTATTGGCAGGCAGGTGCTGAATTTAACACCGTCTTCCTAGCTGTTCTCCAGACTCCTGGGTAAGCTTACAATTCTTTTAATTGCTTGTAAGGCATCCCACCTTCGTAGCCAGTTATTGAGTCCTCAGCTTAATGGCAATAAATCACAGAGCATCTCGTAGAGTTAAGAAGCTTTTATTGTTGTTCCTTCAGCTCCGTTTCAGCTCTGAGGCATGCAGTCCTCTCTGCCTCTCTTAAGAACATTCCCTGGACCAAATGGCAACATTTGGCGCGCTCTGCTCCTCGCGCATGCGCGTGAAGCAGGCGCCAGCCAGTCTGGTCCTGGGCAGCTTGCAACTGCCCAGGAATGTTGTGTCCTGAACCTGTTTGCAGGCTCAGGACACAACAATAACTACTGAAAAAAAATGGACCCTTATAAGAGAAAATGCAGCATGAATTACACTCAGTATTAAATTGCTGTTCTAAGTCTTTTGTCATTCCATTTGTTTCTGCACTAAGTAGGATGCAAGAAATAGTTGCTGGATACAATGTCATAGTAAAGAAGAATTAATTTGATCATTTATCAGCAGTAAAAATGATGTTTTGTTTTATTTTGGAATATTTCTTTTATTGGGCATGATTAGAGAATTGTAGTTATTGAACTATTATCACAATACAAAAATGATTACAATGCTATTCAACTGCTGAATGGTTAGATATCAGAAATCAGAAGCAACCACAAATTGATTAAAGACCATTAAAAATTAAATCATTTGTACAAAATGTTTTTCTGTAATTTTCTTCATTTCTGTCCACGAAAAAAATACATTGGTTTATTGAACGCATAATAAAAAAATTCTAACATGTCAAGATAAATTTTGACATTTGTTCAAATGTCACATCAAAAATCACATCAATACACCAATGTGTTTTGACTTGGATAAAAATGAAGAAAGTTGCAGAAGATCATAAAAAGAATATTGGATGCTTCCAGATGTTTCCATGAATAGACAGTTACAACCCTTTCTATAACTGAAAATAACTAATCTACCCCTGAATATACTGCAGTTATTTATTTGTCAGAATTCATATAAATATAATCCCATTGTTGTATTAAGAAGCTACTCATGTCAAGATGTTGGGGAGATAGTAATGAACAAGCAAATTTATAGTAGCTAGCAATCCTAGTATTGAGTCTTTTCTGAATCAACAATCTAAGCTTTAAGTCAGGAAAATAGCAGTTACTAAATTCTATAGTACAAAATTATTTGTGGCAGTTCAATTAACATTCTGTTTTAGTATAGAGCAATTTTGTAGCTGATTTTCTATTTAATATGTGAAGAGCAGCTATTGACATATTCTAATACATCAAGAGTTTTACATATCATAAAAGCACTTGCAAATGAATTCAACTAGATAATTAATGGAAGTTATATTCAATATAGCTAAGAAAGTTTAACTAGTATAGGAGTAAATAAAACCAAATAATGTATTATTTATTAAAACTGACATTTAGTTTAGTGATATTGACAAATGATGCTGAATTTTACTCTGTCAGCTGAATAGAGGTCATAGATATTTCTTATGTACGGAACAAATGATTGACGACTAGGACTATAAATCTATAAATCTATACAGTTTTTGTATATATGCACATATAAATATGCATAGATATTGTCTAATGTTCCTTCAGGTTAAGGATGGGGTTAAATCTCATTAATAAACACATAAAATCAAATGCAATAATTGGAAGTATAGTTGTACAGGAAACATTTTGTTTCTTGCAGGATCCAATCTGGGTTGCTTATTGGGACCAGAGGATTAGTCTTCTGAGCTTTTGGACTCGTGTGGAGCCCATCCTCAGGGAATGTTTCTCTACCAAAATATTTGCTTTGGGCTATTCTATACATAGTATTTATGTGGTGCCTGATTGTGTGCGGATTTTTAGTTGTTGATTGGGGTATTGTTGACTGGCAATTAAGTTGTTGGCTATTGTTTCAAAACTCTACACATTCTGAGTTACCATCCACTGTCACATAAAAAGATTTGCATCAGAACACTATATGAATCCATTGTAGTATCCAGCAAGCAAACCAACTGGAAAGCAGGTACCTACATGAATAATTCTGGGTACTCACAAGCATTTTTCACATGATGCCTGTGCAACATACAGGGGAGAGAAAAGAAGAAAGAAGATAAAATATCAACTATATGGCAAACCCTGCCATACATCAAAACCATTTTGGAAGCAGTAGAACACAGCTTGATCTTCAAATGGGAATTGCCCACTGCTCAGAGGCTACCATATGAAGACAAAACATGCACTAAAAAGATTGTTTGGAGATGGGAAAAAGTTCCAATGCAATTTACTGGATTCCTAACATAGATTGTCCCTGTGAACATGTAGGACAGATGGGGAGGAAGCTAATCACCAGATTGCAAGAACATGAGTGAGCGGTTAGACAAGAAGACCTAAACTCATTGGTAGCCTCATATTGCAATGAACAAGGACACACATTCAATTTTGCAACTACTAAGATTGTTGGCTGAGCAGGGATTTAATAGCCAACTATCATTACCAAAATTAACAACTAAAAGCCACACACCAGGCACCATATAAATACTATGCATAGAACAGCCCAGTGCACACATTCTGGAGAGAGGAAAGTTCATTGTGGATTGCTTTTGCCTTGCAAGATTCCTATTTTAAATAAACAATTTTGTATTAGTTGTTTTGTAAAGTTTTTCTTTAAATTTAATATGGCTTACCATGATTCTGAGCATTCTGGACAATCAGGCATGAAGCTCTGGAACAGTTTACTAATGTTACTAATGTTCTCACTTCTAAATGATAAAATAATTTTCCAGCCTCCAAAGAACCAGGTGTTCATTTCTTTTAACACCAAGAATTCCAATCTCTTTCCCATGGTATTCACTTTAAACCTGCAATACAATATTGAACATATATTCCTTTAAAATATATAATAGGTTACAAAAAGAAATCATTTTTTCCAATTCTACGGTATACTTTTCTCTATTTTATTACTATTATAAAACTTTTAAAACACATTTGAAAAACAGGTTCTGGGAAAGTCTCTATGGAAAGCTTACATGTGAAAATCTGACAGGATTTGACTTCTACTTGACTGCAGCTGCATTGGGCATTGAGATGTTTATTTCAGATTCTGATTGCATACGCACTGACCTGTTAAAAGAGCTTCCTTATTTTTATTTTGAATCTAGCAATCAGTACTCTCCACAGTTCAGTTATTCCAAGATACTGATTGTTTGGACTTTCTCAGCATGTTATCATATTATATCTATAAAGGACTGATTCTTACTTTAATGTATTCAGTCACCATGATGATCTCATTTTGTATCTGGCCTTAGGGCTGTTAAATAGATTTGTAAAATCAACCATAACATTTCTGCACTCTATAGTGGACCTGAAAGGATAACTGGATTATTAGTTATTTTTAGACTGGTGCTGCTATGAAATGAAAGATTACTATTCATCAAAACATATTGCTTGCCTCCTCTTTGGGATGATCTCTGTAGACCAGATAAATATATTTATAAAATCTGTATATATTTATAAAATTTAGATCAAATCAAATAGCTAGTTGGGATTATTCCTTGTAGAATTACCATGACTAGTATGGCTATACAACTTCTGTAGATAAGACTGGATATTTGTAATATTGAGAGAGATTTTCATTTGATTAACAGTTTGTACAAACTAATCTAATTTGTACTTTTGAAATTTATTTTAAAAATAAAAATATTCTTTAATACATTAAATACATTAATACACTGGAGGTTTTTAAGAAAAGACTGGACAGCCATCTGTCTGAAATGGTATAGGGCAGTGGTGGCGAACCTATGGCACGGGTGCCAGAGGCGGCACTCAGAGCTCTCTATGTGGGCACTTGCGCCGTCGTCCCAGGCCTAGGCTTTCAGCTGGGATTTATAAAACCTTTTCGCTTTAGGCCTCTGCCACTGTGTGCAAAAAGAAAAGGTTCAATCAATCAGTCAATTTCAATTTCTCGCGGGGGAAAAAAAAGATCTTGCAAAGTTGGAATTGATTGATTAAACTTTTTAGTTCCACCCAGTCTGCTGTTACTACCGCAGCCATGCCCACCCAATGGGCCACACCTACCTAGCACCCGACAATGCATAAGTGGGTTTTGGGTTGCAGTTTGGGCACTCAGTCTCTAAAAGGTTCGCCATCACTGGTATAAAGTATAGGGTCTCCAGCTTGAGCAGAGGGTTCAACTAGAAGACTGCCAACATCCCTTCCAGTTCTGTTCTGATTGAAGTTATTAAGTTATTGAGTTATGAGGATGACATGCACTTTCTATAACTTGTAATGGTTTAAACACCAAAATAAAACTTTATCACTATGTACTTATTAGGAGAAAGAACCTATTTTGAAGAAAATTGTTTGTGAAAATTATTTTTCTAATAATATATTAGAATAAATATGCACTCAAATCCATTCATATTTTATTACATAATTTAATAAATCAATGGATGTGCAAAGTCATGAACTATTTCTCATCTTGACCCCAAACAAATAATTATAGTTATAAGTCAGGAACCACTTCTTATCTTGACTCATTTTGTGACATCATTAATATTCTAAATTTTCACAAGTTGTTCTGGTATTTGATGGCATGTCATTAAATTTTGGATTTCTATGAAAATTCTCTTGAGGATTTAGTATTGTTTTATGACATTATAAAACATTTCAAATTTTTCACATGAAAGCTGTAATATTTGGCCAATAAATCACTAGAGTAGCTACCTAATGATATTTTTGACAATTTAAACAAATATTTTATTTACTTTACCATGGATGGCTGACTTGGGAGGCTGTTATACATCTAGCTAAGTGGCATTTTGTTGCTGATACTATTGATTTGAGGCAAAATTAAGATTTGGAATAATAAATTTGGAACTAAATTGGACAGTTTAATCAATCCATAATGGATTCATTTCAACTGATTTTAGACATGGTTTCATTAAAAAAAATATTTTGATTGATCTAATGGATGACCATTTCTAAGATAAGGATAAATCTCTGAGATCCTTTTGTGACTTTTCATGTTATTTCTAAACCTATTCTTGATGTGTATTCTTCCTTTCAGATGAAGGGTGTTGTACAGAGATTTTGCTCCAATTTGAAGGATTTATTCCATAAAAGAATGTAAAACTCACTTTTCATGACTGTGATTTAAAATATATGCAAATCTAAGATATTAGTTCCAGATCAGTAACTTATAAATTAAATAAATTAATAATTTGTGCAAAATATGTATTATTTACTTAACTACTTACAAGAATTTTTATATTGCTCAGACTTCAATATACCAATTAACAGAGAAGTAAATGGCATATATTTGTGGTTTTTATCTGGTATTTAAATGCTGTAATTAACTTGGGCAGCTATATACATTTGTTTAATAAATAATTATTTTCATAGATTACAGTCACTAAAATATCATTTAAAGTAGAAATATTGAACAAGCATGTTTATATATTCTCATTTTTTAATTTTAGTTTTGTTTTTTTTTTACTTTTTTAGATTTCTATTTAATATGCTTTTTAAAAAGCAATAGAAAAAAAGACATACCTATCTTCCTACAAAATACTAGCAAAATAACCTATGCTTGGAACAGATAGTATCTATTGGAAGATAAGATTTTAACAGTCTAATATTTGACAATAAAAGGAAGCAAAGGTAGATTATTTGGCACCTTCTTTTTCTTTTGTTGAATTTACATTTGGCAGAAACTCAGCTATATTAAAATATCTATTTATATTCTTTAGACAACAATTTAAATCAATCTTAATCAAGAATGTACATAAATTGTTGGTTTACTTTTCATGTTTAAACAAGCCTACGTGTTCATAAATCTGATTTCACATACAGATGTTGATCAGCTGGTTCAGTGGCAGTATTTTGCAAAAGTTGGATTATATGTAAATTTATAGATGGAGAAGAAAATTAAGAATATATAACCGTAAGACCAAGTATTGTTAGAGTACAGTCTAATCAGTCCCAGGAGTCCAATCATATTCTGACCTCTTGCATAGGCAATGTTTTCCAATATCTGATAGTCCCCTGTGCATAATTTATAATGATTATTATAAATTCCATTAACTTCTACCAGATCTGGATTGCAAAAGTTCAAAGGGGCACAAGATGACAGTAAAGAGATAGAAAAAATTCCTTTGCTAATATTTTACACAGATTTTTGCAGTCGAGACCTGGAAGCTGTAATCCACCTAAAATATATATAAAATTGTAATTCTTATTGCAGCTAAATTGAGATACGAATTGTGATACCAAAAATGCAAACATTGCATAAAATTTCCTAATACACTTAGACAGTTAGTATATTTCAAACTTTGTTATTTGAAAACTAATTATAATAGTAAGATTAATGTTAAAATGCTAGCATGCTAGAAACAGAACACTAGGGTCTAGCATCAAATTTATTTACAAAGATGCCCTTGGGCCCCATGTGGGCGTTATAAGAAAATTAGAATATTAAATAGCAAGTGATCAAAACTTTGATCCCATTTGCACAGGAAAAATATGATAAATTAAGCTCGTAAGAAAATGAGCATTCTGGGAGAAAAGGAAGGAGCAACTTTATCAGCTGCTATTGGTAATTCAGCATTTTGTGATTTGTGTCAAAAGATTTCTAAAATATTTATATAGAGGATTATTCTAACCTATGGTAGAAGTCATTCTGTGAAAGGGATCACAGTATTTTCTCAAAAATTCAAATATTTCTCTAAGCCATAAGGGTACAAAATTGTTAAAGCTGGGAACTTTTTTACAAATAGTATATTTCATATAATGCTTTTCTTCTATCTCCTAGGGATTGTGGAAGAAGTAGGCATCATAATCTCTGTGAATGATTTGTAATTTTTTTTATCTCATTTGGAACCTAATGCAAATTTGTGGCATATTATGATTTAGCAATAGCAATAGCCCTTAGACTTATATACCACTTCACAGTGCTTTATAGCTCTCTCTAAGTGGTATACAGAGTCAGCATATTGCCCCCAACAATCTGGATCCTCATTTTACCAACCTTGAAAGGATGGAAGGCTCAGTCAACCTTTATTTTTTATGAATAATTATACTAGTGATTACCACTCATTTATTTCTGACTGTTAAATATATGGAAAAAAATCTTAGTGTAATGTAAGTCTGATGATTACTCCTATACTATAGATTAGACTATAATATTCTGACCAATGGGAATATAAAACCTATAAAAATATTAATAAATATTAAGTGTACACATATAATAATTACTGGATAATTTGTATTATATATTTGTATTTCCCATGTATCTGCATTGTGCACACTAGGTTACTTACATGAGCTGTGCAATTCCTCTCAGTGCAGTTAGGCCACTGAAGTCCCCATAGAATGAAAAGCAAAGAGACATTCTCACAGATGATCTAATTGTAGGACTGCCTGTAACCTCCCCTTCTTGATTTGAACAGCAGAAGATACAATTTGTACTTACCTATACATTCCAAGGCTGCATTCCATTCCTACGTCACATTACAGTGTAACCATGCTTTTGAAAAAGACAGAGAAATATGTTTTTATATAGGTAGAGGCAATGTAGCATAAATTAAGTATAGCTGCTTTCCTCTTTTTCACAGCTTGCCGGTCAGGATTCTATAAAGCATTTGCTGGAAATATAAAGTGTTCCAAGTGTCCTCCACACAGCCAAACCTTTGTGCAAGCAACATCTGTATGCCAGTGTGAAAAAGGTTACTTCCGAGCTGATAAGGATCCACCAACTATGGCATGTACCCGTAAGTTTAATTGATCCTGGTGTTTAAAATTCTTCACTTATCCCTCCTATTATTTTAAAAGATAAAAACAGCATTTGTTTTTGCTAATCAAAAATGCAAATTATTTTTTCCTTTAGTCCCAAGACACTTATATATTGAAAAAGGATTCCTCAGTCTCATGTATCGTCAAAATAACAGCACACTTTGTTTCACTGCACCAACTCCATTATTAATAGAATAATTACACTTTTAGGAACATTTTTGTGGTAACTAGTGTTTATTTTTTTGTATGTGATTCTGTGTGTATATATGAATTGATTATGTGGCATCAAGTCAGTGTGAATTCAGCAATACATGGATAAACCTTCTCAAGGATCCAGGACTTAAACTTCCTTTCCCTGCACAATCTGGGAGAGTGGATGAATAAGATTATGGCACATCCTTGACAATGTTGCTGTTCTTTCCAAGATATTCATTTGATTCCTTCAATTATACTAAGATTCTTAGATGAGACCAACTTATCTGTCTAGGTATTGGATATCATATACTTTTACTTTAAATGCAATAATAAACATTCACTATGTGTTAGATCTGGAATATAATACATGCATAATTTAAAATCATCCATGTATTTGCTTGCCTAAACAAAATATATAACATAAGGAAATTCCAGAGTGTATTACTCACAGATGTCTGCAAAAAAGGATATGACTGCCAGGTTTTTTCCCCCCAAGGTGACATATAATCTATGTATAATGTATAAATGATAACAAAGCAATCAGGCCACATTCATAAAAATCCCAGTGACACATAATTTAGCAGAATCTGTGGATTATAATTAATTGTCTCTCTTTGTTCCAAGTTCTAAATCTTAGTAAATCATTCACTGCATGTCATTACAGCTTAATATTTGCATGAAATCACAGTTTAGTTGGCATAATTTAATGGCAATTAAAAACCTATTTAATCGTCATGCAAATTGGCATGAGGGCCCTTGAGTATGAAGGGTGTCTATTTCTTAAGAATCTGCACACTGTCATTTATACACTTTTAAACACTCCTACCACAATTGATAACAATTTCCTGTTCACAGCAGTACAAATGGACAATAAATCATATTTTTGTTATAAACGAATTCTAAAATCCTCTGTACATTGATTAACTATGAAAATCATTAGCAAATTGTAATTTTAAAAAAATAACTTGGACATAATTTCTTCAAATGATATTTATACAGAATTAACAAAGATTGTGGTTGCATCATAGTGATTAACAAATTTATTATTTGTTACATTTCCATGGATTACAATTTATTTCATCTATACACTGTATTATATCCTGAATTACAAATAAATATCCATATGCCTTAGTGGAGGTATTAGAGAAATGACACAGAAAATATTGGCAATGCAATCAAATTATTATTAGTGGGCATACAGAATTTTATGGCCAGTTGGTGTAGCCAGTAAAAAGTTTTTTTAAAAAAAATATTGTTTTTGTTAACAATAACTTCAAAATAGTGACAGTATGTCCCCAGAAGCTGACCTCCTTAGGTTTTGAATACTTCTTATCATAAATATCACATTTACCTCAATTTATTATTCTAGAACAAAACAAATAGGATCCATAATAGTTTGAAGCATATTAATGCTACAGTTCCATGATTTTTGAAAACAGATGAGAAATCCACTGATATTTTTATGTTAAGAATTTGATTTTGGTTCTCTTAAATAAATGCAATAATATAAAATGCATATGCCTTTTCTGTGGTGGCTCTGACCTGGTGGAATCAACTTCCCCCGAGATTCGAACTACTCCCACCTTGCCAGCCTTTAAGAAAGCCATTAAAACTCTCCTGATCCAGCAGGTCTGGGGTTGATGTCCCCGGGGGGGCCGGGATACGATTGGGACATGCTGAATGAATGCACTTATTTTATTGTTATATTTATTGTTTTAATTTTGTACGCCGCCCTGAGTCTCTAGGGATTGGGCGGCATATAAATTTTATTAATAAATAAAATAAATAATAAATACTGTAACCCATATTTTTCAATTTGATCCTTTGTTACAGTTCACAAATAAAAATAATCACAGCAAAATGCTCTTTACCTATGAAGAAGATTCATGAAAGTATGAACATATAACATGTGAATAATAAAATGAATTCTTATTTACTTTTTCTGTCATTTTTTTAAAAAATTGTATAATTATGAGTGACAACTGTAAAGTAGTTACAAAAGACTTCAAAACTATCAATCATTTTGTCAAATCTCAGAACAGTCAATCCATATTTTATACCTACTTTATCAGCTGCTAGATTCTGTAAGTCATATCTTGAATGTGTTCTGAATTTGGATACTACTTTTAATCTGATTTTATTCCTAGTTTTATATGTTTGTATTTGCCTAGTTAAATTCTGATGTTGTCCAAATTACTATAGAATATTTTACATATATCATTGTAGGAGCCCAAATGAATGGTTTTTTTCCCCTTTCTATATGATATTTGTGAAGAAATTTAAAAAAGAGTTCTTCACAGCTTTTGTCTCTTTTATTTGCCCTTCAGAATTTGTTTTTGTAAATCAAGGATGGAAAATATGTTCAGTGTGAATGTGTATGTTAATATAAGACAATGACACTTACGCAGATTATTTTCTTTTTCCTTTTGTAGGACCACCTTCTGCTCCAAGGAATGTCATCTTTAACATAAATGAAACAGCTCTTATGTTGGAATGGAGTACACCAAGTGACACAGGAGGGAGAAAAGACCTTACCTATAATGTCATTTGTAAAAAATGTGGATCTGATACCAGGCGGTGTGAGATTTGTGGAGGAGGAATCCGATTTGTTCCAAGACATAGTGGGCTTATAAATTCTTCAGTGACTGTGCTTGATTTTGTGTCCCATGTGAACTACACTTTTGAAATAGAAGCCATGAATGGTGTTTCTGAATTAAGCTTTTCACCAAAGCAGTTCACAGCCATCACAATTACCACAGATCAAAATGGTGAGTTTCTTCTTATTTGTGTATCAGAGCTTATAAAATGCAATATGGCTAATAATATATTTTGTGAATTGTTATTAATAAATATGAAGAAAGTGTACTTGTACTATTTTGGATTATTTATATTTCCATAGTCCTATTTTGGGGGAAATGATTGCAGGATACATAATAAGATTTCAAAAACAATTTATCACAACAAGCCTAACTTACCTTTATTCAAATAATGTTGACTGATGTGGTTTATTTTTCCTTGGGCAAGTCTATTTTTAACATTTCATCATGTATATAATCCAAGGAATTTTTCTAATCTATTTACTATCATAATATTAATTTGTGACTTTTAATTTAAGAGTCAACTATCAAAACTATGAGGTAAAGAAACTCTTCCTTATGTGTGCAAAACTACATTTCAGTTATTTAACACATTATTTCATGTTTCATTAATTTAATTTCACAAAAATTACCACTGTAGCTGGTTTGTTAAATCCAAATCTAACATTCTTTTTAAGTAGACCACAATACATTTTCACAATGTTGTATTAATAAACATCAAATTAATGAATTGTTGGGGTTTTTTGAAAACACTGTCAAATATGAATTTAGAGATATTGCCTAGTTGGTCAAGCAATCTTCAATATGTGCATGAAAATACAAAATCTCCAATTATTTATCTGATTTAATAGCAAGGACCTTCATGAAGTCACAAAATTCAAGTGATCATATGATTGAAACCCTGCTTTTTTATATGTGCATACATGTGATATACTTTATAGAAAAAGATAGCAGGACTTTTCTCATGTAATTTTTGTTGCAATATTAACTTATTTTTACTACATTTATGTACACCCATTTTGGACAATAACATGTGTCACAAATATTACTACATGTACATGGGAAAGAGGACTCTAGTTTTAAGAAGAATAACAATGAGATTTCCTTAATCTATATTTTGATGAATTTTAATATTTTACTCTGGATTTTACCATCCATGAATCATTTTAAGTTTTGGTCAGCTTGATTTTTTAACTGAAGCTTTTTGTTTTATTATTAAGGGCTTAAGTTGCCTTTTTTGGATAAGGGCAGGATATAAATCAGTTAGACAAAGGAATAATCTGAGGATTCACACATTGTTAAATAATGCCTGTTATTAAAAATGCATGTTAAACAATGCCTGAATTGAAGTTTAGCATTAAGCTGCTTTAATCCATTTATTTATCATAATGCATTTATATCTAATATAAAATGTATTTATATCCAAAATATTATGTTTTCTTAGGGTATCATATACTTTTTATTAGAATAATTGCAGATGATTAGCATTATTAGAAATAAATGCTACAAATAAAATAATGAAGTATATAATTATTCAGTTAGTACTAATAACTGAACAGCGCTTTTTTACTGTTGCACTGAATTTGTAGTCCAATGTTAAGTATTCAGTTGAATTATATACAAAGTAGAAATAACCAGTTTAATTCAAACATTTTCTGTAATTATATGCAGTAATTGATAATAAGAGAAGCAATTGAGCAATTAAAGAAATGCTTAAAATATTAAATTCCTAGATTATTTTTTCTGTTTGCACAAAAATACTAAAAGTTAACGTTATATAGTGTGTTTTTATTTAAGTTTTACAGTTGAGATATTGAGCTGTCAATATCTGTGATATAAAAATATCAGTGCAGGAGATGGCTATACTTACATCTAGTGCAGGGTCCCTAACCCTCAGTCCATGGACTGGTACCGGGTCGCAGCATGCCAGCAACCAGTCTGCACAAACAAGCAAAGCCCCATCTGCGAGATGCAGGCAGCACACAAAACCACGCACTCTCCAGTCCATGGAAAAACCTTTCTCCACGGAACCAGTCCCTGGTACCCAAAAGGTTGGGGACCTCTGATCTAGTGTGTTAGCTGAAGGAAACAAAAAAATTGACAAAGAGAAAATAACCAAATCAAGCCCCTAAACAGTTTGAAAGGGAGACAATGAACTTGAAGATGGGGCTGAATTTTCTGCTACCTGAATCTTGTGGTAATCACAGGATACCGTAAGCCTTGAAAGCAGCCTTCGCTAATGTTAAGCTTTTCAACAATTTTTAGCTAAACTCTTGAAGTCTTTGATGGTTGTATGAAGGCTGATGAAGAACTTTTTTATATGAATAGTGAGCCTAGTTAGTCCCATTTTAAATAATCCCAGAAACAAATGCAACATTGGTATCAAAGATGTGCCTATAATCTTATTCTTGGACTCCAATCCAGACTCTTCAAGACTGTGCAGGGAAAGAGAAAGGGGAAAAAAATTGATCTTCCACACATTGCAGTTTAAGTCCTGAATCAAAGCTTTTAGGTAAAGAGATCAGAAGCTCCTGCTGCGGTGAAGGTAAAAAAGAACAGCATTGTTGTGTCCTGAGCCTGCAAAGGGACGTTGCAATGGTCCCGGGCAGTTGCAAGCTGCCCGGGACCAGACTGAGTGGCGCCAGCTTCGTGCGCATGCACGAGGCGCGGAAGCGCGCCAGAATGTTACCTTTTTGCCCGGGGATTCTATTAAAAGGAGACAGAGAGGCCTGCGAGCCTCAGAGCTGTGACGGAGAGAGAACTACTGAAATAAAAGGCTGTTGGAATTACAGAATGTGCTCTATTCATTTGCCGTTGACTCGAGGACTCAACAAGCATCAAGATAGAACGATTTATACAATCATTTATCTCTTTTTCCTAAGATTCATAACTGGCCCTTAGCTTTTCATTATATATCTCCACATAATTAATGCTGAAATAATAGTATGCTGTTTCAAAAGTAATTAAAACAAAGTTTGAATTGTTTTAGTAATCCTGGAGCCACTGTTCTAGTCCTTGAAATATTCCAAGGCTATTAATCTATTTTACAGCTGATTCTTTACCTATTTCCAGATTTCTTGGGGCAAAAATATACCTATTGCATTGTCATTATTAAAACCATGTTAATGAACAGCTGGCACTTATGGACTGTTGCATTTTGTGCATCATTTTTTTAAACAAACCAGAAATAGACATTCATTAAAAATGGATATTTATATAATTATAAATTATCAAGGACTTTACATTTATATAATTTAAAACTTTTAAATATATAGTTTTCTCTTTTGTAGATCCATACTGTTGAGTCCGTGGCGGGAAAACAGACACGAGAAGCAGCTGGAGTTCTCAGTTTCATTTATTCAGCGTTCAGCTTACAGGAAGATGGCTTCAGCCTCGCCCAAACGCCTCGCAGCCTCTTATATAGGCAACTCCCGGGTAAATGGGTTACTTTTCCCGCGCCAGCACCCGCGCATGCGCACGGCGCTGGCGACAGCCTGTCTGGTCCCGGGCAGCTTTGCACCTGCCCGGGACTGCCTGCAAACGCCCGAGCCGTTTGCAAAGGCTCGGGACATAACACCCCTTTCCCCCGGGCTAAAACTACTACCAACATACAACATTTATTTTATATGACATTTTGCTCCCCAATGTTCCCACTGTTTACTGGCTTTTGCTTTGCCAGCAATGTTATGTAGTCTTCTAGGTACTTGGGAGATTTCTTTGCTCTCTGTGACCTTCTTAGCTCTGGATTACTGGCATAAGTCCCCTGACTGGAGGGAGGCGTGAGCCTGTTCTCTCTATTGTGCCCTGGTGTCTTCCAAGGACTGTGCCCCGATGCCTGGCCTGCTTGCTTGCCCACCGGGCTCGTCAGGCCAGGGCTTCTGTTACTTTGTGACCTGGTTGACCTACCTAGCTGTAGACCCTCAGGCCCCTTGAAGTGATAGCCGCTGCTGGGCGTCTCTGTAGAACCTCCTAGGTCAGTCCAAGACCTGTCAGGAGGCTGTCCATTCCCTGAACCCCATTCTGTGTTCGGGCTCGTGTGGGTTTCTGTACTTTCCCAAAACTCAGGTGTTCCCTGATTTGTGCTAGGGTTGTTGTAGTCGGGACTTGGTTCCTCGACTAACTCTGTGTATGTTTGACCCCCTGTAGGATTTGGGGTAAGGTCAGGCCAACCTTGGGAATTGTGTGCCAGCTCTCTTGCGGGGAATGATTTGTTGGGATGCCCCCGGGTATCCTCCGTTGCTGGAGTGCTGTGTGATGTGTGTGGAAAGTGAGTATGCCCCCGGGGTGACTCCCTGGCTGGAGTAGGCGTGAGTGCCTGTTGTGTGGGTAAGCTCCATGACTTTCTTTTCGGAGCAATTGCAGAACCTTGGGACGAGCCGTTTGTGGCTCCCTCAGTGGAGATGGGCAGTAGCTCTTGCCCTTCCCTTTGCTCCAAAGGGTCCCCCTCCCCCCCTGGAAAAGACCCAGGAGTCTCAGCAGAAAAGTCTCGCCTAGAGCGAAGTTGGTCGATGTGCCGACGCAGGACACGACCGTTGTCCAGGGCAACCTCGTAGGAGAGAGGACCTGTGATCCTGGACACAGAAGCGGGGACCCATGTATGACCAGGCCCGTAATTGCGAGCCCAAACCGGGGCACCCACAAGTAGTTGTCTAGGTGCCCTAGGATGTGAGGTAGATGAAGGCAGTCTGTCCGGATGCAACCGGTCAAGTCTAGTAGTAAGTTGGCGCCCCCAACGAAGTTCAGCTGGACTTCTCCCTGTAGAAGTGGACGGTGTGGTGCGATAAGAAAGGAGAAAGTCAGCCAACCTGTGATGCCAGTCCCCGTAGGTGAGTCTCTTCAAGGCGTCCTTTGCGATGCGCACCATGCGTTCAGCCATACCGTTGGTGGACGGGTGAAAAGGTGCAGATGTGGCATGACGAATCAGGTTTGCCTGTAAGAAAGCTTGGAATTCGGAGGAGGTGAATTGAGGGCCGTTGTCGGACACAATGACATCTGGCAGCCCGTGTGCAGCAAAAATCCCCCTCAGTACCTGAATAGTCTTTGCAGTGGTGGTGGATGAGACAGGCACAACCTCAAGCCATTTTGAATGGCTGTCAACAAGGACCAAGAAGAACTGGCCCTGAAAGGGCCCAGCGTAGTCAATGTGCACCCTAGACCATGGGGACTGTGTTTCCTCCCATCTATGCACAGGAGCTTGGGGCATCTCTGGGCGAGATCGTTGGCACAGGTGGCATGCGTGTACCGTAGCCTCAATACCTTTATCTAAACCAGGCCACCACAAGTGGCTTCGTGCAAGAGCCTTCATACGAACAATGCCAGGATGACCCAAGTGGAGGGATTCTAAGACCCTAGTCCTCATTGAGGTGGGAATGACAACTCTGTTTCCCCAAAGCAGACAACCCTGAGAAAGGGACAGTTCGTTCCTTTTGGACCAGAAACTCTGAAACTCAGGACTAGGGCAGTGCTCAGGCCACCCGGACAGGACCCAGGAGCGGACACGTGAAAGTGTGTGATCTGTACCTGTTTCAGCGGTAACATCCCTGGCACTAAGAGGGAGCTCGGGCAAGGCTTGGATTGATAGAATGTTGACAGCTGGCGCGGGGTCAGCTTCTACTACTGGCAGAGGCAATCTACTGAGGCCATCAGCATGGCCCATTTCTTTCCCAGGCTTGTGGAGTAATGAAAAATCATATGCAGACAAGAAAATAGACCACCTAAGCATTCTAGGGGAAATGATGTGGGGAGTCTGCTTACGTGTGGTAAACAGTCCCAGCAGAGGCTTATGGTCAGTGAAGACCGTGAAATGCCTGCCATATAGAAAATCGTGGAATTTTTTAATTCCAGCAACAACAGCCAGAGCCTCCCTGTCTATCTGAGCGTAGTTGCGCTCGGCAGAAGACAGTGTTCTGGAGTAGTATGCAATAGGAACCTGAGTTCCATCAGACCTGAGGTGACTCAGGACAGCTCCAACCCCGTAGGGGGATGCATCACAAGCGATGCACACAGGGAGAGACTCGTTGAAATGTGCAAGAACACTGTTAGAAGTGAGCAAGGCCTTGACTTCTTTAAAGCAAGCCTCATGTGCTTGTGACCACAGCCACACAGCTTGTTTGTCTAGTAGCCTGTGAAGAGGCTCAGCTACACTAGCTTTATGTGGAAGAAAAGAATTGTAGAAATTCAGGAGGCCTAGGAAGGCCTGAAGTTCGGCCTTAGACTTTGGCCTGGGTGCATCTAAAATAGCAGTTAGTTTGGATTCAGCAGGATGAATCCCAGCAGCATCAATTTTGAATCCCAGAAATTCAGTAGAAGGCACCCCAATCTTGCATTTGTCTTTTCTGAGCTTGAGGCCTGATTTCCTGAATCTTAACAGGACAGCCCTAAGCCTTTCAGCTAGAATGTGTGTGGAGTCTCCTGCAATCAAGACATCGTCAAAGTAGGGGCAGACCCCTGGTATACCTCGTAGTGTGTTTTCCATTACGCTTTGGAAAATCCCAGGAGCGACATTTACTCCAAACTGTAGCCTTTTTACTTTAAAGGCTCCCCTGTGGGTCACAATGGTCTGAGCTATGGCAGCATCATCATCAACAGGCAGCTGTTGATATGCTTGAGCTAGGTCAAGCTTTGCAAAAACACGCCCCCCCTTGAGAGAGGCCAGGATGTGACTGACCACAGGAACAGGATAGGCATGTTGCTGCAATGCCTTATTGAGTGTGCATTTGTAATCAGCACAAATGCGAATGTCCCCATTTGCCTTTAGAGGCGTGACAATGGGGGTCTCCCACGGGCTGGAATCAACAGGTTCTAGGATTCCCTGTTGGATTAGTTTGTCTAGTTCAGTGTCAATCTTACTTTTTAAAGCAAAAGGGACCCTTCTTGCTTTAATCCTAATGGGAGTGACAGTGGGGTCTAGCTTTAAGGACACAGGTGGTCCTTTGAATGTGCCCAGCTGGGGGCTGAAAACATCTGCAAATTCTTTGCAGACTTCCTGTAGGTCGAGTGTTTGTAAGCTGTTGAGTCCTGTGACGTGTATCCCCAGGGCCTCAAACCAATCGAGTCCTATGAGACTCGTTCGTTCACCCCCTACTACTAATAAGTCTAGTGGACCTTCAAAACTCTTGTATTGCACGTTAAGGGTGGCCTCCCCCTTAACACACACTCTTGAGTTCTGAAAATCTGTTAATACAATATCAGAAGGCCTTAACTTGGCCTTAGACCCACTCTGGAACAAATCTTCCTAAATGTATGCAATGAAATGATGGAAAGGGCAGACCCTGTGTCTAGTTCCATAGATAATGGAACCCCTTGTAGCTTCACGTTGAGTGACAGCTTTTTCTTCATGGGCTTGTGTGTGCCTGTTCTACAGATGCTTCTTCGCGAAGCGCAAAAACCTACCCTATTCTGGCTGGGGAATCTGGTACCCTTCAGGCGTTCTTCTTGGGGTTGTGCCTTTCGTCGGCCCAGGCACACAGCTGCAATGTGCCCTTGTTTACCGCATGCCGGCAGGTAGCGGAGCGGAACTTGCAGTCGGTTCTCCTGTGGCGACCTCCACAGCCGATGCACTTGAGCGGAGCCGAAGAGCTTCCCTTCTGGTTCTCTTCCTTCGCGGGGTGTAGACGGTCGACTTCCTCGTCCGGATCCTCCTCGGAGTTTCGTCGGACGTCTTCCTGGTGCACGGACGCACCCTCTGCACTGTTTCTGATCGGCCGCATGTTTTTGACGGCGCCGCCTGCTGCTTCTTCTGCGGTGACTTCCCTTAAGGCGTCTTGGAAGGATAATTCTTCCTTTGCGAAAAGTCTCTGTTGTAGCTCGCGATGCCTTAACCCGCACACGAATCGGTCCCTCAGTCGTTCCTCGAGGTCCTTGAACTCGCAGGGCTTGGCGGCCTTCCGTAACGCGGCGATGTATTCCTTGGCTGACTCACCGGACCGTTGATCCCTTTGTTCGAAGGTGTGGCGCCATGAGATAACGGACACCTTGGGGTGGAAGTGCTCCTTCAGCAGCTTCTTCAGGTCTGCGTAGCTTACAGACTCTACTGGGACAGGTGCTGCAAGGTTTTCTGCGATTTCGAAGGCGTCTTGGCCGCAAACGCAAAGCAGGGTGGCCGCCTTCAAGCTATCTTCCCTCACTTGGTTTGCCTTGAAGTAGTTCTCCATTCTGGATACGTAGGACTCCCACCGCTCTGGATGTGAGACGTCGAATTCTGAAAGCCTTCCGATTTTCGCCATCTTCGGATCTTCAGGAGACGGGTCTATCAGCCAGCCTACCCCCGAATGCGCACCGGATTGGCGGGCAGCTGCCGAGTCGACGCCGTTCCTCTTCCGCCGCTCAGGACTCCTTGGGTAAGCTTACACTTCTTCCTTTCCAGGTAGTGCAAGGCATCCCATCCTCGTCGCCAGTGTTGAGTCCGTGGCGGGAAAACAGACACGAGAAGCAGCTGGAGTTCTCAGTTTCATTTATTCAGCGTTCAGCTTACAGGAAGATGGCTTCAGCCTCGCCCAAACGCCTCGCAGCCTCTTATATAGGCAACTCCCGGGTAAATGGGTTACTTTTCCCGCGCCAGCACCCGCGCATGCGCACGGCGCTGGCGACAGCCTGTCTGGTCCCGGGCAGCTTTGCACCTGCCCGGGACTGCCTGCAAACGCCCGAGCCGTTTGCAAAGGCTCGGGACATAACACATACAATTTGTAAACATAAAAAATGGTATTACTTTCTCTAAAAATCTTTTATGTAAGGTTACTATTTTATCACTGCATCCTTCAGTGTATTACTGAATCCTTCCTATAAAACTTTCTGAATATGCTCAAGGACACTGGTTCATTCTATAATAAATTATTCTCTATTCTATGAACCTTTTTCAGTATAAGAACTATAAGGTAATAATTATTGTACAGATGCAGGTAATGTACATACTTAGGTTTTTATCTATCATAGATTAACAAAATAGATGTTTCTTTTTTAAAAATACACTAAGTACCCATGTTGATAATAGCAACAGCACTTAAACGTACAGTATATATCATCTCATAGTGCTTTACACCAGCAGCAGGGAGGGAGGGAATGAGTTTGCATGCTCAATCTAATCTAATCCCATGCATGCACAAATCACTTGTACAGCCCGGTTCTTAACAGATCATGGCCCAGTAGCAGGCTGTGGCCTGGGGGTTTGGAACCTCTGATTTACAGCACTTTCTAAGCAGTTTACAGACTCAGTATATTGCCCCCAACAATCTGAAGGATGGAAGTCTGAGTCAACCTTGAGCCAGTCAGGATCGAACTCCTGGCTGTGAGCATAGTAAAGCCTGAAATACTGCATTCTAATCACTGCACCACCATGGCTCTTATAATCCAACATGACTGTATAAAAAAAACAGACAGTAAAAGAAGCATATCTTTTATTTTCTGATACATTTAAAAAAATATCTTTAATACCATGTCTGACGCTATACATTTATCCAAAAGCCATTCGTCTCAACCTGAAACATCTGAAACATTTTTCAGAAATGTTTTTCAGAAACAGCAAAAAACATTTTTCAGAAACAGCAAAAAAAAAACAGTGACAAGATTTCAGATGTATATACAAGCATTACCATCATCTAAGTTACTTTGTATGTTTACTAATCACTTTCTCTTCCTGACCTAACAATTTCTATTACATATTTTTCTATTCTTTTCTTCTGTTGAAAGCTATAAATTTTAAAACAAATTAATCTGTTCACTATCTAATATTTTAAAATAATAAGTTCCGACTTGTAAAGTTGTCTGTTGAATGCTGTAGATTTTTCATATCACATACAAACTGGTACAAACCAATTAGAATTGTTTTTGTTATTTTATTGTCTATTGGTTGCTCTATGGTGTGACTTGTTATATGGTTTAATGTCTTTTTTTATAATTGCATTTAGCTTTGCTTCTCCCTTTTGTTTATGTAATATCTTTCTAAAGCTCCTTCAACTGAATTTATTCCAGAGCAGTTGAAGTATATCACCTATTGCAAAGAAAACATGATTATTTTAAAAATCCCACCTCAAAATAAAAACTTGAATGGCACTATTTCTAAATCATGACAACATATTCATGCTTGACATGTAGCCAGAGATGGCATTAGCATTCTCCCTGAGTGAACACTAACATAATGTTTTTTAAGGACTATTATATTTAAACAGACCAAAATTGTAATTAAGACCCAAGTAAACATGAGCTTTTGTGCTAGAATGGTAAACAGATATTTGTTTAAATTGGGTTAACTCCGGAAAAGTAGCACTATTCACAAAATAGAATTGTGAAAATTTGACTGCTCTGGTTCCTGCTGAAAAAAACTTCAATAGAATTGAAGTACCGTATATTTTGAGCAGTAATACATTAGAGCAGACATGTCAAACTCGCAATGTCCTGTGACGTCGCGCGATGTATCAGAGCTTTTTCCCCATTGCCAGTAATGGGGTGGACGTGGTTTTGTCATGACTTGTCTGGCCCACGGGCTGGCAGTTTGACACCCCTGCATTAGAGAATAGTGGATTCAGCTTTAGAATTGTGAACTGTTACTATCATTAAATGTCAGCAGAAATAATTAGGTTAATTAAGTGACTGTTAATTGTATGATTGATTATAAATAAACAGGTTTATTGGAAATGGATCCTAGTTTTTGTTTTGTTCTTTTAAAGACAGTATTAAGCAATGTATACTGCTCAAAAAAATAAAGGTAACACAAACGTATAGGACCCTATACATTTGTGTTCGCTTTATTTTTTTAAGCAGTATATTTTATCCTGTGTGGGATAAGAAGCAATCCTACTTAAAAAAGAAAAGAAAGGGGGTTAAGGAAAAAACATTCTCTTCAAACCAATTTAATAAAAGGATATTTGGGGTCAAAATAAAGTCTTCTTCCTTCCCAGTCCCACCTAAAAATTGTGACTGATACAATCATAGCTGACAATGAAAATAGCAGATATACACTAACAGTTACGAACCGAGGATCACAATATAAAAAGGTACTTGAAGATACAGTGTGTTAAGCACATGTTACCATTAAATATTTTGTGCTGTCTAGACTGAGTCACATGATTTTTACAAGCAATTATTTATCCAAGATTTGCCTTTCATTGCAGTTACCAAATTAAGGGATTTTTAAGCTATTCAGAAATCTGAAATGTGATTCCAAGCAAAACTGGCAAACAATGGAGCCAATTTCTAATTTGGCACATTCAGAAAGAAAGAGATTTTATTTTTTGCATCCACGTTAGTCAACAAAAAAATTGGAATGGTTCAGATGACTGAATATTAGCACTGTTCACATTTTTCAAAATCAGATTGTTTCTTTAACATTAATTAACGCTGATGTTGTCCAACTGAAGATAAATAAAAGGCTTAAAATTGTTTAAAATAGTATTTCAGCATTATTTGGGCTCGGAGAACTTTTCCTTAACTTTTTCATGAATAGTTTGAAGCACTGTTTCTCTTTGATTTGTATTTTTGAAATCTTCCTTTAAGTTAAATTCCTTATGACTTCATATTTACATCTAGGCATTTATATAAACCCAAATTATGTCACTATTATATAAGTGATCATATATTAATAATTTGCCTTTCACAAGAGGAATGTAATACAGTATGTAGCTGAACTGGTATCATTATAGATCCTGCTATCTACATGCATAAAAGTACATCTCTTTTAAAATTATTATCTCCAAGAAAAAAAGCTGCAAAGCATTACCTACAGTATGTGCAGATTTGGGTTGCAGTACTTTCTTCTGTTCACTGATGGTCTTGCTGAAGTAGTATAAACTAATTCCAACATTTGATTATTTAATTGCACCTGTATATTGCTATTCACAGAAACAATAAGGCAGTAACCATGGTGTTAAACAATAAATAGAAAGCATTGATAAAAAATAATCTATTTAAAGCATTAACTATGATATGTAGTTCATATCATATCTGCTAGAGAGGATCAACCATTTTCCTTCCAAGCTATAGTTAGAATTCTAAAATGTATTTGATAGAAAATATCATTTATTATTACGATCAAATAATAAATGATCAAAAGAAAAATCTACTACTAACCAGTTCTATGTGATTGCACAAAATGTAGCATATTGTGTTCAAGTACTATTGTCTTTTTAACTGCAGAAGTAGAACGAATATAAGCAACCTGTTATTCTAACTGTCAGAAGATAATTCTTAGATAATCCATTTTATTTTTATATATCGCTATGATTTATGGCAGTATAAATCTATCAAGTATCACTTTCTAATACTGTATTCCTTCTTAGGGGAGATGGGATTTTATTATGTTAGTTATTTGTGAACACCAGACTAAAACTATCCAAATAAAGTTCTAGTGAAATTAGGTGTCATTCTGAAATTAATTTAATGATACAATTATCAGTATTTTTTAACAAAAATGCACCCATTTATTATCCATTTTTTAAAAATATATATTTTGTTTGATCCTTCTGAAAACAATTCTGAGATAAAGGAAGTTGATTATTATCATGAATAATGAATCTGGAAAAACTCTTTGAAAATTTTTGAATTGCACTCAGACTAGTTAGTGATAATGGCCATGAGTTTTTTCAACAATAGTAATTCATGATAATACTTCTAGAATCCTGCTTTTCTCATACAAAACTGGCATAGTGCTATTGTAGCATTTTAAGTTTTATGGCAATTCAATGTTGACATTCTTTACTAAGAAGCTCTAATGTTGACATCTTCGGGTTGCTCCTTAGAGTTAAAAGGAGTGAGATGCATGCCAATCAATTATTTATGGTCATAAAGAAAGAGTTACAAGTTGACCATAGTTTCATGTATTTATAAAAAAAAAAGGAATAGTCTAGGACAATCTTCTCATTCTGAAGAGCTGGTTTGCTTTTCTATGTTACTGCTCCATGGTTGCCTGCTCAAGTTTGAACTAAGAAGTCTAAGTAAGGTTCTTTGAACTTCACATCAGTCTGATTATTAATTTTTGTTCTGATTTGCTTGCCCTCTTTTATTGTTCTGTAGTTTTTTATTGGGGGATGGGATATATATCAATTAAATGTCATTTTTAAAAAATATTTATCTATACCATCCAGATTGTGTTAATCAGAATGATTTAAAAATTCTAAAAGGAAGGAAGGAAGGAAGGAAGGAAGGAAGGAAGGAAGGAAGGAAGGAAGGAAGGAAGGAAGGAAGGAAGGAAGGAAAGATTATTTGATTAGATCATAACTCACATTATAACCTGCCTTGACTTTTATCTAAATAAAGGTAGCTGAGTCAAAAACCATTTAATTTTTCTAACAATTCACTAGCTGTAATTTTCAAGCAATGTTTAAAACTGCAGTTCCTATTTAAAGTTTAAGAAAATGTTTCTGTATTATGTTATATTAAGCTTAAAGCCAAAATGCATTTATCCAGAATAGAGCTATGCCAGTTATGTAGCAGTTCATTCCCTAGAGTAATTTAGCATTATTAAAGGAGCTTTCAGTCTGCCCCATCTGCATCTTTATTCATGAATTGTAATTATAAACTTAATTTTGTCCCATGTGTACATGTATATGATTGAGTACTTCTATTTTTTTCTCTGGTCTAGAAGCTATTTAGTAGGACTTGTTGTTCTATCCTTTTTACCTGTGCTATGTTTACATTTATATCTACTGAATGTTGCATGTAATTCACTTAAATTGTATACAGATATTGTGCTTTCTGGATTGTATCTATTTTACATGTTTTAAAATATTATGAAAAAAAACATAATTTTATAGCACCTATTTACCATTATGAACAATAATAATTGTAACAACAATTGAATGACTGTCAACTTCTCTAGATACGTTATTCCTCTACTATAATTTGGCCATGCTTGGGTAAAAGAATTTCACATTTGTAGACCTACCAAAAATCCTTCTTCTACAAAGACACCAACAGACATAATGGTTCATATCCAATAGATTTTCACCCACAGAATCTCCATTTTCATCGCCATACAAAAATGCATCTTTTTCACAGAAATAATCTAAAATTATATTTTTGTATATTTTCATTAAAAGTTTTCAAAACAATAAAAGCATAGAAAATTAAAAAGTATGAAGAAAAAAGAAGATAGAAAAAAGAAAAATGATAAAAGAAAACATAGAATTTTGACTTCCATCATTTTTTCTTTTGGGCAATTGCTATCTTAATTTTTTTTATTCCTCTTTTAAATCACCATTAGCATTGCATCATCTCCACTACCACCACCACTTTATCATTCTATCCTTCTTCCTAGAAGGGTGTAGTGCCATGTACTGTAGTTCATACTTATACTTTTATATATGTCCAGTTCCCATATTATAGTATATTCCTAACTATAGCAATTAAGACACACCTTGGTGGTTTGAAATATCCTATATATTAGTTTCATCAAGTGCTTTTTTCGTTAAAAAAAAAAAAAAAGGTGCCGGAACTCACAAACGTCATACAACCTGCCTTGCATACCCTATAAGGTTCCATCCCAAAAAGGGGCCGGAACTCCGTTCTGGGCGTTCTATGTCAAAAAAAGCCCTGGTTTCAACTATCTAATAATTAACAGTATTTATTATTAGGACAGGCAACAAAAGTCATGCCGACACTTGCGTATTTTACAAGAAAAAGGATAGGGTGTTTTTAAGTGGGACTTTGAACAAATAGCTTTATGATCCAAAATTAAAATATACACAGCAACCATGGGCATAAGTAAAGAAAGAAGAAAAAAATCAACCATCAAGAATCACAAAAACCTTCAGATAGTTGGATAAAGTTGCTGCTGCTGTAAACATAAAATATCATATTGTTAAATCTGGAACCAACAGATAGAGTAAGGTGTGAAAAGATAAAGGTTTCCCTGTTAGTCATTTCCGATGACTGTTTATCTCTGTTTCTTGGCCAAGGAAACCAGCATATTCCAAAGACAATTTCAATGGTCATGTGGCCAGCATAATTATATGCCAAGGGTGCATGGAATGCTATTACCATCCCATGAACTGGTATCTATTAATCTACTTGCATTTGCATGCTTTTGAGCTGCTAGATGGGCAGGAGCTGAGACAAGTAGAATGAGTCAATCCATCATGTAGCATTCAGGTCTTGAATTGGACTGTCAGCTCTCCAGCTGACAAGGTCAGCATCTTTAACTGTTGAGCCATCATGCCTCCATTAAGGTGTACATTAAGGTGTACATTAACAAATTAATAGAATTGTGCAACTAATGGGAGAAATATATTGCAATCTGGTAAAAAAAGGCACCTCATCAAAATCTTGTTACCTTCAAGGTAACAAGATTCATTATGAAATTTCCATCTATCATTTTTCACTTGTCAATATCTGTTTTCATCCATCTGCTCCAGGGTGATTAACAAGGCCCTAAAGATTCCCCTATACAAGTGGTAATCTCATGGATGAATTTTGTCATATCATATTGGAAGACAGACGTGGTTGAGTATATGTTGCAACATTTTGGACAGCCGAGCACTATTGCATCATCGACCCATCTTTGTTGAGGGAACAACAGACCATAGAATGGAATATTAGTAGATTATCCAGGATTTTATTTATCCAAATAGAAATCAATTACAAGAATTCAAAGAGAAAATGAGAAAACACAAGGGAAACCAATGTTTCTGATAATACATTACAGAATAGAGCTTTTTTGTTTCTTTATAATAAACTTTATAATAGTTTTCCCATAATCTGGAGACGAGGTCTTTTAAGAAGTTTAAGGAGCAGTCTACTTGCTTAGAACTAAACCTCAATAAACTAAGCACAATTTAGACATGTAAACAGTTGCATGATTGTTGTTCAAATAATGATATAGGACTTGTAGCCAATGATGAAAAAAATCTGCTTTTGTAGTTTTAATTAATTTTATTCAGTATTTTTAAATTATATTATAATAGCGGTAAACAATAAAATATAATTGCTTCATATGCAGAGCTTTGCATTTGAGAATATACTGCTACACTCAGTTATTTTATGTTTGTAGATAAAATTCTATGCTGACATCATAAGGAAAGGAGCGGCACCTAATACTGCCTGGCAAATTTTACATTTCTTTTTAGTATCTGGGCAGGACTTTTTATTCAACTAAAGCTCTTGAAGTCCAGATCATAAGTCCTATAAGTCTTTGTGAAATCTTCCAAAAGCACATAGAAGACAAATGTCAAAACAGTTCAGAGACAGAATCAAGCATACCAATTATGGTTTCAAAGTATAACCAGGGAGAGGCACCTTATTTCTTTACTTTCTTAGTAACTATATGAGATATGGAGGAAACGGCTGACTAAAATTAAGAACAATTCCTTATTGTACAAAGTACATGAATGCTGATGTCTGAAGAATATACCAAAAGGCATTTGGTATACCTTACTGCTCATAGATTGACTACTTGCTTGCTTGTTAATAACAATATAAAATAGTCTTATTGTGCTCCATGAAGCTTACTCATTTGTAGATTAGTTGAGGACTGCAAATGCCTGTCAGCCTTCCTCCTATTGCCACACACACATACAATGGATATGAGCCAGTAATTAGCAGATGCACAAATGATTACAATATGCAAATTTTGTATTATTCTCCTTGATAATTTATCTTACTTTTTAAAAAGATTTTATCTATTTCATGGAGGGGTGCAGGAAACCAAAACATAGCAGGTTGGGTGATAGAGATTTCTTTTGCTATCCTTTTGATTAAATCATAACCTACATTTTTATTTTATTTTAATGGTCTACCTAGGGTCAATCCAAAATGATCCATTGTTGTAATGAAGTTGTATTCCAGGGGTAAATAAATAAATAAATAACCTGGAACACTAACATTTTTTCTTTCAGTTGCCTGAAATTTAGCTACAATACTTCCAGTTATGAACTGAAGAGGTAGCTGCTGCATCTGCTGGCAATATCAGATACACTCAAATACCATGGCTATAGTGTTAACCAATAACACATGCTTTATTTCAAATTAATTGTGACAAATTAATTATTTGCTAGCTGGCAGATTTGTGCTGTTGAATAGAGGAGGCATCATAATGTTACTGTTTTGTCCCAGTAAAAATATCTGGAGGGGAAAAAAATTGTCTTGTATTTTATGTATATTAGGGCATATGATGTTTTTGCATAGATATGACCTTAAAACTGACTCTCTTTTAAAAACTGGGTTGAAGGAAAGATATTTCCTTCTTATCTAGAATGTGTGGGCTACTGAGAGAAATTGTATTTAGTGTACAGTATATACTGTTATTTTGCTATTAAGTTATGGTTCTTTAGACAATTAATACCAAACTAAACAACTGATCTCTAAGAAATTGCGATCTTAAAGACTAAAAGACATTGTAAATTGTGCAGTACTTCCTCACCTTTCTTTAAACAATGAAGAGCACTTCAAGTGTCTGGATATTTTCAGTAACAGTAAGCATTGCACAAGGAGACAGTCTTCATAGCTAATATTTATCATTCTTCTAATAGTTTATTTCTATAATTTATAGATAATGCTTTTGTATCCCATTAAGCCATGTTAGATTTTATTATTTATTAAATAAGGTACAAATGGCCAACATGGTAAACCAAAATTATTTTTTTTCAAACTATATAATAACTCTTTTCTGAAATTCCATAAAATATGACAGCATTACTGATAAAACTTGGTAATTCTACTATATAAATTTTAACAGTAAATTTATTTGGCTGAGTCTTGTAAAATCTTATAAAGTAAGAAGAATCTATTTATGTATGACTAGATCCAAAATGAGCCAGACACTTTAATAAATCATTGTTTTATCATTTTATTTCCAATAAAAATCAGATAAGTACTAGGGCTGTATAAAAATAATAATTTCAAAAAATTAATCTGTTTTGAAATTACACTTAGCAGGTATGCAACTAGCACCAGATTTGATCAATACTATTGGAGGCAAAGACATGGTTGCCACAAATTAAAGCATTCATACCTATAAAATAGTAAAATAAGCAATATTTATTTCTGTCCAGGAAAGATATCTCCCCACCAAAGAAAAACAGATATACAGATACACAGATACACACAATTATTTTTAGCAATCATAGAGGCAGCTTTAGGGATGGATATCAATATTGTCAAATGGTGGACATGACTGGGAAATTTTTGATGTGTGTCACAGGAATAGGACTGTAGACTCCCAAGTGTGTCCAATAATACCCCAATGTGATATCATTGAAATTCACACTATTTTTATCCCCAAGAAATTCCTTTAACTATTTTGCATATTGGATAGCTAGTATTGCAATGCATTGTGTGTGATTCTGACCAAATATGAAGAAAGGGTGGCATTTACATTTTCTCTCTTATAGCATAATTCCTGAATTTCTGTTTCTAAAATAACAACAACAAAACCAATGCATTGACTACTTTTGTTTGTTTATTGGCAGATGCCATGCATGGAAGAAACAACGTTAAGAAAAGTGCACATGAGAAAGAGAAGATTAATTATTTCTCATATACTACAATATGTAGTTTAAATTTGCACTAGAACAGGGAGTAAGGTGGCAGAGAATTATTTTTAAAAAATAAAAAGGAGGTAATGTTAATATGTTATTCATTAACATACATAGTTATATTCTTTCTTCCTTGTTTATATGCATTTCACAAAACATACTGTTATTGTCCAAAATCTACTGTCTCTTTTTCTGGCACCTACAAACTGAAGCAGTTACCTCATTCCTTCTGTAAGAGGAAACTTCCTTGTCTCTTCTAACAAGAATTGGTTTGGGAAAAAATAATCTTAATTACTCCGAGATAAGTCAGAACTAATCAAGCTTCCAAGCATAGACACTAGTTGCAAAACACAACTAGAATATAGAGTAGAAAATGATTATTTATTCATACCTGTACTGCATCAGGAAAGAAGGTGGTGTATGACCTGTTTGGAGATTTTCAGGAAAGCTCTTACTGTGACAATTTAATGACACACTTTCAAACTAATTTGTTCTCATCAATTTTTCATATGTAAGGCAAGCACAGGGCAATTTCATACCTCTGAGTAAAGCAAAAATGGAAAACTGCTCATTCTGTTCATTATGTTGTCTTTTTATTTAGCACTTTTTTGGAATCTGTTTTCCTTTGAATAAATTCTCAAAGCAGATAATAAAGCTGTTCCTGCTTAACAAAGCTTTGCAAAATTTTCATTATCTTAGTAATGTCTCTCATTAGTAAAAGCTCTTAATTGTAATATTACATGTCTTATTTAAAGTCCTTCTTAACAACAGTAACTTATGGTGACATTTATTGATATAATGTACAGAAATTTAAAATCCATAGCAGATTGTTATCATTAGCAATAGTCTGCTACATTTCAAAAAGATTTCTATTAAAACAGGTAATGTTTGCAAAGAATTGTAGTTGATTAAAATAAACAGCCATCTATCCTAGGCAATCCAAGATGTGAGATATAAACGGTATGTATGTGCATATGTTTGTATATACATATACATGCATGCACACACATGAATCCATATATATGAGAATCATTTTGGTGTAGAGGTAAGGGCTCAGATCATGAGTTCTAGTCCCTTCTTGGAGACAAAGCCAGTGATCTTGGACCAGTCACTTTCTCTCAGCCCTAGCAAGGAGGCAATGGCAAACCACTTCTGAAAATCCTTGGCAAGAAAACTTCAGGGACTAGTTTAGGCAGACATTGGACTGCCTAAAAATATAGGGGAAAATACACACACACACACACACACATACACATATGCATGTATTCTGTTATTTATATATTTGCAAGCAAATATTGTGAACCTAGTCCAGTGGTGGCGAACCTATGGCACGTGTGCCAGAAGCGGCACTCAGAGCCCTGTCTGTGGGCACGCATGCCATGTCCCGGAGATGGTGAGGGACTGCCCCCCCTCCCTGGTCCCACCTACCCAGTCTGACCATCGTGGCCACACCCACCCGGCACCTGGCGATAAATAAGTGGGTTTTAGGTTGCAGTTTGGGCACTGGGTCTCTAAAAGGTTCACCATCACTGACCTAGTCAATAAATAAATAGCTAATTTTTAAAATTTATACAACTTATTCTACCTGAAGATCTCTATTAAATGTTTGTATTCACAATGGAATTTTTAGATATCAAAGTCTGTTTTGAAGAAAAACATTCAAAATATATGTCATGACTTTCCAAAACAGAACTGTGGGCACATAGAGTCTATGGTTTTGTATAAATCTATGTGTCTTAAATGGGGTAGCAAAGAGTAAAATGTCAGATTATTCACCCAATCTGCCCATTTGTAGCAGCCAAGCTTTTATCCCCATCTGTTTATTTTCTTTTTCTGATTCTTTTTTTCATTTACATTAGTTGGTTTCAATGCAGGAGAAGAAATTGGGTGTTTGAACTTACATATTTTACTATTCTCTGCAGAATATGCAAAACTGAAATTTACTGCCAGCAGCAAAGACACAGCTAGTGAAATCTGGGCATATCTATCAGTCATTTCCTATCAGTATGATGCTTTTTCTCCAGTAAAGAACCACGTGATATATCCAATTGAAATAAAGATCCAGTTGTAATCTTACAGTGTGGAACACTTTCAATGATCTCTTTCTCTACCTAGATCCCATAATTACAGGAACTATTCCACCATTTTAATTCATGCTCTGTACCACCATATGGATGATATTCTATATGAATAATATACTGTATCTGACCCACTTTTCTATAGAACTTTTGTATAGTTCCTTTTAAAATCTTATATTCAGGGAAAAAATGTAGTTGTAGCATCATTACCAACTAGTCCAGGGTTAGGCAACCTTGGCTTTTTTATGACTTGTGGACTTCAACTCCCAGAATTCCTGAGCACAGCATACCTGGCTCAGGAATTCTGGGAGTTGAAGTCCACGACTCATAAAAGAGCCAATACTGAACTAATCAGTATTTTTGGAAATCTAAATTGTCATATAATGGAACAGAATTTCACTAGAACACTGCATTCAAATATTCTTCACCTTAATGGAGTAGGTTCATTCCATTACTTTCTTCAGATTTTCTGTACAGTGAATGCATAACAGGCTAGGTTCAAGTCCCAAGCAAAATAAAACATGTTCCCATTTTCATTAACTTTCAATGCATTTTAATGAAAAACAACTATAATATTAAGCTGCTGTCTCAACATTTCTAGCCATGTTTTATTATGCAATGCACATAATTTTGAACAGCAGACAACTAAATCTATATTAAAAAATCTTATTGGCAAATAATTGTTATGTCAATTATGTTCTGGTATTTCATGTACTTTCATCTAAATGTAACACCATGTAACACCTTTTAGGGAGTTTGAAGAGATTTAAAACAAGATTTGTCAAAGATTTGTTTTAACTGAATATGGATAACTTATCAAGAACCAAAGCAAAACAAACAAAGTTAAGTTATTTTGCTATAAGGAATTCTTTGTTCTTCTAATTAGCCTGCTAGGTCTTTCTTCATTTATGTCCTTTAAAGATGTATTCAAATCATTCAGGTTGCTTGTATTTAAAACCATTCTATTCACTCTATGACAATTACTTAGAGGCCATTGTTTGCTATATTACTGACATGGCCTAGTTGCTTCTTTCAAGTTAGAGATGGGAAATTCTCAACCTGAAAACAGGAGAATGACAACAGAAAAGAGTACATGCTGTTGCTTTCTGATATGACACATCCTCAACTCTACCAGACACATCAGTGTTTTTCTTATTTCAGGTTCTGAGCAGTATTTTTAGGGTCTCTTCCAAGTGAAAGTCTGTTATTTTCTCCTCCTTTTCAGGTTTCTAAGGAATTGTCTTTTACAGAATTAGAGAAGAGTTTCAAAAGGAAAAGACAGATTTCTTAACATGCCAACAAGTATGTGATGCAACTTATTATTTAAACTTCTATTATTTAATTGTCAAATTTAAATATTTTTTTATTTGTGAAGACCGATAGGGTCTCACCTTGTGAATATAAGGACTAGTCAATTTTTTAAGTTTCTCAATCTGTGCTGGCATTGGTTTTTAATCTGAATATTTATTATATTAAAAAGTACTATTTGGAAAAGACGATTGAAGAAATCTACTCAGAACTGATTATTACAATTGATATTTATCCCAAAATTCCAGTAAACAAGCTCTAATGAAGATAAATCAAAGCATTTAAAATCACTGTCTCTTGAATAAATTACTCAGCAGATTTGCCATTTAAAGAAACAGAAGGCAGTGGCAACATTTAGCTTCTTTTCATATTGGTTTCTAGTTGTTAACAAGAGTTTCACATCATATCCAATAAAAGCTTGACATTTTCAAATGTTATGTACCCTTAGTGTGTCAGTAATAAACCAAACCAAATCTGACACTTTATCTACTGATCTTCTGCAGAAGCTAAAATAAAATAATGCAAAAATCCAATGTAAACTTTCTGTTTTACGTGAAAAATAGAATACCTTTCTGTAATAAAAATTACTATCAGAGAATAGAAAATATATAAAAAGAATCTACTTCTATTGTAGAATTGACACAGGATTATGGCTGAAGATCTTTTATAGAAGAGTTTCTATAAAGTGTAGAAAACTAAACTAAACTACAAGAGGACTAGATATTTTGGCAAAGAATAGGAATGACAATAGTGTTTCATCTTATTCATGAAATTTCAGCCAGTATTTTTACCTATGGTTTTATAGTCATTTTGGTCTAATTGTTCTTTTATTCATTTATTTAATTTCATATTTATTTTTATCTCTTTTGAGAGAATCTGATTTGAAATTTTCCATTGTACTCTATAGTACTTGTCAGTCTACCTTGATAAATTGATAGCTGCAGCATAAATAATAGCCGTAAATGATTCAAAAAGAGAGCGGAGATATGTGCCAGCTATAATATATATTTTACTTTTTGTTGTTCTTGCTCATCATCATGGGAAAACGAAAATGGGTGAACCTAAATTGGAGTAAAATAATGAAATAGGACATTAAAATAATTTGGAGAGGGAATTCCTCAGGAGGAAGCAAGAAAAAGAGAAGATGGGCAGAGGATTTATGTATTTTAAGAAACTCTGTGTTCAGCTTTGGGAATGAAATTATATCTTTAAGATATGCTCTTTGTAAGAGGCATGTGTTAATTGCTATTGAAAGATTGAATTATTGATTCCTGCTGTGTAAACAGAGTACACTAAGTCAGTCAGTTTCCATATGTAGAGAGAGTTACCAGCCTTGTCCCAGCTTGGACGTTTAGGAAGGAAAGAAAGACTCCATTTGTAGTGAAAGGTATACTTTTACTAAAGCCAAATGGTTACAGCATAAACAAAGCCAGTTCTGAATATTCCATGTAAACCTAGTGATTTTCCTTTCTCCCAGGCCCTCCTCCCCTTGGTCATCTTGTCAATGTCCAATGGTATTCAAACTAGGTATTTTGGTAACAGTACTAAAGTTTGGCACCTCTTTATTGGGTGTTTGCATTCCATTTCCATATCTGTGTCCTTGGATCTTTCAACCATTGTTTCTGGTTGGCACTTCTGGTTCCTGTCATCCCCCCCCCCCGCCCTATGTTTCCCCTCCCCTTTTTTATGGCCATCAAAGCAAAGTGAGAAACTGTGATGGCAGATCTGATCCCATACAGAAACTAAGCAGAGACAGTACAACTACATGTAAACAAACATCTTTTAAGTCCAGAAACAAAAAAAGCCTTAGGAAGAAACTCTCATACTGGTTGTGGCCTAACTCCGTGGAGTATAAGAAGAAAAGGAGAGGATTTTTTTTTTAACAATTTGTAAATGACTAAGTGTCTCTGGGAATCAGAAAAAATATACAAGTAATAAATGTATTAATACTAATGTTATTAAAATATAAGCAGGTTTAAACATTATGTTACTACAGCCTATATCAATACATACTATTCCAGTTAATCTTTTGTAATTGGTTTTCTGGCCCTTAAGAGCTGTCAAGGAACTTATGCTGAATAAACCAATAAAAAAACTAAAAAGATGTTGGCAGGGATTTCAAGGGAGAAGTTTCAGGCAAATTTCTATGCCTACAGTGTCTGCCTGGCTAACCAGATTTTTTTTAATGTAAAATAATAGTGCCTTAAGAAACAGAAGAGAAGATCAACAAATACAGGACCAGAATCATGATTTGAAATACCTGTGGCATATTTGTTTTCTTGGTTGTAAATCATTTGCAACAAGGAGAGGCTTATAATGCATAAACAAAAAACTGAAGCTGCAAATGGCCATATTACAACTCATGATATATTTATTAATCAAAAAAGACTAATACTGAAAGAAGAACTGACAGAGAAGAAACTCTTTGTTAGAAAGAAAATCCAAAACAGGAACAAGCCCAAGGTGAATAACTAGAGACATAAAGGCAGTCATCAGTTTAACTCAGAAATAGCTTTCAGTTCTGAATCTCAGAATAGGAACAGTAAATAGACTAGACCAAACAGATAATGGAATGCTAAAGAGCAAAACAAATGACTCAACTATGCTTCATGATCATTAAAAAGAAAAGTTGTAGTAGCTGGTGACTTCCAGCTATGAAGAACAGAATTTGAAACTCTAGAAAGGAAGATAAAGAACCAAGTGACAATAAAGGTAATTAATTGATTGTAGCAATGGTAACTACATGATTTAACACATTTTTCAGAGAATATATTTATATTAGCTGACTCATGGCGAAATATCACAAAATTGGACTTCAAAAAGATAGAAAAAATATCTTTCATTGAAGCGTGCTGAATTTGATCAGTAGGGAAAGTACAACAAATTAAAGGTAGTCTTTCTTTAGCAACCACAGTTGGGATGGCAATTGTTCATTAAGTGAAGCAGTTGCTAAGTAAAACTATGACTGTGCTTATGATCTTACTTCAGCTTTCCTTTGCTTTATTGACCTGTGATGGTTGTAAATAAGACTGGCTATACGCTTACTTTCCCATCATTGATGGGAAAGTCACTAAGCAGAACAGTTGCTAAGCAAGAACAATCTGTAATAAATACAACAAAAATCTTTTAATGAGATTTTTATGATTGAAATATATCAATTGAAAACAGAAAGGATATAAATGATAGAAGCAGTAAAATGCAAAGAAGGCTTACATTGTAAGCATGGGGGAGTACAGAATGCAAGAAATGTATTTGATGGAAGAGCTGCATTAACATTTGTATTAAAATGATCAAGAGAAAAAATAAAAATGAATCCTTTGTTGGCATTTGCTGTCAATCACCCAACCTCAAGCAGATGTGGTTGGTGCTTTCCCAAACCAAATTGTAGATCATTTGAAGATGCATGAATAAGTATGAAAGTTGGGAAACTTTCATTACATTAACTTGTCTGTTAGGAGACAAGTTCTGCCAAACTTGGTCCATCCAAGAATATCCTGTTTTGTCTTGCTAAATATTTATCTTTTAAAAAATGGAGAAAATACAATAATATTGGCTATTCTTGACATATCCTTACCAGTAGATAAAAAGTATTAAGGAAATAGAAATATTGGTAAATCTTCATCTATATTATGGCCTTCCAACCAGAAAATGCAATATATTACATAAAATTCCCTTCTCATTCCTATGGGTGGTATGTGTTTTGCTTAATCTTGGGTCGTCTACCAGGGTTTGGGAGTTTGAGGGTTTGAAAAGCTTCTTAATCTCAGAAAACATGGACAAACTCAACCATAGTTTCAACTGGAAAACTGTGAGCATCTTAGATCCAGCTAAATCTAAAAATACTAAAAACTTCCTGGAAGCTTGGCACTTAGATACATCGGCAATCAATAGATATATAAACTGTATGTACATGTAATTCAAAAGATACAATAAAAAAAGACTTTCCTTCAAGATGGCATGATGAATGGTTGCAAATACACCGCCCTGAGTCCTTTGGGATTGGGCGGCATATAAATATTTGAAAATAAATAAATAAATAAATAAAATAGTCAACAGGGTCGAAAAAAAACATGTTGAAAAAAAAGATGCACGTTAACTGCCAAAGATTAGAGAAGAATCAAACTTGAAGCTACCAGGAACCCATTATCCTAAAGTGTTATCATATTCCAGAATTGCAATTTACCTGGAGTGCCCAGGTAAATACAAAGTGTTCAGTGCTCAGAGACATGACCAAGGTAAGGAAGACTGAAACCCAACCACCTCTGAATGATACACATAAGTTTAAATGGCAAGACTGGGCCAAGAAATATCTGAAGACTGATTTTTCAAAGGTTTGATGGACTGATGAGATGAGAGTGACTCAATGGAGCAGATGGATGGGCCTGTGGCTGGATCAGTAATGGGCATAGAGCTTCAATTTGACTCAGAAGCAGCAAGTTGGAAATGGGGTACTGGTATGGGCTGGTATTATTAAAGATGAACTAGTTGGACCTATAAGGGTTGAAGATGGACTCAAAATCACCTTCCAAACCTACTGCCAGCCTTCCTTACTTTGGCCATGTTTCTGAGCACTGAACACCTTGTATTTCTGGGCACTCCAGGTAGGTTGCAGTTCTGGAATATGACAGCACTGGAGGATAATGGGTTTCTGGTATCTTCACGTTTGATTCTTCTCAAATCTTTGGCAGTTAATATGCATCTTTTTTTTCTCAACATGTTTCTTGCAACCTTGTTGACTATTTGAAACAAAACGCTTGATGGTTCTGTGATCATGCCCCAATATCTTAGCAATTTCAAGAGTGCTGCATCCCTCTGAATTTTTTTTTACAATTTTTGACTTTTCACAGTGAGTTAAATCTCTTTTTTTGGTCCATTTTGCCTAAGATAAGAAGCTGCCTAATAATTATGCACACCTTTATATAGAGTGTTGATGTCCTTAGGCCACATCCTCCCTCATTACACAAATACACATCACCTGATATGCCTATATCCACTAAGCATTCAAGTTTATACAGCTTGGAAGTGGAAAATATGCATGAAAATGATGATATGGTCAAAATGCTCACTTGCCAAATAACTGTACACACTGTTGTAAAGACCATGATGTTCCAAATGGGTACCACAAATGGTTAGTAGCAATATTATGCTAGGGAATATGCAGTGGTATAAATGGTGGAAGTGCTAAAAGAACCCTAGGACAATTGGCAGCATCATAATGAAGTCTCATCAAATATGTGTGCCTTTTGTTGTAACAGGTAGCAGGAATCAATCTTTCTTCTCAAGTGTTAGTAAAAAAAAATGAAATGGTACAAAAATTGTGATTTTTGTTCTTACATCTAGATATTTGGTAAAAATGGGGAATGCTCAAATTACCTCATTCTGCCTGATTCTAAGGCCGGTTGGGAACAGCATTTGCATTTCTTGTGTTGCATGACGACAGCACATCTTTTTTCTTCTGTCCTGGCCACTTTTTACAGAGGCATGATTGAAAATGTTTGAACTGCATCACTGTTTGATTTGGTGGTAGCAGTGCCTCAGATAAAAGGTTCATACAGAGAGTGGTAAGGACAGCTGAAAAGATTATAGGAAGCTCGCTTCCTGGTATTCAGGATGCTGCTTATAAGCGCTATGTCTTTAGAGCTCGAACCATTGTTAGAGACCCCACACACCCACTTCGTGGTCTGTTTCTGTTGCTCCCCTCTGGGAGGAGCTTTCAAACTATTTATAGCAGAACTACCGAATTCTGTAACAGCTTTGTTGCTTATGCCATCCATAAATTCGCAGGATTCTTTTTTTCTTTTCACCATGTATATGTATGCATTTGAACTAGACTGTGGTGTTTCTCTGTGTCATATACTATATGTGTGTGTATGCGGGTATATGTATAATGGTATTTTTTTGAGACCTGAATGCAACAAACTTTCATTTTTAATGTATGCTGATTAAATTTTATTCTATTCTATTCTAACCAGAACTATTTGATTATGCTATAGTAATAATAACGATGATGGTGGTGGTGGTGGTGATTGTAGTGGCGGCAGTGGTGGCTTCATTTGGAATAGTCATTGTATCTGAAACAACCCATATATTATTTGAATGTTTTCAATAGATTAATGAATTATTTTTGCCATATCTAACTTCCTCATTAATTTACAATATAAAGAATAACGTGGTAATAATAATGTTGCACACCTGCCTTTTGTTCAGTAGGCTTTGCATAAAATATCATTTGCATTTTCTACTCATTAACAAGGCAATCCCTTGGTGACAAATGAAACCTGCAATACAATAAAATTTACATGAAACAAGCTGTCATATGTGAGCTATGTGACTGGAACAGTGCCAGGCAATAATAGATTGCATACCTTTGGTTAATTTATTAGCCACCTGTTCCCAGATTCTATTACAGCAGCACATTAAGAAGCTGTCTTGAGAGTAGCATTGGAATTAGGGACTTCTACGCTATCTTTTTCTTAATATGAATAACAGACAGAGAGGTAAAGTCAAATACCATAGCATATAAGCAAAAGGAAATCTTCTATCTCTTTTTTCTAATTTCAAAGATTTCTTTTAATTAATTTGCCTTCTTTTTCCTTTAAAATTAATAAAGTTATTAAGATAGGACCATTATTCCTCAGTTGGATAAAGAGGATGCTACTGTGAAATAATAGTTTAAAGCTTAGCTGTACTTGCCGTGTGTGTCATTTATGGGAGTGGATTTGTATGTGTAATAGAACCAATAAAAAGGAATTATTGACTTGTGAAAACATAGGTTTTTCAAATATCATAGAAATATTATAAATAATGATAATACTAGTGGGGAGGTCATTTTATTTTATTCTTTATTTAGGACTTCTAAACAACAATTTATATAGTTTTCAGTAGTAGACAGATTCTACCCAGTGTGTACAATGGGGTTTTGTTTTTTTTAACTTTCTGAATTTGAAATGTTGATTTATCCTATCCTTGTATTAGAGGATGAAAGCCAACATTGTGTGGGCAGAAAATGAGCTTTCTGTGAGAGTTTTCAAAGAGCACAAAATGTTGCATGAGAATAGAAAATCAAGAGATGATGAAACATTTTCAAACTTGATCCAAATAGCTGAGAGAATAGAATCTAGGCACCATCACTATCTTGGCAGAACCATATTAATTCCTAGTTGATCTGTGTAATATAAAGCAAGTCAAAGTTTTTATTTATTTATTTACTCAAAATTATATGCTGCCCATCTCACTGTCAAGTTGCCCTATATAATGACATTTGCTGACATACAGTAGGAAACAATCAACTATGCTGGTTTTCAAATGAGTTGCTAGCCATCTCATATACCATTATGTCTTCTGGATTGGTTGTCAAAATTGGAAGTTTGGGATATTTTACAACAGCACTGTCCCACAAATCCAGGACACTGAAGATGACTAGTACTATATAATCAAACTTTATTTCCAAGTAATTAATTGTCCAAAGTACTGTAATGTGTGTGTGTGTGTGTGTGTGTGTGTGTATATATCACAAAATTCATATAAATGCAGTGACGACATCTGTTTATCCATGTACCTTTATCTTATTAATGTAAACCAAAAGTACATAGCATCTATTTATCCAATGTAACTCTGAACAGCAAACAAAGTGAAAAACGTATTCAGATCATGAAACCAAATATAATATTTAAAGTAAAAATGAAAACCATATTCAAATCACAAAACTACATATAATATTTAAACTTGGATAAACTATTCATTACTACCAGGCTTTCCATTATCATTTTCAAATTTTATTTTGTAGATATAGAAAAATGCATTGTAGACATATACTGTAACTTTAAAGTAATGAAGTGAAAGTAATCTATCAAATGTGCACATATTTAAAAATGATCAAACATACTGTTTCAATTTTTTTTAATAAACTTTTTTGGCTTACTTTTAAGGCAGTCTGTAACTTCTATATGAGTTATTTTATTTAAAGAAACTCATCATATATTTAGCAGGAGGTCCCATATGACATAAGTATTTGTTTTTATGTTGTTGAAATAGCCCTTTTCATGAATGCAAAAGTGTGATTAGTCAAACATATCTTAATATTTTCAAACATGTAGTCACTGAACTGTGATGGGAAATATTTTTATCAAGCAGCTTTTGTTTTTACAAAAATTATGATAGTCACAGCAGTTTTCATTGCTTAATATTGTTATGCAGGTCTTCATCCAAAAAAAATCATATGCTCTTTAAAACATTAGATGGAGAATGTAGTTTGTTTGTTTATTTTTCCAGAAAAGTTTACTTGATTTAAAAGAAAATGACATGTGGTAGTTTTCCATCAAAAATGTTGAGTGCACCAAATATTTTCAGTTTTGGCTCATCAGAGTTGAACAATCATTTACAATTCACAGGTTCTGTGGCAGCAAAGGAACAAAAGAAAATTATTTAAACAAAAATAAACAATGTGATTAAAACAATATCAACCTCAAACCAAATTCAGGATCTCCTTTCTCCAACTTACCCAAAAATTTTAATATTATCCTTAATAGCTTTTTTAATTTCTTGAGGTCCACTAGACATCTCTAGTCTT